>NC_137789.1:35163502-35633502 GCF_963383645.1 Muscardinus avellanarius
CATTGGAGGAATTTCCCCCAAGCCAGAAAAGTTGATCCCAGTGGATGTGGGAGCGCGTGTCTGGAGCAGGTGTCTCCTGCCCCGCTGCGCCCGGTGCCCTGCGGGACCCTGCGGGGCTGGGGGCGCGGGGCCAGGCGCTCCCGAGCCCGCGAGCTGCCTTGAACTCGCAGCTGGGGCGCGGGGGGAGCGGCGGCGGCCCCTCCCGGCGAGGACTGCGCGCCCCCGGGGCCGGGCGGGAGCCTCCCGGCGGGGCAGGGCGTCCCGGCGGGGGCCCACCCCGAGGTCCCCGCGCGCCCTGCCCGCTCGGGTCCGCGCCCGCGGGGCGGAGGCGCACGGCGGCGGCTCGCAGGGGCGCGAACTTTTACACCTACTTTTTGTTTCACTTTGGCTTTGGTGTGGCTCCGGCACCGCCTCGGATCGGGTCCCGGACACCGATTTCCCACCGCCCGGGGAAGTTCCTCGCCCTCGCGCCCCGGGTCTCTCCGCCAGCTTTGGGGAGAAGTTGTCAACCCCGGGGGCTGAGAGTGGCTCCCCAGAGTGGCAGCAGCACCCCGTGGTCGGTCACGACAACAAAGGCTCAGGACTCGGGAGCCCCTCGGCGAGCGCGGACACCGGGCCAGGCTCGGGAGCCGGGAGCCGGGAGCCCGGTGCGGGGCTCGGCGTCCGGAGCAGCCCGGGCGCGGAGGCTGCAGCCCGGTCCCCGCGGGCGCCCGTCCAGCGCCCTCCGGCTGCGCGGGCAAAGTTTGACAAATCCGGGGGGCCGGGAGCGGATTTCCCGAGCCCTCCCCCCCCCGCCCCTTCTTTTCCCGCCGCGCGCGCCCCCATCCTCAGAAATAATCCCACCAACTCCGGCCCCCGCGCGCAAACTTACGTTTGATCTGCCGGGGCTTGCTCTGCTTGCGCCGGGACATCGCGGCCGCGGCCCCCGCGGAGCCCGCGCTCGGGGCCGCCGCTCCCTGGGCTCCCGCCGCCGCCGCCGCCGCCGGCCGGGCTCGGGCCGCCGCCCGCCGGACACCAGGTGCTGCGCGGGCGAGCGCGGGATGCGGCGCCGGCTCCTCCGGGAGCCGCGGGTCCGCGTTTGGAGATGAGCAGGCAAATGAGAAGCGGGCAGAGGGGGGCCGCCGAGAGTGACAGCGAGCCGGGAGGGGAGGGGGCGCCGGGCGGGGAGCCGCGGGAGCGGAGGCGAGTGGTCAGGGAGAGAGGAGGGGTGGGAGAAGGGAGAGAGGGCGCGGGAGGGAGGGCGGAGGAGGAGCGCTCGCGGCGCCCCTGCCCGGCTGCCCCGCGCACTCTCGGGCCGCCGCCGCCGCCGCCCCGGGCCGCGCAGACCTGGCTCTGCCGCGGGAGGTGGCGAGGCGGGCGGGCGCGCGGGAGGGAGGGGCGCGCCGGGCCGTGGGGAGGGGAGACTATTCCATCAGCGAAAGGAGGATTGGCTGCATCCAAAGCCAGTCCGGATGCAAACTCGGCCCGGGCCTCGGTGGCGTGGAGTGCGGGGGTCGTGACGCGGGTGGGGTGGGGGGCGCGTGGGAGCCGGAGGGGGCGCGGGGCTCGGAGCGAGGCCGCCCCGTGCAGTTGTCACGGCGTGGACGCTGGGCAGCTGCCAGGGCACCCCTCCCCCTCTTCCAGCAACTTCTTCCAACAGCCTGCTCTGTTGGACCCCCCAACTCTTCCTCTCTCACGCCTCGCCCTTGGAGCGAGGCACAAAGAAATCTCAGTCTCTCCATAAACTTTGCGCTTCCAGTTGTGCCGACCCCTCCCCAGCCCCCGCCGTCCCCCCCCCCCCGCCCTTCTAGCTTCTTGGCAGGAAGGTTAGGCCACTGGCAAAGTCCTCCGCGGGAGCCAGCTGGTCACAAATGCCAACTGTGTATCTTGGGGCCGGTTAAGTCCTCTCATCTGCCGGGGCTCTCAGGACAGCATTTCATGGCTTTGGGGGTTCCCTGCAGACCGCTGTGGACACGGACCCATCCACCACTTGGCCCCCCAGGCACGGGGTGCTGAGAGCAGAGTTCTCAGCACGCTCTTCCACTTTCCGTTTTAAACAGTAAAATGCCTGAATTGGGAGGCAGACAGATTTTTTTTCTCTCACATCAAAAAGGAAGACTATTAGCTAGGTAGTTAGCTGTAGGTGGGAAGTGAATTCTATCAGCTGTAATAAGAATCCCAACTTTTCAAGGAAGTTATGCAGTCCAGCTGTGCCCCATGACCAAATAATTCTAGTTCTTCAGCCACAGGGAAGCACCGAGCGACTAATAAAAGATTTGATCTTGCCATAATTTCCCAAGCAGGTAAGACCCAATAACTATTTCATGGTTCTTTAGTTTCTAAAGTTTTGTTTCATTCTGATTCAATTATTGTGTGTGTAGCATGTTGGAAACGGCAAGGCAAAAAAAAAAAAAGAACAAATTTTGAGATGATTTGCATAGTTATTATTTTGGCTAAGTTCAGCTGTGTGAGGTTGGCTTAGTTTCTTATAGTTTCATATACACTAAATATTAAATATATTCTCCCTGCTGGGCTGGAAGTGACTTCTTCCATCCAAGGGGCAGAGGAACTGACTGCTTTATGTAATTAGTATTTACTAATAAACTTCATTGGAGTTAACATGTATTCCCCGCATACTGCTGACATTTCCCCCAGGAGGTGGTGAAATTGTCCATTCCGATCTGAAATCATGTCCCCCTTTGGTTGACTATCATTAGTGTGAGCCCCACGGAATGATACTCTAAAAGGGTCTGGGGGTCAGCACAGAGCCTGGGCTGATTGAGCATAATGTAGGATGCTCAGAGTGTAGGAGGCACTGTAATCAGTGTCATTTATTACCCCATCAGGGCATCTTCTGGAAGGTGTAAAAGAGTTGCCTCATGAAAGGTATGGCCGAGAGAATCTAAATAAAAAGATGAACACCAATTGCAGATTTTATTACAATACCATTAGTATGATTACCAGGCGAGGCGGTAAGAATACAGTACATGGTCTTTTACAGTGGAAAATGCAATAAACGACAAAGTCCCTCCCCTGAAGAACCAACAAATTAAGGTCCTAAGTACCATGAAAAGCAGGGTTATTTGTGCTTGTGTTGTGGAATGAATAAGCAGACAGAGAACTACAGGTTTTTACCTCCTTCATTTTCAATTCATTACAGTGAAATTGGTGCGCTTAGAATCTTAGAATCAGATGTATTGGACATTATGGTTTTTAAAGATCTTTTACAGAATTGGCTGACTTTTTATGTCACCGAAAAGGAATGCCCATTGGAATTAAAATAACATAATAGTGTTTCTTTGGGCATTTGGAATGGTTAAATATGCAAAGCAAAAGAGAAACAAATAAATCTCAGCTAAATATTCAGTTTAAAAGCTGAAAGGAGCAAAAGTCAGGGAACTGAAGGCAAGACTGATAAAATAACCAGAATGCATGTTTAGAAATAGCATTTTTTTCTAAATTTATAAATATACGTTTTAATTATAGTCCATCTGAATGAAATAAACTAAGGAGTACTAATATATCTTGTATTTTCTCATCATTTTAATGAGAATATTAATGATATGTAAGGTTCAATTTTTCCTTTTTCTAGCTTAACTCACTAAGGTTATAAAATAAAAAAGACAGCAAAACCTATAAGCAATTATCTCTGTCCAAATGGATATAGCAGCTCTAAACCGCAGCTACATGACTATCAAACAATGATTATGAAAGCCACAATTGAGGAAAGCATCGGGGAATGATATTGCAAAACCACAGCAACAAATGTGTCAGTGATATTGAAAACCACAATTCACAACTAATACCATGTGTATTGCAAATTCTATTTAACTATAAATGTGCAAATGTATAAGTAACAGCACAAAATAATTTCTCATTTACTTAACAATGAATTATTCATTTTCTAGACTTGCCGACTTAATGTCTGCATATTGGTTTATTTAGAAAAGTTTCTGCTTTCAGAAACAAATCCTTTTGAGTCCTACACAAAATGTTAGTTAATTTAAAAGCAGAAGGCACACAACTTTTAATGGTATTTTCTCAAATGCTGAAAATTGATCTGAAATCAATCTGAAATAAAGAAATATCTACCTCTCTCTAGCTTTCTTCATAAAGTTGCTTGGAAGTGAAAAGGTGAAAAGGTATGTTAGTGGAAACTGTTTATGAAGAAAATAGTATTATATTGCAACTTCAATGAGAATATAATTGCATATGTTCTTAAGTAGTCATTTTCAGTGAGAAAACATGTGACTAACAATGAATTAATATGACTGCCAAAATTATCGTAATATGGAAAATCAAGGGTTTTCTTACACATGATTAAACTGATATTATTTGCGAGTTTAGAGGATTGCCATGTTTGTCAAATTAATATACAAGGTGCCCAGTTAAACATGAATTTCAAATAAGCAACAACAATTCCTTAGGGTAAGTATGTTCCCTGCACTATTTGGTACATACTTACCCTAAATATTGAGCATGGCTTATCTGAAATTCAAATTTAACTGGGTATCCTGTATTTTATCTGGCAAACCTACAAGTGTAGCATTTTAGCATTTTAACATATTTATGGTGGTTTATAATATTGTTTATAGAAAAGGCAAAGAAACCCTAAAGTGCTTCCTGTAGGCATAAATATATTTATTTCTTGAATGTTATATTATTTAGGGAAGGGAAGGTAGAAGGAATACATTTCTCTACAAAAATCCATACTTTATTTGGCACAGTACAGAAATGCACTCTCAGTGTAAATGGACTACATTCATGTACGTCTTACTCTTGGATTTGTTTTTGAAATGTGTTTTTTCCTCCAAGGGATCAACAAATTGATAAAGCAACCTCCGAGGCCACATCTCATTAGACAGCAAGCTGCCTTCTTTATTATAGGAGTAAATAATATTCAAAAGCTTCAGAAAGACTTAATTTTTGCCCTTGTTATCCTCACCAGAAATTGAATACAGTTTATCTGCCTTGATTTAAGATTGTGACACTGAATTGAATGAGAATAGCAGTGTAAAAAAAGTATTTAGTATTTGTGAATCTTCCTACTTTCAGCAGTTTAAAAATAAAAATCAACAAATTTATACAACGGCCTTCCTATTTTATATCTATAAAATATAAAATATCTGTTTGCTTTCAAAGAAGCAGAGGGTTATGGTAAGATTTGGTCAGTCTAGATCAAGGACTTATGTTGGGCTTCATGTAGACATCAATTTCTCAAAAGAAGTTTATATGTGCAAATATATTTCTGAGAAGTGGGTCTGTTTAATTTATTGGATTTTTAATTTTTTAAATTTTTTATTTTTTGGTGGTATTTGGGTTTCTGGAATCACTTCTACACTCCCAGACTCCTATTTTTTATATTTTTATTTGGAAACAGGATCTCTTAAGCCAGCACTGCTGGCTTCGAACCTGCGCGATCCTCCTGTCTCCGCCTCCCAAGCGTGGGGATTACAAGCGTGCGCCACCAGGCTCGGCTCCAATTTATTATTTAGATAGAAGAAAATCATAGAATAAACTCTGTTTTTTAAATTATTTATCCCTAGATTTGGATACTGCATACCATACTGGCCAAGTATAAAATAAATATTAAAGGAGTAACATCCCAAATCTTAGAGACATCCGTTGATTGTGCCTGCATAGCAACATATTCTGGTAATACTACCATTATATCTCTTAAAGAACTACTCCTACTATTTAGGTATGTGGTGCAAATGTGGCCTCTCCAACCTCCGACCAATCAAAGTATTTTATCTATCTTGCTGTAGTGATTGGTTCTGTGTTCCAAAGTGTACCCACTAGAGTTTGCCCTGGAACTTTTCCTAAAACTGTTGAAGAAGGGTGGCTATTTTTCTCATGAATTTGCTGTACTGGAAAAATGCAAATGAGGAATTCCTAATGGCCATCTTTACCAAAAGAATCCAAGGTCAACACAAGGCCCTTTTTAAACTTATCTTTTCTTAGAGTCTGATTTGGGGGGAATCCAAACTAAAACACTCATCAGCATTCCAACATGACTTTGGATCCATCAACATAATCTGTGTGTCTCCATAAATATTAGAGCCCTGGTCATTGCTATTACATTTTACCCTTATCTCTGAGATCAGGCTATATTTCTTTGTAGTCAAAGTACAGATGTTTTTCACAGGAAGACATCACTTACCTAAGTCTAAGATATCTCTTTTCAGTTGTTTCCATAGTACCTTTTTTTTTTGTCCACCATAATATCGCTCTCTGCATTGTATTATATTAGGAAATTAATTATATATAAGCCCAAATCTCATTGGACCCCTTCCTAACTCAATACACTTAACTGGATAGGAAGAATTATGAGGGCAAGAAAAATAACTGTCTTTTCAAGAACTTTACCTCCACTGCTGGATACATAGAACAGCCTAACAAATTATTAAAAGAAGAAGTAAATTCAGGATTATCCTCTTTTATCTGGGACTCCTACTAACCCAGTCATCATCCACAGAACAATAGGAACAGGAAATGGCAGTGATGTTCCTACAACATGACTCTGTTCTCATGGTGGATGCCTGGACCAAAAGAAATACCTGACTCAAAGATAACTGGCCAAAAATTTTCCTTGGAAATCTAGAATTAGTATCAAGAATTTCATTACTTACATAGGCTGGTTTCTTCAATGAAGAAGCAGCAGCAATAGTTTTGGAATTGAGATATGGTTATCACCATATAAACAGAATAACCAAAGTGGTATGATTGAACAAAAAAACAAATATTATTTAAAAAATGTTCTGCCGGGCGTGGTGGTGCACGCTTGTAATCCCAGCCCTTGGTAGGCTGAGACAGGAGGATCGCACAGGTTCGAAGCCAGCCTCAGCTACTTAGTGAGGCTCTCAGCAACTTAGTGAGACTCTGTTTCCAAATAAAATATAAAATGGGTCTGGGAGTATAGCCCGGAGGTAGAAAGCCTCTGGGTTCCACCCCCAGTACCACCAAAAAAAAAAAAAAGTTCTGAGAGAAGTTGAGGTGGCAGCAGATGTATGCCATTCCTTGTTCCATCATTCTCGGGGCTACAGAAAAATGTGCTAGATATCACAGAGATTCTCCTTAGAATAAATTCTTCCCCACCTTTCTTTTGTGATTATCCTAAATTAGCAATAGTTGATTCCTGTTATATTCAAACCAAAAGACTAAACTAAAACAAAAAATATCCATCTATGACTTTGCTCTACTTGACTGAATATTTGAATTTAGAAAAATTTAGAAATACCAGTCTCTTAGCTATGTGTTCTACCCCACATCCCAAGTTTTCCATTCTCCTTCAGAAAAAAAAAAACTTTATAAAAGCATACTTTTGATGATCTTTTAGTTTTCCCCTGTGCAAACCTAAAAAACAAATCTTTTCAACAATAAGTAAATAATCATACAACTTTAAGATAAATCAAGATGCTGTCAGTTGGGCCTCATGGGAACTTGGGAGGCTGAGGCAGAAGTTTGGGGCCAGCCTCAGCAACTTAAATCAGGAAGGAAGAAGGAAGGAAGGAAGGGAGGGAGGGAGGGAGGGAGGGAGGGAGGGAGAAAGGAAGGGATCAACTGCCAATTTGGGACATTCACTTGAGGGAAACTCTTGAGAGGAAAGTATTTTCCAAATCAGAGCCCCAAGGACGTGATGACTGATTGGCATGCACATCCATAACCCTCCTGATTCCATATATTCTGGCCCCAGATGTTTGGTTTTATTTTCAACTTCACTTTTCTGCATTTGAATAACCATATAACAGATTACCTTAGACATAAATTTTATGAATGTTGTTATAATTCTCATGAATAACTTTTGTACTTCTGTGGAAAATTTTATTTTCTAACTTATAACTTTTGCCATAAATTCCTGAATGCAAAATATGAAATTCAAACAGATTTTGGAAATGCTTGCTATGTGCATAGACTTAAAGCATATATCTTTGCTATGATCTACTTGCCAAATTGTATTAAAATACTGAGTAGAAATGAATTTAGGGTGAACTGAAGACATAGGACCATGAATAACAACGCAAGGGTATGCTAATAGTGAAATCAATATAAAAGTAGCTGAAAATTATAATTTTATCTGTTAAAATTTGTCTGATAAAAATGCAAATATGATTAATATATTTTTCTAAAATATTTGTTATAATTTTTAAAACTAGTTAAGCATAGATTAAAAGATACAGTAGATTTTAAAGGATTGTAATGAAAATTAGCTATGTGCCTGGCATGGTGGCTCACCCTTGTGATCCCCGTACTTGGGAGGCGGAGACAAGAGGATTGCGCAGGTTCAAAGCCAGCGCGCTGGCTTAAGAGACCCTGTTTCCAAATTTTAAAAATATATTAAAAATACATCTGGGAGTGTAGCCCAGAGGTAAAAGGGCTTCCAGGAACCCCAGTACCACCAAAAAAAAAAAAAAAAAAAAAAATTAGCTATGTGTCATACTCCACATCCCAATGATAAGTTTTCTTCCTAGAGGTATAATCATCTATTTATTTTGGACTGATTCTTCTGGCTTTTACTTCATATTACTAAATAACTTGCTTTACTGTTTTTTAAAAACTTATTATGTTAGTGCTATATTGACTAGTATGGAAGTTCAAAGATGTGATAACTTCATGCCCTCCAAACATATATTTTATTAAAATTTTTGGTCAATGTACAGAAGATGAAATTAGAAAATGTCTTAGTAAGCATTAGAGTGCTAGAATTTTAATATGTAAAATAGTTATTTCTATTCATTAATTTTTCAGATACCCTTATGTTATATTAAAGGAATATCACTCAAAATATTGCTCAAAGTGGACTGATCCGTCACTCTCCATGAGAGTGAGTCACCTAAAATGTGTAAAACAGTGTGCTATGTAAAATTAGGTATAAATGAGTATTGCTGCATGAGAAAACTGAGTGAAACCACTTTTGTGATGTTATGTGAATTATACTGTTAATGAGAAAAATTGGTCAAATCAGAATTTGATGTGTTCATTAACAGTAATCCAGTTAATCTAATTCTGTTTTTTCCTATAATTAATAATTAATTTCTTTTGTCATTTCTCAGTTTTCTCTTTACCGTCATTATTTCAGCCCTGAATCCTTAGCCAGTGCAAAACATTAAAATATATAATCACATTCAGAGATACCCCACCAGTTAGAGGTTACTTTTCCCTCATGGAGATATCCTGGGAGGCCTCATTCTTGCTGAACTCTGTAGCTGATTTTTTTTCCCCATCAATATCCTGGTATCCCTTGATTTCATCCTGCACAGGACTCTAGGTCTCCCATTGCTGTGTATTTCTCTATCATGGTTTACCTCTCGTTTTATTTCTTTATCCTCCTCCACTTTTTTTCTTTTCTTTCTTTCTCATTTCTTTCTTCTTTGTTCAAGCAAATTCTTATGTAGCTTCCTTAGGGGGAAATACATATATATGGTAATTTTTTTTTTTCAGATTTGGCAAGACTAAGTTCATTGTCTTTACCCTGCCTTTATGTATGGCTGATATTTTGGAAAAGTGTTGGTTCTAGGTTGGAAATTATTTGACCTCACTTTCCGGTTTTCAAACAACACTTGACTTCTAGGCCTCTGTGTTTTTTTCTTCAAAGTTTAATGCCTTATCTTGTCCTCAGAAATTGAATTTAGCCTGTCCCTCTCCCCAGGTCCCAAGCTGGAAGCTTTCGCATCTTTACCCTCAATCTTGTAAAATATTAGATGTATTGCCCTATTATATCCCCCACTTACTAAGAGCTTGTTGAGCCATTTCTGTCTAGAAAGCTGTGACTTGTCACCAGTTCTTAGAAATTCTCTTATGTATTATTTCTCAACATCTATAATAATAATTATTATTATCATTATTATTTTGGGCCCTTAAACACTCCAACATGTTAGCTTTGCCTTGGGTGTCTTGGAAGGTATTAATGTACTTCTGCTTCTGTTTTATATCCTTTATTTTTCCTCTTTCTATCCTTTTGTCTACTTTCATTATTTTCTGAAATATTTTCTTTAGTTTTGTCTTCCAAACCTTTATTGCATTTTAATTTATGTTATATTTTATTTTTTTATTTCTTAGGAGTTTCTTTTTACAGTATCTCTTAGTCTCCCCTAGTTTTCTCTCTCTGTGGCTAGTAATTATATGTTTCTTTTGAAGATTTCTTGGCTCCATAAGAATTTTATGTTTCCTTGGTGCATTTTTTTCCTCCTAAAGGATTTGATATTATCTTTCTTTCATGTTAGAAACTTTCCCTGCATATTTGGTCATCCTTGAGTTTCTGCTTCTAAAATGTCTAAGGCACTGTAAGGATGCTGGAAGTTTAAAGGAGATAGGGAGTCAATGATTCCTACACAAATTTTGCACCAATCCTTTCATTCCTAGTCCCACCTGCATCCAATTTACAGGCATACCTGTGTCCTCTAAGATCTGGGTTTTTTCATTAACCTAGTCAGTTCTGTCTCCTAATGACTTACAAAATTTGTTGACTCATTCTTTGAATGTGTATTAGCACCCTCAGTCTCCTCACCTTCTATCATCTTACTCTTTGTTGTTGTTGTTGCTGTTGTTGTTGTTGTTGTTGTTGTTGTTATTGGAGATTGAACCCAGGGCATTCTTCCTCTGGGCTACATCCCTAGCCCTAGTTTTTATTCTTTATTTTGAAACAGGATCTCACTAAGCTGCAGAGTGTCTCACTAGGTCACTAAGGCTGGCTGAGAACCTGCGATCCTTCCTGTCTCTGCCTCCCAGGTTCTAGGATTCCAAGCCTGCGTCACCACGCCCGGCTCTTACCATCATTTAAAAAGGGCTTTTACTACCACTGGGAAATTTCAAGAAGCGAGGGCAGACTCAGAGTCAATTAATGAAATAATAAAAGATGTTTCAACACAAAGTCTTCAACAAACTCTTGCTTTTGTTTTTAAAATGAATCTTCCTGTATGTTTTTATTTTTATCAAAGTGATATGTTCATATACGACATTTTCAATGCCAATCTGACTCTCATGTATGGAGAGGAGGAGGAAGTGTGGTGGAGCTGGGGGAAAGCTTACCCAGTGCTGTGTATGTGCATGCCTGTCCCTGTCACTCTGAACTTTATTAGGATATGAGACTACAATGCACCAATATAAGCTTATAAAATAAAATCACAAAAAGAGAATGTTATAGTTTGGATATGGTTTTAGTGTTTCTTCCAAAGGTTTTGATGTTGGAAACAGTGTCCTCAGTGAAGTGGTATTAATGTAGTGGAAATTTTAAGAGGTGGGGCCCAGTGGAAGTTAATTAGGCCATTGGGTCCCCCCCCTTTGGAAGGAATGACTGTCGTTCTGGAAAGATTTAAGGGTGTGAGTTGTTACACAAAGAGCAAGCCTGGGCCCCTGAATCCCTCTGGCATCCTGTCTGCCACTGATCTCTTTCTCTCACACATAGACTCTTGCCATTGTGATGCCATTTGATATGAGGCCCTCCCTGTAGTCAAGCAGAAAACAAATGCATGCTCTTGGACCTCCAGAATTAAGTAAACTTCATTGTTTTCATAAAGTACTTAGCCTTAGTTATTTTGTTATAGTAACTGAAAATGAACTAGTATAAGGAGCATATAATTAAAAGCCTCTTTCCTCCAGAACCATCTCTATAATGCTACACAGTATATTTAAAATCATATCTATTACTGCATCAAATTTAGAAACTATCTCTGCTAATGATAAAAAATGAAAGTAATTATCTTTTTAACACTTGCATATCCCTATTTTATTTCTACCTCTTTAGTTTCTCATGTGTACTGTGAACGTTTTAATACAGCATTTTCCAACTATGTTTTCCTCTGTCTTTGGTCTCCACATTAACTCTTCAAATCGAAAATGAATTAATCACAACTATTTTGACTATGCAGTGCTCTCCACTAAAGAGCTAACTACTTGCCCAAGTGTCTATTTCCTTCTTTCTATCTCTATCTCAATCTCTCTTGTTATTTTTGTCACTGGGGATCTGGACCTAGGGACATTCTACCTTCAATCTACACCTCCAGCCCTTTTTATTTTTTTATTTTGGAATAGAGACTCAATATGATTGCCCTGCTGGCCTCACAAGTACCAGAATTATAGACATGAACTGCTGTGCCCAGCGGAGTCTATTCCTTCTTTATAAACCTAAGAATATGACCCACACTCCATTATAGGGGATTTTTTTTTGTAATATAGGTTAACTAGTCTTTTCTTACAGCCCATCATGAGTTAAAATCATACCTGAGATTAATTTCCTTTGTAATTAGATCATCACTTTTTTTTAAATGGACTTTATTTTCATTGATGTACAATTTGAGTTTGCCATTCCAGTTGTCTTTTTTCTTATTCTTGTAGGGAACCAAGTACTTTCTTCACCATATCACTAACCTTCATTACTCACTACAGTTGTGGCTTTTCGTTTGTTTAATTCTTGTTCTTGAATGAATTAAGCCATATTCTTGTGGCTTTTCATCTACCTGTTCAACTGTTCTTTTTTTCTTTTTTTTTTCTTTCTTTTTTGTTTGACAGTTACTCAGCTGTTATCCTAGGAACTGTTTTTAGTGGACTTCTTAGTTATTTTCCATGTTTATATCCTGTACCTTTCTCATTTTTTTCACTCTCACTTTTATGAAGTATATCCTTAACCTCCTTAGAAATGACACATATAAAATAATACTTCTCGCCGGGCGCAGTGGTGCACACTTGTAATCCCCGCGCTTGGGAGGCAGAGACAGGAGGATCGCACAGGTTCAAAGCCAGCCATGCTGGCTTAAGAGACCTTGTTTCCAAATAAAAAAGTATAAAAATAGGTCTGGGAGTGTAGCCCAGGGGTAGAAGGGCTTCCAGGAACCCCAGTACTACACAAAAAAATAAATAAATAAAATAATACTTCTCAATATGTATATATGTACATAGCACTTATGATTTAAAATCCAAAAACAAGAAATATGGTTCCATCTGTACTTTAGGAGTGTTTTTTTTGGATAAGTTTAATGGTATAAGACAATTTCCTCCCCCTCATCAGTAATTAATTCAGGAGTGAGCAAGGGGTAGAATTCAGGACCAGAGGAGAACTTCCAAAGGCTTTGGGGAAAGACTTTCATGCTCTTAGGAGAGAATTACAGGGATCCTGTTTTTCTATGTTCTATTTTCAGAAATATAATGGGAAGAATACTGCATTACTTGCTCCATCTTCTTTTCACTCTGAGGAAAGCTACTGCTGAAATGAAGTCAACCCAGAGCGGTGGGTAAGGCAGGGAATTGCATTCAGGTTCCGCTGAAGCCTGTGCATACTGGCTTGGCATCTGCTATGCTGTGAGGCTTTCTGTCCAATAAGATTTCTTAACGTTTGGGACTGTTTCTTTGGGGTTTTTGATACTCAAAGCTGAAAGCATCGTAACTGATACAAAGCTGTAGAATGATGGGTCTTTTATCTTTCATTCTTGGGTCACATGGGCTGAGGAAGATGAGAAACGTAGGTTGGGAGAAGCATTCTCATCCTCAGGTTCAGTTTAGTAGTCAGACTCTGAGTTTTCATTGAAATATTTTCAGTGCTTTCCAAAAGCACTAGTTCCACCCTCTTTGTGCCTGTCAATTTCTAAATCTGTGCCTCTTTAGATACGTCACATCGCCAACGTCATATCATCATTGTGTCTAGATCGCCACGTATGTTTCCACCAAATCACCAGCAGTAATAAAAACAAAGCCACGCAAAGATTAAGGACTTTTAAACTTAAAAGTGTTTTTTAGCTAAAATATTTCAACTTGTTTACTTCTAAATAGTTTTTACCTTTTCATTTGTTTTTGTCTGAAACAAAAGATAAAGCATTAACTCTAATACTATTCAACAGACAAAACAAAATCCACCTCTTTTTGGTTTGTTATGGCTGTGGAAGAAAATCAACTGTATTTTTTTAAAAAAGCAAGATAGATAGCAAATATATATATGCCCCACCATCCTCCTTCAATTTTCTCCCTCTTAATATATACGGGTTATCTATAATAATGTTTTTGAGGATTGTAAAACACTTTGGAACTCTCACTAACAAAGTAGTTATTATTAATGATGCCCCGGTCCCAAAGGTGCTTTGTCTTCATGTAAGGCAATACCTGAATGAAACCACCCAGAGACGAGGGACTAGGTGTGTGCTGCTGCCTGCTATAGGAAACGAAGGTTTGCTGTGTTTGTTTTGTTGATGAGTGTAAACTCTTTGGTCCTGCACACACGTGTACAGAGAGAAGTTTGGCTAGTGAGAGAATTAAGATTGAGAACTGAAAAAAAGCAGTTAAACTCAAATAAGAGTTAGAGACGTGAGAATTCTAGCCATGCACTGCCAAATTAGAAAGCTAAGGATTGCATTCTTCCATTCAGGCTCTTACAATAGTAGACAATTAAAAAATCCTAAACAAATGGACAGTGAAATGGGCTGGTAATCAGAAACATAGATTCTAGTTGAGACTCTTTCTCCTGAGGGATTTTATTGATCCTTTAACCTCTTCTTTCATGTTGGCAACCATTAAAATTTTATCAGCTTCTAAATGTGATGTCTCTATAATTCTAAATGTTAGTTTTGAGTACTTTATCTTAAACTGAAAAATTCTAAAAAGTCAGAATTTTGTGTAAATATTTGATTTGTGTAGTGAGTATTTACCTTAGACAGACCTATAAAATGTTCATGGCAATGTTGACACCTTGTCAAATGTAGAAATGTATTTTCCATATAACCTTTTCTAATATAGTGAATGGTATATAAACAGTTTATGTCTTTGGAACAAGTTTCATTGTGAATTCCCAATCCAGATGTCTGGATATAGAGAACTTGACCTTTGACAGTGGTAGGAATTGCAGCTTGTACTTAATCTAGTGTAGAGTATTACTTGCTTTAGGATTTCCATAATATAGATAGATGAACATTAGAATATTTGGCAGAAGGAGGTTTTGAAATACTGAAGACTAGAAGGGAATTCAGTTTGTAACCAGGTGTTTCAGTCCTTATGATGACCAAATCTCATTTCCTTTAGTATAGAATAATATCATGTAAATGACTAAAGACTTGAATAGGTATGATCAAGAATAGTTTTTGTTTCATATTCCAAAACCAGTTTTTTGATGTACTTAACTTTTAATACCCCTTTTCCTGTTAAAAAAGAAAAGAAAAAAGAAAAGAGCTATGGTTGTGCTGGCACACAGCATCCTGTCTCCCTGTCTTCCCAGGCTGGCAGAAAACTGTTCGCTCTTGATGACTAAAGCAGGAAAATACTTTCTACTGATCATTTTCTTTGACCAAAACCTAATCACATCAATATAAACTACTTAAATGACACTGTCAGGGAAAACTGAGGAGTTTTCTTTTTTTTTTTTTAAGTGATGAGGTAAAAATCTCCTTTATAAGTGAAATATAATAGATTCCAGATTTTCATATATAAAAGTATAATCCAGGGTTTGAATTCTCTTTGTCACTAATCAGTAAATAATCATATATTGCATATCTGCTATATACCTGGCCACTATTCTAAGAGTTAGCTTTGCTACCTGAATGAGTAGCCATAAATATAAACCTGATCACAGTCTAATTTTATTTAACCGGATTGACTAAAAGGCTAAAAAATTGGAATGTTACCTAAAAGCAGATAATTTTGCAAAGGCCAATCATTTATACTATAATTTTATTTTCTGCAATTATAATCTTACATTTCAATAACTTGAAATGGAAACACTGAAAAGAGAAAAAAACAAGGAGAAAGAAATTAATTTGAGGGTTTCATCATAAAGGAGAAGGAATTTTTTGTATTAGTTTGTATTTATTTATTTACTTACTTTATCGGTACATTATAATTATACATCTCGATGAAGTTCACGGTGATAGAGGCATACATGTATGTCATACTCATTGAGGCCTCCCCGGGTTCCACCCCACCCCTGTCCCTCCTCACCTTCCCATGCAGTGATTGGCTTGGATAAGTTTGTGTATGTATAGCATGTCCATTGAGGTGTTTGTCTTCATCCTCCCACCCAACTCCATCAGGTCCTCTCCTTAACTCCACTAAGGTTTCACCTCCTTTGTCTGGAGTCTCTCCTGTGTCCTAATTTGTCTGTTGCTTCCGCATATGAAAGGAAACATCTGTCTTTTCACTTTTTGTGACTTGACTCATCTCACTTGGCACAATATTCTTCAGTTCCATCCATTTTTTTCTGCAAATGACATTGTTCTTCTTTATGTCTGAGTAGAATTCCATTGTGCATATCTCCCATAATTTTGTAATCCATTCATGTGTTGATGGACATCTAGGTTGGTTCCATAGTTTGACAAGTATGAATTGTGCAGCTATAAACATAGATATGCATGCAGTACTATGGTCATCTGGTTTTAATTCTTTTGGGTTGATACCCAGGAATGGTATAGCTGGCTCATGCATTAGGTTCATTTCCATTCTGGAGAAAGAAATTCTCATTGAGCTACAAAGAAGGCATACTACACTACACTCACAGATTTTCATTCATTTATTTATTCAATCAAATAGACTTTCTATGTCTTAACAATATGCTACCCAGCCCCCCAAATGCTAGAAATAAAAAGACAACTTGCAGCCATCAACAAGTTGACAACGTTTAATAACCATGCACAAGGGAAAGAAGATGCTCAAAAGATGAGAAGTACAGAAAGCTGAGCACAAGGGCGCTGTGTTAAATTTTGAGCATGCAGATATTTGGTCTCAGGCCAGTGTCGCTTTCCTTCACAATGACACTTCAGTCAGAGTAAACAAAGCCAAGTGCGCAGTGCAGAGCAGAAACAACCAAACCTATATCTTTCAACCTTTTATCCTCAAGTATTATTTCTGTATGGGAGTGCATCTATAGTTTCCATAAAACTCTCTGATTACAAGATATTTATTTGGCAATATCTGTGACCTAAAACATGCATTAATTTCTCTGTAGCATCGCTACAGCTTTATAGTCTACCACATTGTAAATAATAAAGAAGGTTCACCTTCTGCAAGTAAATAACAGAACAAAATATCAATACACTCTGAAAATGATGAAGATATCGACTTTAATTAAATAAATGTCTCAGTAGTTCTTATTCTTTTAATATTTATTCAAGCTTATTAAAGTTTCTTTTCAACAATGTGCAATGATTTCCCAATAGAAGGCATTAGGTAGAACAAATGTTTTTAGATAGGTAAAGCAGATAAAGAAGCCTCTTTTTTTTTTCCTTTTCTTATTTCTTTCTTTGTGGTCTTGAGGATTGAACCCCTGGGTATTCTCCCTCTGAGCTACACCTTAGCTCTATTTTATTTTTATTTTGAAACAGGGTCTCACTAAATTGCTGAGGCTAGCCTGTCACCTGCAATCCTCCTGTCTCAGCCTCCCAAGTACTGGGATTATAGATGTGTGTCACGACACCGGCTAAGAGGAGCCATTTCTAAGACCTCTTTAAGGTATGCTTTGCTCACCTGGTTGTGCTTCTTTTGTCATAGTCAATCATTTACTAAAATGCAAAGGCCGGGCGTGATGGCGCACGCTTGTAATCCCCGTGCTTGGGAGGCAGAGACAGGTGGATCATGCAGGTTCGAAACCAGTCACGCGCGCTGGCTTAGGAGACCCTGGGAGTGTAGCCTGGAGGTAGAAGGGCTTCCAGGAACCCCAGTACCACCAAAAATAAAAAAATAAAAAATAAATAAAAATAAATGCAAAGAACAGGCTGGGATGTAGCTCAGTGGCAAAGCGCTTGCCTGGCAAGTGCACCACCTTGGGTTCGATCCCCAGTCCAAAAAGACAAAATATTAAAAAAAAGACCCCCTTTAAAATGCAAAGAAGACATCTTAAACTCCTCAGGGGAATAGAAAGCAACATAAGGATTAAGGATTTTTTGAGCATGCTGCAATAGAACAGTTTGCTAATACATTAACCTAAGGATACTTTTGACCAATAAAGATTAAGGAATGTACTTTTTGTTTCCAATATCTAGATCCTGTTCAAAAAGATTTATAAGAAATATAGTCCAGTATGTAAGTACATAACTTAAATAAGAACCATTTTAATGAAATATCTGTATTAAGCTACTATGTATTATGGGTTGAACTGCATTTTCACCAAATTCAAATGTTGAAATTTTAGCCTCAAATACTTCACAATATGACCTCCTTTGGAGATAGGCTTTTTACAAAGATGGTCAAGTTAAAATGAGATCATTAGGATAGGTACCACTCCAAAGTGTCTATTGTTACTCAATTTTTTTTTAGGGAGGATGAGAGGAAGCTGGAGATTGGACCCAAAGCCTCTTGTAGGCTGCAGGTTTAGATCTTGCGATCCCTCTGCCTCTGCTTTCTGAGAGGCTGGGGTTGTAGCTGTATACCAGCCTCTGGCTGGTTTCCTATTAGGAAAGGGAAATATGGAGACAGACATACACAAAGGTAGAAGAGGAAAGAGGAAGGCAGAGTTGGGATAATGCCTTTACAAGTCAAAAATGTCAAGGATTTCCATCCAAACACCAGAAGCTAGCAGAGGGGCATGAGGCAGATTCTTCCTTACCACCCTCAGAAAGAACCAAGAATGCCTATACCATATCTTACACTTCTACCCTCCAGAACCGTGAGATAATATATTTTTGCTATTATTTAAGCCAGGTGATATGTAGAACCATGTTACACAACACTAGCAAACTAACATACTGTGAAGCCATCTTCACAGAAGACAACACTGTCAGAGAAGACAGAATACTGTCTTCAAAATATTGTGAACTGCTTTGTTTATTGCCTAACAAATATCTTCTCTTTGGGTTTTGGTTATGTAACTCTCTATGACTCCTAATATTAGTGTAATAATAATAATAATAATAATAATAATAATAAATAATAAACAACAACAACAGTTTGTTTTTGTTTGTTTTTGAACACTTACCATATTCTAAGCTCTGATTTGACCACCTACGACCCCATGGAATGAATGGGAATGAAGGAAAGATTTCTCATGTAGCCAGAGTAATTATTTTATTAAGTATTAAGTATTAATAATTAATGTTAAGAATCTTCTATTAAAGCCACCGAGGGTTTTCAAATGGTCTTAAAAGAAGTACTGTTATTTATCTGAATACAGAAATTATTACCTTGAAGTGTGTTGCTGCTCCAACAAAATCCAATATATAAATAAAGCTTTTAGTGATAAAAAAAAAACACTGCTTAGGCTGAAGATACAGCAGAATCTTGGCTAAAAACCGTTGCCCACTCTGACTTAGAAGGGCGTTTGCATTTTTGCTGTTCATCTCTAGCTATGGGTTGAAATGCTGCACAGCCCTAGTGTGTGTTGTCTACTCTTAGCTGCAATTCACAAATTATAACAGAGAAGAAATGAGTTCAGGGAAGAATTAGCTTATAAGCAGAAATGACAGAGAGCTCTGAACTCAAGGCCTTTCACAGTTGTAAAAAGTAACTGTTTCTGGAGCTTGAACTAAGAAGACCTAGTGACAGAGTGTGGTAGAAAACTTTCCAGCTGAAGAAAGTGGCTCATAACAAACATCAGAGTGGGGTGCGGCTTGATCCCAATTGTCTAGGGGACCCAGTGATCACTACTTAAGCTGAATGGGAAAAAAGGCATGTGGGTAAGAAAGTAGCCATGTGCAATAAATTTGAATATTATTTTTAGGAAATAACCCTGGTATAGTTACTGGCTACAAGGAACTGGCTGAAGCAAATAGATTAGAAATCTACAAAGTTTTCAAGGGAATTCCCTTATCAAGGAAACCACAAGTCCAGTCTTGATAAAAGGCTTTCTTTTGAAATTCTAATACTGAAATCAGTTCTTGAATTCCCACATATAGGAAGCAGCCTTCCAATGCCTCCTCCAAGAGGGGCATGAGCACCATTATACAGGTGACCACAGAGAATGATAAGGCTAAGTTTACAAGAGGATGTAGCAGGACCCACAGGGAAGAAGTGACAATGTAATGCGTCCCAGACAATAAAGTCAGGCCTAATCTAGTAAACTCCCTCCCATCTCCCCCACCTTAGGTAAAGGACTTTTTCAATATCTGTATAGTGACATTTAAGAATCACTAAGGGCAGTGACTGTTGTTATATCTTCCCTGTTGTTCTCTCTCAGACTCAGAATATTCATTATAGACATCCCATATTTTATGGCAAGGTGATGAGCAGATACCTTGTCATGGTGACTCATAGGTCACCTGACCATAGAAGCCACATATTAGCTACTAAAGATTAGATCACAGAGCTAATCTTTCCTAAAGGGATTAGGCTTCAGAGAGAGAGAACAGAGATACTGGATCCTAAGATACACACAGAGAATGAAGAGTCATTGTGCTACTTCCTTTAGAGAAGGAATGGCTATGAGTTTAACTTGATATTTGAAAAGAAGAGTGAAACAGCTATTATGTTGACCAAAGTCTAGACTATGGCTAAGACCATGCTATGTGTTCAACAAACTATTTTCTCTTCCTTGGTATAGAAGAAAATTTTATGTCTTATTCTCCCTTGTTATTGGGTGTGGGACCATGTGTATTAGTTCTAGTCAATGGAATACAAACAGAAATAATGTGAAACATTTTTAGATCCAGTCCTTGAAACACCACTACATAATCTCCTAGCCTTACATTCTCTTTTAGTGTTGAGTTTGTACATTCCTCACATGTACTAAAAGGTAAAAGCATCCTGGTTCTCAAAGTCACCAGATGGAGGGGAGCTGCTCAGGAGACCCAGTTGGCCCTCA
Source organism: Muscardinus avellanarius (assembly GCF_963383645.1). NCBI lineage: Eukaryota > Metazoa > Chordata > Mammalia > Rodentia > Gliridae > Muscardinus > Muscardinus avellanarius. The sequence goes on from NC_137789.1 coordinate 35,184,183, forward strand.
AAGGAGTGTGATATGAGTAAAACTAAATAGAAATCCTGAGGCCTATTTCCTACCACAGCACATTCAAACCTATCCTACCTGAAACAGATATCCTGAGGACATCACAGCCCACGAGGACCAATTTCTACTCTGCATCATATTTCCAAAACAGTTTTCATTCATGGTGAAAAATCTAGAGACATTTAATTCAAAATATACAGGTAGGCAGCATTGCACTCTGATCTAAGGCTCCAACAAGAGCACCATCTCCCAAATTACCCAAGTAATCTCTGTTTCGGTGTGTGGTTTTTCTACTTACCAGAGATAATCTTTCCTAAAGGGGTTAGGCAGAAAAAAAATGCTTTCATTTCCATAAGAATCCCTAGTGGATTTTCAGAGAGATTGTACCCTAGAACCAGATCTATTCGATGTGTTCCCACATGGCAGTCTTTCCAGTCTCCATGTGTTGCCTTCATTGTCATAAAAGGGACCTGCCTCATGCAGTGTCCCCTTTTCTGCCTAGATTCTGAGATGGAAATTTAGGGGTGAAAATTGCAAAGATAATATAGCTAAAAGAAATAATATAGCTAAAAGATAATATAGCTAAAAGATAATATAGCTAAAAGAAATTAAGGAATTCCTTAATTGCCCTTGGTTGGTATATACTTTTGGCTTATTCTGCCATGCCATTTTCTGTGGTACCTGAAAGATAGAAAAAGGAGTAAAAAATGATGCTAGAGTAAAAACTAGTGACAAGTCTAGTTTGTCAAGTGGTCCCCTCTCGTCACTCCCCTTGCTCTGCAGTGGCTGTAGATCTGACACACTATTGGTTCACTCTTCTTTTAGAATATTTCTCTTTATTTTTCCAGATAGATTCATGAGATCATATATAATGAGGCTTTTTTCCTATGTATTACATATTTTTCTCTCTTTTATCATTGTCCTTATGGCTCTGTTCTTATGGTTTTGCCTTTTCATTGTGTTTTTGCATGCAAGGTTTTCTCTAAGATTGTATGAAATATTCACCTACTTTTTATTTAACTAATTTTATTTCTTCAGTTTTTATAAACTTAAATTTCTGATCCATCTGGACTTAATTTTTGAATAAACCATGAGAAAAAATTCTAATTTGATTTTTTTCCCAAATGACTATGATAGTTTTGGCAATATAGTTTAAATAATATGGTTTCTGTCTGCTCTTCTGTTGATTTATTATTCTCCCGGTAAATTCACATTTGTATTTATTTTCACTTCTGAAATTTCTATTTTTATTTTTATTTAAAAATATATTCTAATGTTGATTTCATTTTCTTCTCACTGGGACAGTTTCCTGCTCTTCTATTTCTCTTGCCTCCATGAGTTCTCTTCCTCTCTCTGCTTCTCACCATTATGCCCAGAGAACTTGCAGCCTCTTTCTTGGAAGCAGGTCTAACATGGACTGGACTCTCCACAACCATGAACAAATAAACCTGTCATTGTTTGTCAAGTGTTTGGGTGACAGAGGTGAGAATGCTTACTGAAACATTATGATTTCAAATAATATTCTTGGAAAAAGACCTTCAGGTCTTATGTCCTGACGTGTGTTCTCCCTAGCATGCCAAACTACGTCAGTTTTTCCTATTATGTATATCTCTGTCTTTATCCTGTAATTGCCTCACATTGGACAAATCTAAAGTAGGAGCTTATCATTCCTATTATCTGCTTTTTCTTCAACCTAAATCTGTTTTTGTTTTTGTTTTATTTTGTTGTTTATTCATGCCTGCCTTTCCTTCCTTCTTTCCTCCCTCCCTCCCTCCCTCCCTCCTTTCTTTCTTTCTTTCTTTCTTTCTTTCTTTCTTTCTTTCTTTCTTTCTTTCTTTCTATCTTTCTTTCTTTCTTTCTTTCTTTCTTTCTTTCTTTCTTTCTTTCTTTCTTTCTTTCATTTGTAGGTATGGGGAGCCCAGGGCCATTCAGCCTCCGAGCTATACCCCCTGCCCTACTTTTTATTTTTTATATTGAGACAGGGTCTCACTAATTTGCAGAGGGCCTCACTAAGTAGCTATGGCTGTTCGTGAACCGCGATCGTCCAGTCTCAGCCTCCTGAATGCTGGGATTAAAAGCGTGCGCCACCACACCCAGCTTACTTTCTTATTTTGCCAAAAGCTATACCACCACATCTCCTTGCTCAAACTGGAAGGCTCCAATTCATAAATAGCCTTATAATGGCCGGGCGTGGTGGCGCACGCTTGTAATCCCCGCGCTTGGGAGGCAGAGACAGGAGGATCGCGCAGGTTCGAAGCCAGCCACGCTGGCTTAAGAAACCCTGTTTCCAAAAATAAAATAAGTCTGGGAGTGTATCCCGGAGATAGAAGGGCTTCCAGGAACCCCAGTACCACACACACACACACACACACACACACACACACACACACACACACACAAAATAGCCTTATAACTGTCATGTTAACCCAAGATAAGAAACATTTCTCAAATACATATCCTACTCCTGTCCTTTATTTCAGGACTCACTTCTTGATTAGACCATGACCTAAGCCTCTGTACTAGTTTCAATTTCTTCAGTATTTGCTGTTTTGCCCATTAATCCTTAACATGGTTGCAAGATGCAAAATTTAAAATCCAGACATGCTTATGCCACTCCTCTACTTAGAAGTATTACATGTCTCTACAATCCCAGTCCCCTTAGAATTTTGGATACCCACCCTCATCCTTGGTTTTAAGTGTCTGTTCTAGTCTTACACAACAACCCCAGTTAGAGCTCCTCTGGGCTGCTCCCTGTACAGGGGACATATTCTGCCCCTTCACACTTTCTGATATTTAACTTCAGTCCATTTTCCTGCTTTATCCACTGAATGTGACTACTTAAAGAATCCTCCATGGTCTATTTTTTTTTTTTTTTGGTGGTACTTGGGGTGGAACCCAGAGGCTTTCTACCTCCAGGCTATACTCCCAGACCTATTTTATATTTTATTTGGAAACAGGGTCTCACTAAGTTGCTGAGAGCCTCACTAAGTAGCTGAGGCTGGCTTCGAACCTGCGTGATCCTTCTGTCTCAGCCTCCCAAGCGCGGGGATTACAAGCGTGTGCCACCACGCCCAGCTTCCATGGTCTATCTAATTGCATGTCTCTCTATGATGCTTTTACTGTCCTTATGAAAGCATTTCACTCCTGTTCCCATTCACTTTAAACAAACTTTGATATTCACATCCATCACAAAATATTTTACTTATGTATTTGATTAGCTGACTGCCCTTGAAGACAGAGATCTATTTTATTCATGTGTGTAGCCACAACCTAGGAAAGATCATGTCATATAGTATGTGTTCAAAAATTGTCTCTAAAATTTAGTTTGCACTAGAAAAGAATCTCTAGCAACATCTGGCCTTTAATTTTTTAAAACTATAACTGCATCCATTCAGTTTACCACATCAAAATTTATTTTGTTTTAGACAAATTACCTCTCTATCATTGAGTATATTGTCTTGATGTAGGAATAACTCCAGGACTTTCCCACTCTTGAGATAATGAACCTGTTTCTTCTCTATGCTTTTTGAAATAGCCAAGTAAGGGCATGTGAATGATACATGGATTGAAATGAGTGGTACAAGGAATTGAATGAATCATGAAATGGGGGAGGTCTGTCATCTCATTACCATTAATATCTGGAACATGGTGAGCATTCCAACTAAGTTACTAGACTAAGCTTGACCACCTATCACTTTTTAACCATATAGAGATTCTTCTGCTTTTTAAATCTCACTTTTTTAATGAGCTCTACCCTGATCAACCTGTTGATAACCCTGAAACTCATCCTCTGCTTACCTTTTTCTTTATTTACACAGTACTATTATCTTCTAATATAGCATGCCATTTATTTACTTGCTAACTCTCCAGACTTTTTGTTTACTGTTTGCATACTATGCCTTTTCCATCCATTTTCTTTCAATTTGTGTATTTATATTTAAATTGTGTGTCTCTCTCTGATAGAAAACTTGGAGGTGGGTTGTGTTTTTCTCCAGCCTGACAATTTTAATTTTTGCTTCTTAGTGAAGAGGTTCATTATCTTAAGGCCATTACGGTTGAATACAATTGTTAATATGTCTGTATTGAGGTCTACAATTTTTTTTTTTTTTTTGGTGGTACTGGGGGTGGAACCCAGAGACTTTCTACCTCCGAGCTATACTCCCAGACCTTTCTTATATTTTATTTGGAAACAGGGTCTCACTAAGTTGCTGAGAGCCTCACTAAATAGCTGAGGCTGGCTTCAAACCCGTGTAATCCTCCTGTCTCAGCCTCCCAAGCACGGGGATTACAAGCATGCACCACCATGCCTGGCGAGGTCTACAATTTTATTATTCATTTTCTCTTTGTAGTCTCTGGTTTGTTCTCCTGCTGCTAATTTCTGCCTTCTTTTATATTATTAGGATGTCTTTAACAATTCTATTTGACTTATCTATTGGCTTTTTAATACTCTTTGCATATGCCAAGTTGTGGATCTAGGGATTAAATATACATCCATATCCATTCATAGTCTAGAGTTCATATTGTCCTACTTCACATAAAATACAAAAAACTTAAAATTATATGGGTCTATTAATCATCCACATTTTTATGCTAAAATTATCACCTATGAGACATCTACATATATTATAATCCCCACAAGACAATGTTACATATTTCACATTAAGCAACCTAATGTGCTTTAAGGAGACTACATGGGAAATTAAGCAGTATTTTATATTTATACAGTTATCACTTTTGACAGTCTTCATTCTTTCATTCAAATTCAAATTTTCATCTGCTATTAGGTCAAGTTTTACTGAACAACTTCCTTTAGTATTTTTTATAGTGCACATGGGCTAGTGACAACTTTTGTAGTTTCTTTTATTTGAAATATTTTTATTTCTTCTTCATTCTGGGAAAATATATTCAATGGACATAAAACTCTAGATTGATTTATGTATTTCAAATTTTAAACATGTTATTCTTCTGATCTCTCATATTTTAAAATATTAAATATTATAATAATTTTCCTTTCAAAACAATATGTCATTTTTTCTTGCTGTTTATAAAATTATCTCTTTATTAATGGTTTCCAGAATTGTTTTGTTCATTTTGATAATGCTTTGGGTTCACCAAGCCTGTAATATACGACTTCCATAAAATTTGGGAAGGTTCTGGTTATTATTTATTCAGATATTAATATTGCCTTACAGTCTTTCTCTCTGCAATATTTGGACTTTGATTGGACATACATTCAAACCTTTTTATTGTCTGAAAGGTGTGCTGTTCAATTTTTTTCCACTTCAATTATATAAGTTGTATTCTCAGAGCAGGGATTATTACTTGTATTTTTGTTATTGTTACTTGTTTTGTTTTTTACTGATGTGTCCAAATAATTACAAATTGTCTTGTATATAATTAATACTCAATTTATCTTTGTGAAATAAAAAGTATAACAAAGTACCTTAGAATGGTGATAAAGATGAAACAAACATTCATTGAAAAGTTTAGTTATATATTTCTGAACATGCATATATATAAAATTTATATGAAATTTATTAAAAGATTCCAATTTCCCATGGAAGAAAAAAACTCAATGTAAAAACTTGTAAACTATTTATAAAGTAATATGCAAATACAGTGAGATTACATTTTAAATCTAAACTGGGCATTTTTCATGATACTCTGGGTAAGCTGGGTCATGATACATTGATAAGCTGGATCTACAGTTTCAGAAGAAAGAGCAAAGGACAAGAAAAACGGAAATAATTTTTTTTTAAAGGAAAAGGTGAAGGGTCTTTTTCTGAATGACTTAAGTGACTTATTATAAAGCCAAATAATCATTTTGGCATATTGTTTGTTCAAAGATAAACAAAAACGAAGACAAAACACAAGATAAAGGCAAGAAGCAGAGCTGCACATATACAAGTATGTTACTTATAAAAGGGGATATGTAAAATGAATGGATTAATTTAATAATGGTGCCAGAAAAGTAATATGATATAAAAATAATATTTTGTCACTTGACACACCAATACATGCAGTACAGGAAGATAAAAAGAGCTTATTGTAGAAAATTAAAAAGTCAAAGTTTCTAAAAATAATTCTTAATACTTACAGAACTTTGTGGTCCAAAATTTTTCAAGATGGAAACCAAAACCATAAATATTAAAGGAAAATTACAAATTATAACTTCTTAAAATTCAAAAGCAATTTATGGATGGAAAAATGTATAATAAATATTTGAGGAGATGTACAACCTTGATAGAAAGGATAATGTCTGGATGTGGTGGAACACATTTGTAAACCAGTATTTTGGAGGCTGAGACAGGATTGCAGGTTTGAGACCAACCTTAGTAGTTTAATGAGATTCTAACACACACACACACACTGAGGATAATGCAGTTTTAAAGATGTGGTACTCATTTACACTCATTGTATTAGACAAAGGTATATTCTGACCATTCCAAGGGCTGGAAAACTTGTAGCAAAATGGAAACTCACACAAAATAAAGTATAAATTAGTCATTGTTGTATACTAATTTTCAATATCTAGTAAAGTTGAAGATGCACATATATTAAATACCAGCAATTTTTTTTCTAGTATTATATCACTGAAACACTTGGACACCAAGAGAAAAATGCAGAAACATATGCAATATCTTTATACAAAGAAATATTATAAAGCAGCACAAATAAATTTACTAGAGATATATGTACAACATAGAAAAATATGAGAACATACTAAATTAATAATGTAGATGGATATACACACCAGGGTATATTTCTAATGTGTGTGTATACATATATGTATATATATATATTTTTTTAAATTATTTTTATTTTATTTTTTTTAGCGGATATGGAGATGGAACCCAGAGGCATTTGACCTCCGAGCTACACCTCCTGCCCTATTTTTTATTCTTTATTTTGAAAGCAGGTCTCACTGAGTTGCAGAAGGCCTCACTAAGCAGCTGAGGCTGTCCACGAACCTCTATCCTCCAGTCTCAGCCTCCTGAATGCTTGGATTACAAGTATGCACCACCATGCCCAGCTTAATGTATGTTTTAAGATGAACAACGTTATTATTATTTCTCCATACCAATCTCATAAGCTTGCAAGAGAATGGCCAAAATCAAGGGTAGTTAACTGTGGATAGTGAGGTGAGTAATAACAAAAAGCATATTCAAAGTGTTAAACATTGTTTCTTAAATGCATAGCATATAAATTAATGTTGTTTGTTTGTTTGTTTGTTTGTTTGTTTGTTTTTAAGTATTTGGGATTGAACACAGGGGCATTCTACCTCTGAGATACACTTCCAGCCCTATTTTATTCTTTATTTTGAAACAGGTTTTTATTAAGTTGCCAAGAACCTCACTAAGTAGCTGAGGCTGGCCTTGAACTTGTGATCCTCCTGTCTCAGCCTCCCAAGTATTGGGATTACAAGTGTGGGTCACCACACTTGATTATGTATTTATTTATTTATTGTGTGAATAAAATATTTTATCTAATATAGAATAATAAAAGTAACCACATAATTTGTTGTTTTGAAAATTAGTGAGATGATACATATAAATAACTGGTAAAAATAATAAAAATTGGTGAGATGTGTGTGGGTAAATTTCCTATCTAAAGACAATAACTGGCTAGAATTTGTAATAAAAGAAATATATCATCATTAAAATTCCAGGAAGATGGCGGCGGCCACAGTCACAGTGGCGACCTGTTGGTCAGACCGTGGCTGCCAAAAAAGGACATGCATTCCTTGGAAAAGCCCTGGACATCAGATTTTGGTTTAATATCTGAGCGGGACGACTTAAGGAGACATATCCAGCCATGACTTCCTACCTAGAATACAGGAGAGAGAGTGGATAATGGTGGAATTAGAAGCAAGAGGACAAGGAGGCGCCCACCACACAAGAAAAGTGATTTTTGGAAGAACATCCCAGAAGAGATTAGAGAAGAGACTGCTTCAGCTGCACATGTTTAGGAACTCTTAACAACATACCTTGTAAGAAAAATGATCCAGAAGTGGTGGAGGGAGCCCAGCAGAACTGGGCAGGAAGCCCAGCAGCGCATCCGGGGGAGCTCAGCGCACCTGGCTGCCGCGCTCCTCTATGCTGCGCCGGGGACTGGGATGTGCTCAGAACAGCATATCCTGTTCTATGCGGTGAGGCTGTGGGCCTCCACTCATGGAGGGGAGATAAAACTCATTGCTGCTGAATGCTTGATCTCACAACCTCTTCAAAACACACATACTGTCTTCCCTTATTAAAAATATTGGAGAGGAGCCAAGATGGCAGAAGCAGCAGCCAGGATTCAGGAGATGCAGACAAATCCTATCCAATCCACCTTGAACTTTTGGGGAAAAAAATCTCTGGGAATGGGGACTGCTCCTGCCGCACATGCTTAAGAATTCTGGACTTCATACCATGTAAGGAAGGAGCTCAGCGGAGAACCAGGAGGAAGGTGGCGGCGGTAGAGGTAGTGGAGGCTGGTATTTGGGAGAGGCAGAGATCTGATCCAATCAGTGGCAATGATGGGGGCAGCAGCGGCAGTGGCAGTGGCTAGTATTTGGGAGAGGCAGAGATCTGACCCAATCCACCTTGATATTTTGAAGAAATCGCCCCAAAGGTAGATTGCTACCACCACGCATGCTCAGGAACTCTGGACAACATGCTGTGTGGGAAAAATGTTTGGGAGAGAATTGAGATGGTAGAGGCAGCAGCAATGGCAGCAGCCAGTATTCAGGACGGGCAGAGATCTGATTCAATCCACCTTGATCTTTTGAAGAAATTGCCCCAAAGGTAGAATGCAACCACCGCACATGCTCGGGTATTTGAGACAACATGCTTTGTGAATAAGGTGCTCTGAAGAGGACTGAGATGGCTGTGGCAACAGCAGCGGTGGTCAGTATTTGGTAGAGGCAGAGACCCAGTCCAACCAACCTTAAAATTTTAAAGAAATGTCCTCAAAGGTAGACTGCTACTGCCACACATTCTTGGGAGTTCTGAAAATCATACTGTGGGGAAAGGTGTTCAGGAGAGAGCCAATATGACGGTGGCGGTGAGGGGCAGACAGATCCAGCCCAATCCACCTTGAAATTTTGAGGAAATCTCCCCCAAAGTAGACTGCTCCTGCCACACAGTCTTGGGAATTCTGGACAACATGCTAAGTGGTAAAAGAGTTTGGGGGATATCAGAGGGAGCCTAGCATAGCCGGATGGGCCACCATGCTGTATGTTCTGGGAGACATCAGTCCTCATGGCCACTGTACTCCTCTGTGCAGAGAGGGAGACCAGGGTGCACGTAAAACAGGAGAGCCTTTTCTCCAAAGTAAAGCTGTGGATCTCTGCCTTTAGAGGGAAGACAAAATTCATTGCCACTAGGTATTTGGGGTCCCAGATTTTGCAAAAGACATGTACTGATTTCTTATATTTAAAAAAAAAAATGGAAGAATGCCGGGCATGGTGGCGCATGCTTGTAATCCCCGTGCTTGGGAGGCAGAGGCAGGAGGATCATGCAGGTTTGAAGCCAGCCTCACTGGCTTAAGAGACCCTGTTTCCAAATAAAAAAAATATATAAAATAGGTCTGGGAGTGTAGTCAGGAAATAGAAGGGTTTCCAGGAACCCCAGTACCATCAAAAAAGAAAAAAAAAAAAAAAAGGAAGAAAAAAGGGAACATCCGTAAACCACCTGCTCATAGTAGTGACAGAGACAAGAACCCATGCACAGCAAGGCCGGTGCCGGGGACTTTGAGGCCAGGATAGGAGCCTGCCATGCTGTGAGGCCTGTGCTGGGGCCAACGAGGCCAGGATCGGAGCCTGCTGAGGGGTGAGGCCCGTGCCAGGGCTAGCAAGGCTGGGATTGGAGCCTGCCATGAGGCAAGGCCGGTTCTGGGGCTTCAGAGGCCGGGATCAGAGCCTGTCGAGGGGTGAGGCCGGTGCTGGGGCCTGCGAGGCCAGGATCATAGCCTGCCGTGCAGCAAGGTTGGTGCTGGGGCCGCCAAGGCTGGGATTGGAGCCTGCTGAGGGTGAGTCCAGTGAAGGGGCCAGAAAGGCTGGGATCAGAGCCTGCCATGAGGCAAGGGCATTTCCAGGGCTTCTGAGGCCAGGATCAGAGCCTGCTGAGGCATGACGGAGGTGCCGGGGCCAGCAAGCCCAGGACCAAAGCCTGCCGTGAGGCAAAGCCTGTGCTGGAGCCAGCGAGGCCGAGATCAGAGCCTTCCAGGTGGCCAGGCCAGTGCCGGGGCCTCCAAGAGTGGAACTGGAACTTACAATGCAGTATACACAGAGAAATATCACAGAAAATAAAAAATCAGATGTTTTCCCTAATATGCAAAAACTAGGAAGAAATGGGTAATAGGAGGGAATCTAATGGAAGAAGGGGCCCTATGGAGGAGCAATTAAGATGACCAATGAGACAGGATGGGATGGGCAAAGATGGAATCTCTTTAAAGCACATGATATACATAAACAAATATATCAAAATTAATCACTAAATCAAGCATGGGATTGAGGGAGAGGGAGGGAATGGGATGGGGATTGGATAAAGGCTAAATGGATGATGTGTACTTATATACCCTCACAAGTCTTGTATTCCATTAAGATGTTTGACTACAATGCACCAATAAAAATATATTAAATTAAAAAAATAATTAAAATAAAAGACTGGATCATCAAAAATACATCATTAAAATATTTTGAAATATTGATAAAGAAAACCATTAAAATTAAAGATGTAATCAGTGACACTTGTCTTAAATTTATATTATTGGGATAAATTCCCACCCAAATAAATGTAAAGGTTAAGCCAGGCATGGTGGTGCATACTTGTAATCCCAGCATTTGGAGGCTGAGACAGGAGTATCATGGTTGGTGGACAGCCTCAGCTACTTAGTGAAGCCCTTTGATACTCAGTGAGACTCTGTTTCAAAATAAAGAATAAAAAATAGGGCTGGGGGTGTCACTCAGAGGTAGAAAGCCCCTGGGTTCCACTCCTTGTGCTGCAAAAAAACAAAAACAAAAAAAAAAACAAAACCGTAAAGGTTAAAAGTGGACTTCTACATAAGCCTGACATTTATAAAGCTGTAACCCCTTTAAAAATCAGTTCATATGGTTTCCCATTCCTAGGTTTTGAAGAACATCCAAATTGATCTCCATAGCAATTGTACTAACTTACAATTCCATCAACAGTTTATAAGAATTCCTATTTTCCCACATTCTTGCCAGCATTTTATTGTTTTGTACTCTTGGTGATTGTTATTCTAAATAGCGTTTGATGGAATCTCAGTGTAGTTTTGATTTCCATTTCCCTCATTGCTAGCGATGTTGAACATTATTTACATATTTATTGAACAATTGTATATCTTCTTTTGAGAAGTGTCTATTCAACTTAATTGTCCATTTTTATTGGATTTTTAAAGTGCTAAGTTTTTGGCTTCTTTATATATTCTAGATACTTGTCTTCTATCAGTGGAGTAGTTGACAAAGATTTTCTATTTTGTAGGCTCTTTCTCTTCAAACTCTTTATGGTTTCCTTCGGTGCACAGGTTATTTAATATTGATGCCATCTCATTTATTGATTATCTACTTTTATTTCCTGATCTTTGGGGTCTTATTGAGAAAATTTAAAGTTGAATCACTAACAGTAATGTGTGTATATGTCTACATATACATGAAATTACATAATACATATATGTGTATGTATATATACATACACATTATTATATACATTATATATGTGTGTGTGTATGTATATATATATATATATATATATACAATCATGTACATATATAAGTACAGGAAATGTAAACACTTACACATACTTATAAATAAATATATATATATTTACATATATATTACACACACACACACACACACACATATATATATATATGTATATATATATATATATATATATATATATATATATATATATATACACAGAGAGAGAGAGAGAGAGAGAGAGAGAGACAGGAGGGAGGTGTGTGTGTGTGTATGTGTCTGTGTGTCTATGTGTGTTACTAGGGATTGAACTCATAGGTGTTCTACCTCTGAACTATATCCCAAGCCCTATTTTATTTTATTTTTTAATTTTGACACTGGGTCTCACTAGGTTGCTAAGGGCCTTGTTAAGTTTCTGAGGATAGCCTCAAACCTGTGATTCTCTTGTCTCAGCCTTCCAAGCACTGAGATTACAGGAGTATAATACCATGCCTGGCCAGGAAGCTATATATTTAAAGAATTTGGGCAAAAGGATAGATAGCATTTTAATGATAAAAACAGTTATTATAAAAATAAAACTCTGGAAGAATAAACAAACAGAAGAATTGAGCAGGTAATTTATATATAATTAAATTCAAACAGCTAATAAACATAAAACTGCTTAAATCATAGTAATAATCAGAGCTATAATATTAAATGATCAGTAACTTTCTTTTTCTCTAATTACCAAATATTCTAAAATGAGGATTTACACTATTTTATGTCCAAAACATTAACTGATCTATTGAAACTTTCAGTATTTATATACAACCTGTATTGTTACATTCTTAACTATTTTTATACATGAATGACCACTCATATTTAAGATGTTAGATATCAGCCTATACTTACCTTTAAATTTTTTAATGTAATTTTCTGTTACATTAAATTTTTTACCTATAATTTGTTGTCAAGCATGATATAGAATGAAGATCTAATATTTCTCTTTTTTGAAGTTACCATCTTAAAAATAATATATTTCTTTTCCATTGACTTGCAAAGCTGCCTGTATTATTTTTAATTTCTCATAAGTGTTCATTTCATTTTCTTTAGTTTTTATATCTTACTTTTTACAACTTACTATATATTGTAAAGTACGATGATTATCATTGAACTTTTGGGGAAAATACTGGGACTTAGAGTTTTCTATTTTCTTTTTAAAATTCTTATTTGTGCAATGTAGTCATATATCTTAATGGAGTACAAGATGTTGGAGGCATACATGCACACATCACCCAATTAGCCCTCACCCAATTTCCTCCTCATTCCCTCCCCCTTTCTCCTTCTCATGTTTGGCTTAGTAATTGACTTTGATATGTTTGTTAATGTATATCATGAACATTAGATAATTTTCTTCTTCCCCCCTCCCATCTCCTCAAATTATCTTATTTTCTTATTGATAGTATCTCCATCATCTAGAGTTCCTCTTATGACCCATTTTCTCCCGAGCTTTTGCATATTAGGGAGAGCATCCAATTTCTTATTTTTTGTGACTGACTGATCTCACTTAGCATAATGTTCTCCAGTTCCACCTATTTCCCTGTAAATGATGTAATTGTGTTTTTCTTTATGGCTAAGTAAAATTCCGATAGAGAAATAATATCTAGACTATACAAAGAACTCCAGAAACTCAGGACAAATACAAATAACCCAATCAAAAAATGGGCAAGTGAACTAAATAGACACATCATGAAAGAAGAAATTCAAATGGCCAATAAATGCATGAAAAAATGCTCAACATCATTAGCAGTCAGAGAGATGCAAATCAAAACTACCTTGAAATTTCACCTAACTCTAACTAGAATGGCAATCATTCAGAACACAAACAACAACAAATGCTGGCGAGGATGTAGAGAAGTGGGAATTCTAAAACATTGCTGATGGGATTGCAAATTAGTGCAACCACTTTGAAAAACTGTTTGGAGGCTTCTCAGAAGAATGGGAACAAACTTACCAAATGATCCAGCAATACCACTTCTGGATATCTACCCGAAAGAATGGAAACCAAACTACCAAACTAATGAATGTGTATCTATGTTCATAGCTGCACAATTTACATTGGCAAACTATGAGACCATCCAAGATGTCCATCAACAGATGAATGGAGTACAAAGCCATGGGATATGTACACAATGTAGTTGACCATTTTCATGCAACTGTGAGACCCTTCAGAAGACTTTTCCCATCTTAAAACTCCAGTACTGTCTGTGCTAAGACTTTGTTCAACAGAGCACACAATTGTTTGTTTAGTGCTGTTCAAGTACCATTGCATGACAGTGAGGGAGGTTGAGCAAAGGAGAGCCTATGGACCCAGTTGCTGGAGGCTTTATGTACCAACTTCTGTCACAGCCACCTTTCTTTTCTCTGTCAAATAAATGGTGATACCAAGTCAGATTCTGTTTGACAGAAGATTCTTGTGCTAACTAAAAAGTTAGAAAAAGATGCTGTAGTACAAACATTCATATATTATTTATAATCATTTCTTCATAATTGATCTCTAGTACTACTTATTAAATCAAAGGAAAGTAACTATCTTTGGAATTAGATATAAAACAGGGCATGATGGTGCACTCTTGTAATCCCAGTATGTGGGAGGCTGAGATAGGTAAATTGCACAGGTTTGAAGCCAGCCTCAGCTACTTAGTGAGGCTCTCAGCAACTGACTGAGACCCTGTTTCCAAATAAAATATAAAATTGGTCTTGGTGGGGGTAGCCTGGAGGTAGAAGGCCCCTGGGTTCCTTCCCCAGTACCACACAAAAAAAGAAAGAATAGAACAACATTTGCACTGTCAGTTATGTATAGTTGGCCCTCTATCTATTTGTTCCTCACTTGTTGATTCAACCAGGCATGGATCAAAAGTATCTATAAAAATAAATGTGTCCACTGAGCATATACAGACCTTTTTCTTATCATTATTCTTTAATCCATGTAGTTTAACAATGAATTGCCTAGTATTTACATTGCATTTGGTATTATTAGTAATCTAGAAATATTTAAAGTGTATGGGATGATATGCATAAGTTATATGCAAATACATTTTATTTATTTTTTATGGTATTGGGGATGGAACCGAGGAGAATTATACCTTTGAGCTACACCCCCAACCCTATGTTTTTTATTATTTATTTTAAAACAGGGTCTCACTGAGTTGCAAAGCGTCCCAGTAAGTAGCTGAGACTGTCCGCAAACCATGATCCTTCGGTCTCAGCTTCCCGAGTACTAGGATTACAAGCGTGTGCCACCACACCTGACTGCAAATAATTTTATATGAGGGACTTAATTATTTCCACATTTTGATTTATGCAGGAGGGTCCTGGAACCAATCTCCTATGGACACCAAGGGATCACTGTACTTACCAAATAAGCAACTAAAATTTCTCAAGTTTGCGGACATCCAGAACTTCCAGTGAAATGCTACTTACTTTTGAGGAATATGGCCAAAGAGAATGTCAATTCCACAGAGATTATTTTTTACTTGTAAAGGTTTCTACTACAACCTAACCTTAGCTTATCACATCAAGAAGATCAGTGTACTCTGAGCATTTAAACAAAGTAAAAACCTTTCTAAAATGTGTCTGCAGTGGGAGTCAATATTTATCTTTTTAGTGGTAAGCCTACCATTGTGAAATCTAAGAGTACAGTGTTTTCTTGTATAACATTATTGATGGGAATCCACTACTTTCTATATAATCTATTTATATATGTTTTCAATATTATAAGATATATGACAAACAAAAATAAGTCTCATGAAAACAGAATTCTTTCAGCAGAGCTGTCTGAGTTTGTCATGTTTTGTTCCAGGATCTTATCACTTATAGTTAAGTTGGTCATGGTTCAGGTATGTATATTTAAAAATTCTGGTATTCTTTATTTTGAACAAAATGTATGTTGATGTGAGGAGGTGTACATTTTCATTACTATATATCACACTCATTTTTCTAGGCTACTTAGTCTTTCAAACAACTGTATTAGGAAGGTAACATTACTATCTCATGTTTGGAAGCTAAGGACACTGAATCCCAAAGGTCAGTGATTTCCCAAGATCAAGTTGTTACTGAATGCTGAAGTCATGGTTTGAAACCACACAGCCTAACTTTATGTTATTCCCTTAAGTCCTTCACTCTAATGTTTGTAGTAAATGTGGACATTTTGGATAATATGTGAAGTTTGACTAACATTTAGAAATGTATAAAATACATAAAGATATCCTTGATATCCACTTCTAGACCTTTCTGTATAACTGCTATATGGTTAACTCCACTCAACTATACCATTTCCAATGCGTAGTCATCCATTCACAATATGTATTTTATACATAATGCTATGAATGAATATGCTTATATTCAGTGAGACCTGTTTCCTATTCATTATCCATGCTCTCTCTTCTGAAAGGGGTATTCTGGTTTTGTATGGGAAATTACAGGGTCTCCATCATAAATAGACCTGAAAAGAATGACATCTACTGGCCTTAGATATGTCCCAAGATAATTCAATAGGACTCTCCTCTGTGAATATAAATCTTAAATGGAATGATACAACCAAGTTACTTATCCTTTCTGCCATGTTTCCTGCATTTTTCTTTTGATGATTTAGTTAACTCTTATCCTTTAATCATTTTCTTCTTTATTTTTCTTTTTTGGCTAAGTTAACCCAAAGTGTGTTTGTTGCTCACAACCCAAATGTCCTAGTTGATAGAGAAATAAAACTGAACCCTCATAGAGTTTACCATCCAGTGGTAGAGATCATCATATCAAGAAAACGTTAACTTTATGACAGCAAAAGTAGGGGGTAGGTTATAATGGTACAGGATGTGGAAGGAGGAACACCACTATTAGACTTTCTTGGTCAGGGAAAGTTTCTTAAAGGAATTAAAGTTTAATACAACAAAAAAGATCAGGGAAAGTTTCTAGGCAAAAGAAAAGAGAATGTCGCACATACAAAGGTCTTGGGGCAATGACATGATGTAGTGATAAAAGTCAAGGAAATGAAGGGATGAAGCTTACTGTGCCTAGATAATAGTGCTTGAGAGATGAGGAAGTGACTAAGTTAAAAAGATTAAATCAAGCACAGTATTAAGGAATTTAGATTTTGTCTTAAAAGTAACAAGAAGCTACCTAAGGATTTTAAATGAGGAAAAGACAAAATTAATTTTGAGTTTTAGAAAATTTGTTCTAACAGTATTAGAGATTAATTGGATTATTTTAAGTCCTTGGGCAGGCAGATCAGTAAAGAGGCTCTTTAATGACCTGATTCACATCAGTTTGTGATTGATCTAAACTGGAGACAGCAGAGGATGAAGGATTAATGCTTCATGAAGAATGTTGGTAGGACTAGGATTTTTGGGATGATGCAACTGGGATCTGGCTCTCTTCCTGCCTGTATTAGCCCCATGCTTTATAACTCTTCTGACTGAACTGACATTAGGGTCTATGAGAAAGAGTTCTAAATACCCAAAGTAGCCCAAGCAGAGGCAAGGGTTGTGGCTTTTCTCAGGATAGGTGTTTTTGATGGGCAGATTTGAGGGTGGCTCTCAGGACTTCAGTGCTTGGTGCTCATGCTCTGGTGTAATTCTCTTTGTGTATGTGAGGGACTCTTTGTGTATGTGTGGGACTTCTAGACAAATAGAGTTTGGCAAGACTGTCAGAATGTATATGGTCAGATTATATATGATCACAATATCTGTCTTGATAGGAGATTCTTACCCTTCCTTACTTACTGGCTCTAATGAAGCACCCTCAATGTGTAAGGTACCATGAAAAGAGAATTAGGTAGCAAGAAGTCAGGCCCTGAGTTTGGCAGCCTTTGAGGAAGTGAATGCTGAATATAATTGGGATTGGAAGTAGATTCCTTGTCAGCTAAGACCAGATGAAAACCTCCTGATGAACACTTTGATTATGTTCTTGCAAAGGACCTATTTGGGCTATACCCACCTCCTTTTAGTGCTCCAAAAATAAATCTTTGTATACAGCTTCACTTCTCATTTATTTAATAATTTTTTTCTTAATGAAACTGAGTTGAAATTTTTAGAAACTCATTGCAAAAGTAGGAAAGACCCCAGCCCCAAATGAAAGAAGTGCTCTCTGAGCGAATGGACAGAAACTTGAGATGTTGAAGTTGAATGGAGACGAGGGGTCTGGGGCTGGCTACCCAGGTCTCACTGGCCCAGACACAAAGAGGAAGATGTCAAGAGCAAGAAGGAAAGCAGCCAGCTCTGACAACCTCGGGAAGAGAGAACTGGGGAAGGAGAATTGCCTGGGCAATTGCATGGACAAGGCAAGGAAGAGAGAGAATCGGAGGGCAGTGGAACTGAGGTTAGTATATGCTGCATCAGAGGCAAGACAGGATTTCTGAAAGCAGAGAGGAGGTTCAAGTGGGGTGAACTCACATGGAATAGGGGTGAAGTTGAGGAAATGGGAGAATCGAGTATTAGCAGGGTAGTTGTTTGAAGAAGAATGGACAGATATGGAGTGCAAAGGAGCACTGGAAGGCCCAAGTTGAGAAAAGTAGGGAAAGGAGTTAAAGAGGGGCTGCTGAAATGAAACTTGAGGAATAGCCAGGGGACAGGGAGCTGCATGGAATCAATTCAAGGTGGGCAAAATTAGTAGGGGAAGGAAGCAGACAGTAGAAGAGAAACAAGGCACATGCAGCTTCTGAGATTGTCCCAACACCATACTGTGCCCGCTAAGGCTCCAACCACTTACCACTTGCCACTACCAAATATGTTTCTGTAAATCACCAGCTATCTGTCCTGTACTTCAGGAAACTCTGATATAGAACAACATCCTGGGATCAGTGTGTAGTTTGTGGTAAGCATTTATAGGTACATCATAGGACTTTGGTGAGAGAGGGTCCATTCTAACCCTCATATTCAAATCCTCTTGCATTTTATCTAGTGGATTTACAGGCAAGCACAAACACTGAGGGGAGAAGACTATTCTTAAGAAGTAAAAACCAACATTACATTTGGTTAGGTGGCATTCCAGGTCAGTCATTATACAATGCCACTGAGAGGGAATAATGGCATCTGGTCATATTATCTTAAGTATATTATATTAAGTTTTTGTACCTTAGCTATGTAAGGTTGTGGGATATAGGGGTGTTAACTTGTCCTTAAAATTTGAATGTCTGGCTACTAACACATCTTTGTTTTTTGTTTTGTTTTTGCTTTTTGTTTTGTTTTTTTGTGTTTTTTGTTTGTTTGTTTGTTTGTTTGTTTGTTGGTACTGGGGTTCCTGGAAGCCTTTCTACCTCTGGGCTACACTCCCAGACCTATTTTATATTTTTTTATTTTTGGAAACAGGGTCTCTTAAGCTAGCGCGGCTGGCTTCGAACCTGCGTGATCCTCCTGTCTCTGTCTCCCAAGCACGGGGATTACAAGCGTGCACCACCATGCCCAGTCACTAACACATCTTTGAATGACACAAATTTAATTCCATAAAAAATTGGAAAACTAATTATCATTACTATAAATCTGCTAAGAAGAGTGGGTCAGTGGTTAAGGAATCATCATCTCTCACTTCCAACCCATGTTCTCGAGTTGACTTTGTGATGCTGGGCCTGATGTTCTGCAAATTACATTTCTCCATTGCCATCTGGCTCCTTGTTAAATTTTACCTCTACTTGGGCTTCGGAGGAAAGCTAAAGATAGGAGGGTAAGAGAACTTGTTCTTCCTATCTGCTTTCTGTTTCTTTCAGTGTCACCCCATCAAAGCCTCATACCCTATTTCCAGAAATAGTCTATCCCAGTTTTCAGATTCTTTTGCCATTTTCAAAATCAGCTTCGTTGATCTAATATGCTAGCCTGAACTGAGCAGTGTCTTTTTCAGATGTCTGGGCCCCAGATCTGGTCAGATCCCCAAGGCTCTTCCTTCAGGTTTGTTGGTCTGACAGTCCCAACCCCCGTCCTTCATGGGACAGGCACACTTAGGGATGGCAGCTGCTTCCTGCAATTATTTTCTTGGCTTTGCTTTACTATTCCCATTTCTCCTTGTCAGCTTTTCAATAACCTCCAATTTCTTGATCGATTTCTTATATGAATGTATCACTGGTCAAATAACTAGTGGAGTTTCTTTTTTCATGAGTCAATTCTGACTAATTTCAAAGAAACACAAGTTCTTGGGCAGTGAATTTTATAGAAAGCTTCTTGTAATTTCCTCTAAATCTACCTCTTTCTGAAGTATTCTACTCTTTGCAGTTGGTAAAGACCAGTCCACTCATTGCCACCAGCTGTCCCAGCTTAGGTTTCACTTCAGAGAGTCCTCATCACTCTCCTAATCCTCCTCACATATGCATTTCAAAAACATGGTTATGACTCTCTCCCCCTGTGAAGCCACATGAGAGACATTGTCTGTCTGTCTCTCTTTCTCACTGAATATTTCCACCCCCTTCCTCAAAAATTCTAATGGAAAAGAAAAGTGATCACCTTGTTAAAGAGCTTAGCTAAGTCTTTGTTGTTCTCCATAAAAGAAATATCATATATACTCGTGTTGCCTGAGGTCTTTCCTATTTATGTTCTTATTTCTTCTTCTTCTTCTTAGATAAACAGGATTCTGTTGGAAGCACAGCTTTAGTCCCTTAGTGTTACTCTGAGCAAATGCATGTGGAAACACAGCAGCATTAGAATTTAGTCTCTGTTCCATCTATTTTCTGGTTCCTGTTACTGAACAAATCTGCTGTTCACAAATTTTGATACTTTAGCCACCGAATTGGAAAATGTGAAACACTCCACCTTGGATATCCAAATGATCATGACAGTTTTGCTCATGAACAGCTCTCTATAATTAGAAGCAAATAGGGGAAGATTGTCACCCATATCCTGAACCTCCAGTTTTCCCTAAAATGCTCTCTGGAGGGTGGAACTTCATTCTCACTCAGCTGTGTTCCTTCAGAAAAATATGCATGAGGATAGTCAACCTGAATTTTATATAAAGGCACAACCACTTGGGGTCTTATTTATTCACTTACTAATTTGGGATGGGTTAAAATGTCTCAGATATGTTATTCTGTTGTGAAAAAAGAGAGTATTTTTCTAGTATAAGATATAGACATTGTACTTTTCCTACAAGAAATGAAGAGTAGGTATTGTATTTCTGACTATTCAATTCTTTGTCTTAAAAAAAGAATCAAGGTTTTCTTTTTTAAACAAGATTTATTATGAAACAAGAGGGAATAAGGCTGAAGAGGCAGTTTTGGAATAATAGTGTGAGTTTTTTTCCATTTTCTCCACAATGCAACAGCTGTAACTGGTAAAACTGTGTGTGTGTGTGTGTGTGTGTGTGTGTGTGTGTTGAGGAGTGTTTCCATTAAATTCTCTGTAATTGCCCAAATAACAGACAGAAAACCGAAAAAGTCCTTATTCTGGAAAAACCTAATAAACCAAAATTTTGGTAAAAAGAGTGAGAATATGTATGGGACTTGTGAATTTGTGTGTGTGTGTGTGTGTGGGTGGGTGGGTCTGGGGATGGAACCCAGAGGCATTTGACCTCCAAGCTATACTCCCTGCCCTATTTTTTATTCTTTATTTTGAAACAGGGTCTCACTAAGTTACGGAGGACATAAGTAGCTGAAACTGTCAGCGAACCACAATCCTCTGGTCTTAGCCTCCCGAATAGGCTTACAAGAATCTTGACCTGCTCCCCAGCCCCAACTCAGTGAAAGAAAATTTCTACTCTACACATTTGCTGCCAAAATCACAAGGCTCTGTGTGCCCTCAGAAACCATCCTGGAGATATAATTTCTCTCAGGATGGGAAGAAATAAGATGCTAGTACCCATCACCCCCAGTTCCGTGTGGCAGAATCTCTTTTCCAGGGAAGAGTGGTGGATTTCTTCATCCACTTAACCTTAACATGCATAAAAGTTCTACTCTCCACACAAAGTAGGCCAAAAGTAATGGGCCCTGATAACTTCTATCTAAGCTTACTTTTGGACAAAGTTTCCCTGCCCAGCACCCTGCTCATAAAATAAAATAAATAAAACCTTGAGAGAAGTTTGCCATTATCCCCATCCCCAGCTTTGGAGCAGTGGCAGAAGGGTTTTGTCCATGGGAGAGGCATACCACAAGAGAAGACGTTTTTATGACTACCCCCAAAATAACTGATTTTATTTGGAACAAAGAATGGGAGATTTCAGTATAAAGAGTGACATCTGAAACAATGGATATTTTGATGTTACAGAATTGAGAGATTGGTAGCTCCATGCTAGAAACAAGCTCAAATGTAGACCAACTAAAGTATTGCTATAGTAATGGAAAGAGTCATCTAAGAGAAACACATCAGGGGACAGAACTAGGTATAAAGATTAGCCTTATACCAAAGGAGTCATATTTAATTGGTTCAAACTATGGAGTTCCCAAGTGTTTTGTCAAAAATAATAGGATGAGCAGCCAGCAACTAGTGGAGGCTATACAACTTTGATGTGATAAGAATAGAAAGAGATCAGCTAGAATCTTAACAGTGAGATCAGAGAAAGACAAAGAGAGTACTTCTAAAACCACTATCATCCTAAGGTCACTGTATACATGCCCAGTGCAGCATCATCCGAAGAACATTAGAGGCTGCAAGTTGATGAAGAAGTAGACTTCTTTGAAGTTGTCCAGTGAATTCCCTAAATGAACAAGCAAACAACAGGCAGAAAGGATATGTGTATAGAGGTGTTTTATCTGAAATGTCCAGTTTTTAATAACATTTAGGAATGTGAGAAGAAACAGGAAAATATGAGCCATGAATGTGAAAAAAGTAGACAACAGAAGCTGCCAATCAGAGAGCTCAGATATCAGAGCTAGAAAATAAAGACTTCAAGACAATTAACATCTGCAAAAAAAATTTTTTTTAAACTAGCAAACATCAAGAGATGAGTGGATCATAAAACTGAGGTATGTCACACAATGGAATTTTACTCCATGAAGAAGAGCAAAATCATACCATTCACAGGAAAATGGACAGAACTAAAAAATAGTATGCTAAATGAGTATTCTCAGTCCCAAAGAACAAATGATGTATGTTCTATGTGTATGTTATATATGAAAGATAGATATTTGGCTATCAGGGCAACATCAGATACATAAACAGAGACTCCAGGGGAGTGACTGAGGTGATTAGGGAATGGAGGAAGAAACAAAGTCATAAAGAAGGCAATAATAAGCCGGGCATGGTGGTACATGCTTGTAATCCCCGCACTTGGGAGGCTGAGACAGGAGGATCACACAGGTTTGAAGCCAGCCTTAGCTAGTTAGTGAGGCTCTCAGCAACTTAGTGAGAACCTGTTTCTAAATAAAATATAAAATAGGTCTGGAAGTACATCCAAGAGGTCGAAAAGCCCCTGGGTTCCACCCCTAGTACCATCAAAAAAAAAAAAAAAGGCAATAATAGAAATGATGCTATGAACATATACAAAATTACCTATTCCAATTTCAAAGACTTGTGGGATAGGGGGGCTTTGGGAGGAGGCAACAAGAGTATGTGTGCATGTATTTTTCTTACTCTGAACTCCAATATGATTAAAATTACAATACACCAAATCAAAAATTAATTAAAAAGCTAAAGTAAATAATTCTCTTCAAGTAAAAGAATGGTATTATAAGACAGAAACAAATTGATAATTTGGAGTCGAAGGCACAATAACTTAGATAATTCCATGGAGGAACTCAAAAATAATATAATTGACAGAAGAAAGAATTTAAGTTAGATGGATAGAGAGGTTATTCCATCCAAAGAACAAAAAGAAGAGATAATAAAAGGAAATTCAGAAAGCCTCAGAAAAATGTGGAATTCCACTAAGCCTACAAACATACATGAAATAGGAATACCAAAAGGAAAAATAGAGACAGAGAGAGAAAAAGAGGAAAAATATTTGAAGAAATAATCATCGAAAGAAATCTGGGGTTCAGAGATACAATCCCAGCAACACACACATGGGCACACGCGCATGTGCATGCGCACGCGCGCGCGCACACACACACACACAATATTTTTAATTAAAATTAAGAAAATTTGCAATGAGCAGCAGAGTGTCTGTTTTGAACAAGAAGATATATGATAGTTTGATAGGTCATATATCACAAATCATAAACATAGCCAAATACCAAAGACTGAAAAATATGCCAAGGACTTTCCAACATACACTCCACTTATCACTGACTGCTTATTACCAGTATATCAACTGTTCTTCAGTGATTTGACATGTGAGAGGAACGTAGGCAATACATTTTAATGATACTCATTCAAAGCAAGTGTAATGCAAAATAAATTATATAAATTTGTTAGAAATCTGGTTTTGTCCTACCTATAATGACCTAATATCAATAGAACTTGAAGGTTATACATGCCCTAAAGGCATGATATATGTTCATTGACCTAGGCTAAGTTTCTTAGAATAGAATATAGTGGTCACACATCGTGGCCAAGGATTGTAATTGTGCTTGGGAGGCTGAGACAGGAAATCACAGGTCAGCCTCTGCCGCTTAGTGAGGCCCTCAGCAATTTAGACCCTATTTCAATATAAAAAATTAAATAGGGCTTGAGATGTATCTCAGAGATAGACTGCCACTAGATTCAATCCTTGGTATCACAAAAACAAACCAAAAAGGAATATAGTGGGTAGCATTTCATACTGTGTATGCATTACTTTTAGTGTTTTTATTATTTATTTTAATCAGTCTTGTAAATTATATTTTTTTAACATTGTATTACAATAATTTTGCTCAACAAAAGAGAAACCACTGTAAATATTTTTTAAAAAATAATTTAATACAAGAAGTTAAAGGCTAATAAAATCTTTGGTAGTGCTACAGGATGAGGTCGGTCTTAGTTTTCTAGGGCTACTTTAACAAAATAGCAGAGATTGGGTACTTCAAACAACACAAATTTATTTTCTACTAATTCTGTCAATGAAAAGTCCATGGTCAAGGAATCAGCAGGTTGGGTTTTTTTTTTTTTTTTTTTTAAGGCGTCTCTCCTTGTTTTGCAAGTAGCTGGTACCGCCCTGTGTTCTCAACATGTCTTTTCTTCATGCATGTGCATCCTGATACTTCTGTGAATATCCTAATATCTCCTTCTTATAAGGACACCAGTCAGATTGCATTTAGAGTAAGCCTAACAGCTTATTTTGAACTTAATGACCTCATTTAAGCCCCTAGTTCTACATAAAGTCACATCTGAGGACTGAGTGTTAGGGCTTCAGCACATAAATTTGGAGGGAATATACCTCAGTCCACTACAAGGTTTAAAAAAAGCTGTCTACACTCTTAGAAAGATAGACAGTCGCAGAAATTGTAATAAAGCACCAATGATGTCAGCTGCCAAAGTAGCAAAGTGGATGATGTCCAGGAGGCCTGTCAGCCATCACAAGACCCATGTCTGCTTTCTGCTAAAGTGCACGTGACTGCCTATCTGCCCATGTCAAGACCAATAAAGGATTAGCTTTTATTTATTCTTCTATATCTTATGCAAGATTTTCTTACCAGAAAAATATAACCCAAAACTTTGCTAGAAAGGTAGTCTCATAATATATAGTTTTCAGTCATCAAGTCAATATCACATAGGAGATAACAGAAAGACATCAGTAGATTATCTCTGACAAACTCCTTCATTTGGAAATGCATTATTCTTAAACTTATTTCTAGCTGGGCGTGGTGGCGCACGCTTGTAATCCCAGCATTCGGGAGGCTGAGACTGGAGGATCGGGGTTCGTGGACAGCCTCAGCTACTTAGTGAAGCCCTCCGCAACTTAGTGAGACCCTGCTTCAAAATAAAGAATAAAAAATAGGACAGGGGTTGTAGCTCGGAGGCCAAATGCTGCTGGGTTCCGACCTCAGAGATGCAAAACAAAACAAAACAAAACAAAAAACTTATTTCTACCTAACAATGGCAACAACTTATACTTTACCTGAATATGAGATATCCCTCATATAAATACAGACATATTCTCTTAACAAAAAAGAGATTGAGTTATAATTATTCTATCCTTCTCTGGTTTATTATTTTTCCTGTTGGATACTCTATAATTTTAAGTACATTTGTGTACTCATGTGAAAGTTCAATTTACCTCTACTTAATATTTTAGTACACATTTTGTACCAAAATAGTGAAGGAAAAGAAGACTAAAATATGCCAATGTGTGAATATACATGTGAATATATATCGTTCCTTTACACATACATATATATCTTAGTCTTTTCAGGCCATTGTGACATAACACCATAAACTAAGTGGTTTACAAACAGTAGAAATGTAGTTCTCGTATTTCCCATGGTTCTGGAGTCTAGGAAGTCCAAGATCAAGGTTCTAACAAATGTGATGCCTGGTAAAGGCCTTCTTACTGGTTCTTGGACACCATCTTTTCTCTGAGTTCTCACTTGGAAGGAGGAGTAAATGGGCTCCCTCCAGCCTTCTTATGTAAGGGCATTAATGCCATCCACAAAAGATCTGCTCTCATGACCTGATCACTTTTCAATGGCCCCACCTCCCAATACCATCATTTTGGGGGTTGCAATATCAACATGAATTTAGGAAAGACACATTTATATCAGACTAGTTTGTACTTATGTATGTATATATGTATGAATTATATAAATATATGTAATATATACTATCATGAAGAAAATATGTTCTCATTGTCTTTAGATAACATTTTAAATAAAAATGGATTTTTACCTGGTAAAATAACCAAATTTCCAATCCCAGAAGGTCCGAGTCCCAAGTGGTCTTTTTTATATTGTCTTGAATACACTCTTGTAATATTCTTCCATTAGTATATAAGGTAAGAGCCCAAAGCTAAGGTGACAGGAATCAAGTGATTTATTTCTATGTATTCCATAGAGTAAACATTGAGAGGAACCATCTCTAGTTCTTGTCCTTATTCAAGGACCTGCATATTATTGGGGAAAATGGCACCTGACGTTAGTCAGTGGCTTAGGCCTGTTTTCCATATTGTAGGAAGCCCACATGCTATAGTGCTACAGTTGGCAGCATAATTAAGGGTTCAATAAGATATCCCCTGTTGTATTAAGCCAGTTGTTTATGGATGTTGGAGTCCATGATAAACCAATCAATCCTAAAATATGAAGACAGACATTGATTCACTTTTTTGTTACAAAAGAAGTTCTTTGATCAGAAGCAATGTTGAATGAGATTCCATGTCACCGGATAAGGTTACATATTGGTCCATATATGATGGTATGAGGAAATTTTATTCATAGGAATGTCAAATCTGTATAATATATTAAAAGCCTGTTTCATAGTAGGGAATAACTTGTGCAGACTTTATGATGGACAGAGTAAATTCAATAACCTACAACCTGTGGATGAAAAGCTACCTGAGGAATGAAATTTTATTGAGAATTTTATGTTGATTTCAAATATTGGTAGGTTAGATACTCATCTAATGTCATTGTTCATTCACCTTTAGTTATAGGAGGACCATGTTACTGAGTATAAAAATAATATTCATCCCTGTCACTATGACATTGTTATGGTCAGCTGCTTTATAGCTATAATATAAAATATTATATTTTAGATATAATATTAGACTAACTTAGAGAAAAAATAACTTAGAGAAAAAAAGACTTATTTTCTTATGGTTTTGGTTTCAGTCCACGTGAGGCCAGGGACAACAGATTTCAGGACATGGTGACAGGAAATAAAGATGGAGAGCACATGGACTGCACTCCTCACAACCTGGAGCCTAGAAGCAAGAGAAAGATCAGGGGGAGGAGGAGCCATATATAATCCCCAAGGCCACACCCCAGAGACCCCTGCTCCAGCCACACCCTACTGGCTTAGGCCATCACCCAGATCAATTTATTACATGGATTTACCCACTCTTTGGATTACCACCCTCATGATTCAGTTATATCAACTCCAAACACCAATTTATGAGCTCTTCAATGGGCCATTCTTAATCTAACTATAACAGACACCTTGTCCATGGACCCAAGTTAACTCTGCAGTAACCAGGAAGAAAGGTTGACAAGCACATAAAATGATCTACAGTGAGGTTTCACTCAAATCACAAAGACTCTAATATCCAGTGGCCATTCCAAGAGATCCAACAAGAATTCTTTATTACTTCAGAATTGGATGAAGCCATTAATGAGCTGATTATAGTCAAAGGGTTATCATCTGTTCCTGTTCATGCAGAGTGTATATGTGGAGGTTGTGGTTGAGTAATGTTTATTCTGTTTTTCACTGCATGTTTATAATGTGTTTTGTTAATTTTTTTTGTGAGCTCTGTATAAATGTTAAAGGCAGAATTTTGATCATTACTGATGGAACAACAACTAGGTATGTGACAAGAAAGTGTACCATGATGTGAACAGAATCATTACATCTGAGTGCCAGTTCAAACACCACTTTAGCCAAAAGTTAAGTTGGTACCCAACAACATATATTATTGCTTTAATTCAAAGTTGAAACTAGTAATGAAAATTACAGCTATGATCAAGTGGTATCTACAAATTTCTCTTCTGCTAATTTATTGTCCATTGATATGGGCAATAACACAAACACTTGTCACTACATAAATCTGTCTATCAAGAAAAAAAGATGATTATAGGTAAAGGATAAAATATAAATATAATCTCAAGATTCTAAATGATTATAGCAAAATCATTTAAATTATTTCAGGGCTTCATCCAACAAGATCTCATGATTTAAAATATTGAAAACGTTTAGATTTTATTAGACTAACCTTCTCTGTCATTTAAAGTGGACTTGAACATACACTCTACTGCCATCACATGCTGTGCATATAATAGCAAGATTATTTTAGAAAGAGAAGTAGAAGAGTTCACATGATCTCTCAAAGAGTGTTGTCCCCCAGAGTGTCATACGTAGGTAGTTAGATATACCTGCACTATGTATAATATACGTTGGGCTCCAGGGGGTGACCACACTCCAATATTCTGTATACTTTGAGGCACCACATAGCAAGAAATAGCTTAGCACCTGTATATAAGGAGATTGAAATATTTGGGATATTGATCAAAGAAAAATTGAATGTGAGGTGACAGTTACAAGCACGAGCTTTAGTTGGATAATACTTTGACAAGTTTGCATGTGGGAAAAGTTACTCATAGCAAGGAGGTTACCATCCAGAAGGGAAGGTCAAGAGACCTCCCAGGAGACAGGGCAGCAGGCCTGCATGTCGAGGTGGTGTTTCTCAGCAACATGGCTGGGAGTCTCTGGATCAGAGAACCCTAAAGGAAAGCAGCAGCATGAGATTTTTATAGCCCTGGTGTTTGTCTTATCTATGGCTAACAGATGTTGGGTCCAGATTTTGTGGGGGTATGCAAAGCAGGAAAGCTCTAAATAGCTAAAAATCTGCTTATTTGAGCTGTTTAAAACAATTATATGTATAAAAATTTGGGTTTGATACTGGCCAGCTTTGGAGATAATGGTTCTGAGCCTACTATGAAGAAGTAAATAACCTAAAAACCAATATACACAAGGCTTCTTGGCCCTGTTTATAGAACACTGTGTAATAACTTGAACTCCTTGGCTGAGAATGTCCTCTTTAGAAAAGGGTAGCCTCTGGAATTTAGTGCCAGGTCAAAGTGTGAACATCATTTGTCCTCAGTTATGTTAAACCATCTCTTTGAAGATATTAAATGAAAGTCTGGGGCCACCTAAAATATGATTTTTTTTAATGCCTGCTTGCCATAGGCTTGACTCTTTTCCAACACAATATGGTTTTGTGCTGTATAATGACAGGCTGCATGTACAATGGTAATCCCAAAAGGCTATAATGTAGGTAAAAAATTCCTGTGACCTAATGACATTAGTGACATGGTAGCCATCAGATATTGAGATGGAACGCATCACTCATGTCTGCATTGATACTGGTATGATAAAATCTACTGCACTCTCAGTCATAAAAAGTATAGCACATATATTTACAGTACATAATCCATGATAATGCTAATAAATTACTATTTAATTTATTTTTGTATATTTTTATTGTAATTTTAGAAGGTATTTCTTTTACTCATATATACTTACATATGAGTAAATATATATAATTTGTATATACTCACATATATATGAGTACACACATACACACACATACACACACACACACACACACACACACACACACACACACACATATATATATATAACCATAACACAGCTTCAGTCCTTTAGGGGATATTCCTGAAGAAGTCACTGTTATTATAGGAGACGAGATTCCTTCATGTCACTGTCCCTAAGGATTTTTGAGTGGGACAGATGTGAATGTGGAGATGTGCTATTAGATCCTGACCCTGTGTGGTCCTAGGCTGATACATATACTTTGTTTTAGTTTATAACAAAAATTTTCAAAAACACATAATAAAAATAAACACAAAAATCTTGAAGATAGAGAAAAAAGCTTATGGAACAAGGATATAAAGAAATAAAAGGTGCTTGTATATCTATATGATACATTTATGTCTTAAGTGTTATTTTATAAAAAAGTAAAAAATTTTAAAATAATTAAAGCTTTTTTGAAGTAAAATAGTCATAGGAAGGCAAAACTGTGAGGGACGGGTTAAATCTTGGTAAGCCCCTCCAAAATAATTCCCAGAAAGCTGCATCTTTAGATTTTGTACCTATAGGTGGAAAAGAGAAAGTGACAAAAGGGGTTTAGAACTCGGTAGCCTCAAGGATCGTGAGTTACTGTGTGTTAAAATTCCTCGGTAACAAACATCTGTGCTGTATCATGGTTTAAGATGAGGACAGCCGACTTTATGAAGCTAGAGTACTGAATTTAAAATTAAAGATGATTAAATGTGCCAGGATTGGTGGCACATGCTTGTAATCCCAGTATTCAGGAGACGGAGACGGGAGGATAGCAGTTCACCAACAGCTTCAGCTACTTAGTGAGGACCTGTGCAACTCAGTGAAACCCTGTTACAAAAATTAAAAAGACTAGCCGGGCATGGTGGTGCATGCTTGTAATCCCCGCGCTTGGGAGGCGGAGACAGCAGGATCACCTAGGTTCGCAGCCAGCTGTGCTGGCGTAAAAGACCCTGTTTCAAAAATATAAAATAGGTCTGGGAGTGTAGCCCGGAGGTAGAAGGGCTTCCAGGAACCCCAGTACCACAAAAAAAAAAAAAATTAGAAAGACTAAAAAATAGGGCTGGAGGTGTAACTCAAAGGTAGAATGCTTCTGGGTTGCATCCCCAGTACCGCAAAAATAAATAAATAAGTAAATAAATAAATAAATAAATAAATAAATAAATAATTTAAAAAGACCAGGAGAGATTCAAAATGGCAATTGTGGGATGCAGCACATCTTTGTAACAAATAAAATTCAACTACTGAGAAGGCTGGAGCGTCTTGGGGAAAAAAAAAGCAGCTGAAAATATTTACAAATAAAAACACAAAAAGGGAAACATAGAGGAAGGAAATCCAATACTCTGAATGCAAGATCCACTACAAAGAACTCCAGTGAGTGACTGACCTGGTGTGGTGGCAGGGACCATCTCAGGCCATTGGCCTGAACTGCGATTGCCTACTCCAATCTGCAGCCCCAAGAAATTCAGACAAGTAATCCAAGAATTAGAAGCACAGAAAGTGGTTGCAGAGCTCCAACATGTAAAGTGACCAGCACCATGCTTCAGGGAAGCAGAAAAAGATACAAAAGTCTGCACTCACCAGAGGCTGGCACCTGTAGCAGCACACTGTGCCCTCCAGAGACCTGGCCTGCAGGACAGGAAGGTAACTGTGTTGTGTTACTCGGCAGATGTCTGCTCAGAGCAGCTGTGGGGACCCTGGAGGACTACGACCTGATGGCCCACCCGAGAAGTAGTCCCTTTAGAACCTCCAGAGACACAGGAAAGGCCAATAGTGCTCAGGGCGAGGTACCTGTATAGGGTCACAGGGGGTCGCTATAAGACAACACTGGACACCCTCTGATGGTGCGGATAGGGAGGCACAGGCCCAGGGACTAAAGGCACAGAGGTCACAGTCAGAAGGCACAGAGCCCAGAACTGGAAGGTACAGAATACAAGCCCAGAAAGTGTAGAGCCTACACCTGGAAAGCGCGGAGCTGAAGGCCTAAAGGTGCAAAGCACAGGGCCTGAGACTGTAGAGCCCAGGGTAGAGAGTGCAGAGCCAGGGCCAGAGGGCTTGGAGCTCAGAGCTGGATGGCACAGAGCTCAGGGCCAGAGAGAACAGAACCTTGTGCCAGGAAGTGCAACTCCAGGGCCAGAGAGCACAGAGCCCAGGGTGGAGAAATGCAGAACCCTGAGCTTACACAGAACTCATTTACAGTGGCACCCAATGCCCTGATACCTGAGCACAAAGCTGTCAGAAGTGAGGGGGGATGCAAATACTAATAAAATAGGTCCAAACGCTGACAGTAGGTTATGGAGCAAATGAAAGGCATTGGAATATACTTCAGAATCTACCACAGTGAACAGACATATAGATATTATACAGGCCTGGGCCCTATATATGTAAATTAGCAGAACTGCTGTGTTTTTTATTCTTCTTCACACTGTGGCTAGTGCTTTTTGTTCTTTTTGTTTTTTTCCTTACATTTCCTTACATTTGTTCTGGTTGTTTTTTTTCTTTGACTTACAATTGTTAGTTTTTGTAATTTGTTTTGTTACTTTATGCATGTTAGTTTTCTTTCTCCCCCATTCCTTTTTAAAGCCTTCTCCCTCTATCCTATCTACTCTTTTCTCTCAAAACTTTTTTCCCTTACTGTATCTCTCTGGTTTATATTTCAAATCTCCATACGTAAAGGCTGTGTACTAACTACAAAAATTATATTATTTAACCTTTTCTCATTCTCAACCAGATACTACCTTATTATACTTAAATTTTTATTCAACTTCATCATATACTCTACTTTATCCAACTCCTTACCCATCACCCCAGCTCTTCCTCCCTTACCCAACCCTCACCATTGAAAAAAAGCACTGCTTACCCGTGCAAAAACCTGCTAACACCTCTAAATCCCTACTGCTAAGATTGGATCAAATAGATTATCCACAGAGTCACACATAAAAAGAAGATTCCAAGACATCAGAAAAATAAATCTGAGAGCCCCGAAAATATGAGAACTAGAAACAGTGAGGAAATAAGGGAAATCACCATTACTGACCTACAAGAAATGCAAGAAGGAGAATTCCAAATTCTGATCTTCAATATGATAAAAGGCCTCACAGTAAATGTACAGAAAATGAAAGAGGAAATGATGACATTAAGAAAGAATCAGAAAGAGGCCTGTAGTGAAATAAAAGAGTCAATAAATGAAATAAAGACAACAATAGAAAGAAATTCTGGAAGATTAGATGAAATGGAAAAAAGAATATCACTGTTAGAAGACAATTTATTCAAAACTGAAAGCACAGTCAACAGCATACCGAAGACATTACAACAACAAAACCTAAACATCCAACAACTATGAGATATCCAAATTTGCAGATAAAAAGCACTGAAGATGGGATAGAAGTACAGACCAAGGGTAATAATAATCTCTTCATCAAAATAATTTCAGAGAAATTTCAAACATAAAGAGACATGGACATACATGTATAAGAGACATACAGAATACCATAAAGACAAGATCAAAGAAGGACCTCCCATGCCATGTCATAATCAAAATGACCAACATAGAGGCTAAGGAAAGAATCTTAAAAGCAGAGATAACAAGAGAATGGGTGACATACAGGGGCAAAACAATAAAAATCACCCCAGACATTACAACTCAATCCTGAATGCCTGGAGAGACTGATATGATGTAATCCAGACCCTGGAAGAAACAAAACTGCTATATCCCACAAGGTTATTATTTAAAATTGATGGAGAAACAAAAGTGTTTCAAGATAAGAAAAATCTCAAAAAATTCATGAATACAAAACCAACACTAGAGACAATACTTAAGGAAATAAACTGTAGAGAAGAAAAAAGAAACAAATTTCAGAATCAGAAAAGAGATGCATTTGATCAGCATGGCAACTAAGCAAAAAAGAAATAATAGTATATCAAAGAGAAGATAGAACACAAAATGACAAGAAACAAAAATCATTTCGATAATTACCTTAAATGTCAATGGACTTAAATCACCAACTAAAAGAAATAGATGTGAAATGTGGATTAAAAAACATAATCCAAATATATACTGCTTGCAAGAAAGTCACCTTACAGCCAAATATATTAATGGGCTAAACGTGAAAGGATGGAAAAAAGATATATCATGCTAATGGGGATCAAAAATGGGCAGAGGTAGCAATGCTGATATCCAACAAAACAGACTTTAAACTAAAACACATCAGAAGAGACAAAGCAGGGAACTTCCTTTTATTAAAAGGAACAATTCTCCAAGAAGATATTATGATAATACATGTTTATGCCTCAAATGTGGGTGTACCCACATTTGTAAAACAAACCCTTCAGGACATCAGATCTCAAATAGACCCAAATTCAATATTATTGGGAGACTTCAACATACCACTCATGCCACTAGATCAATCTTCAAGGCAAAAGATGAGTAAGCACTCTTCAAGACTAAAGGAAACTATAAACCAAATGGACCTAATAGACATATACAGAATATTTCAACCAGGATCAGCCGAATACACATTCTTCTTAGTACCCCCATAGAATCTTCTTCAAAATAGATCACATCCTGGGCCACAAAGCAAGCACCAGCAAATTTAAAAGATGTAATTCCCTGCATCTTTTCAGACCACAATGGAATGAAAGTAGAAATCAACAACAGGAAGACCAAAAGAAATTATTTAAATACATGGAGATTGAATGATACACTATTGAATGATGAGTGGGTAAGATCAGAAATAAGGGGAGAAATAAAAAAAAATTCTGGAATTTAATGAAAATAGAGACAACATATCAAAATCTATGGGACACTTAGAGGGTGGTGTTAAGAGGAAAGTTGATGGCATTGAGTGCTCACATAAGAAGACCACAGAGTTGGCAAGTAAACAATGTAATGACACATCTCAAGGACCTAGGAAAACTGCAACAGTCTAATTCCAAAGCCAGCAGAAGGCAGGAGATAATTAAAATCAGAGCAAAAATAAATGAAATAGAGAATTAAAAAATTCAAAGAATCAACCAAAAAAAACACCTGGTTCTTTGAAAAGATGAATAAGATTGACAAACCCAACTGGCCACCCTAACACGAGAGAGAGAGAGAGAGAGAGAGAGAGAGAGAGAGAGAGAGCAAGAGAGAGAGAGAGAGAATGAGAATATCAACTCAGTCATTAAAATCAGAAATGAAAAAGGAGACATCACCATAGACAGTGGGGAAATTCAAAAGATTATTAGAAACTATTTTGAAAATTTATACTCCAATAGACTGAAAAACATGGAAGAAGTCAATAGATTTTTAAGCACATATAACCTACCTAAATTGAACCAAGAGGACATAGCAAGCCTAAACCAATCAATAGCAAACAAAGAAATAGACTTAGCAATAAAAATTCTGCCATCAAAGAAAAGCCCAGGCCCAGATGGGTTTCTATCTGAATTCTACAAAACCTTCAGAGAAGAACTAATCCCGATACTTCACAATTTGTTTTGCAAAATCAAAAGTGATGTAATTCTGTCAAACTCCTTATATGATTCCAGTGCTACGTTAATACCAAAACCAAACAATGATACCTTACGAAAAGAAAATTGCAGACCAATATCATTGATGAACATAAATGCAAAAATTCTAACGAAAATACTGGTTATATCAAGAGAATTGTACACCACAATGACGTTGGTTTCATCTCAGAAGAGCAAGTCTGTTTCAACATACACAAATCAATACATGTTATTCACCAGATAAATAAAACTGAGAATAAAAACCATATGATCATATCAATAGATGATGAAAACACATTTGACAAAATTCAACACCCATTCATATTAAAAACACTGCAGAATATTGGAATAGAAGAAATGTGTCTCAGCATCATTAAGGCAATATGCAATAAACCTAAAGCCAACATCATATTGAATAGGCAAAACCTGCAAGAATTTCCTCTAAAATCAGGAAAAAGACAAGGATTCCCACTATCACCACTCCTTTTCAATAGAATCCTTGAGACTCTTGTCACAGCAATAAGAGAATATCAAAGTAATTCAAAGAGGAAAATACAAATTAAAATTATCCTTGTTTGAAGAAGACATGATCCTTTATCTAGAAGATTCAAAGAACTCAACCAAAAGACTACTGGAGCTGATTAACCAACTCAGCAAAGTTGCAGGTTGCAAAGTCAACCTAAAGAAATCAGTTGCTTTTCTATATACCAACAATGAGTCCACTTTAAAAGAAATAAAGAAAACATTTCCATACACAATAAATGCAAAACCAATAAAATACCTAGGAATAAACCTAACCAAAGACATAACAGGCTTCTACAATGAAAAATATAAACAATAAATAAATAAATTGAAGAAGACCTTGGAAGATGGAAAGATCTCCCTTGCTCATGGATACACAAAATAAATATCATCAAAATGATCATTCTGCCAAAAGTGATCTACAGATTCAATGCAATTCTTATAAAAATACCAATGACATTTTTCATAGACCTAAAAAAATCAGTCATGAATTTTATATGGAGAAATAAAAGACACAGAATAGCCAAAGCAATTCTCAGCAATGAGAACCATGCAGTAAGCATCACAATCCTGGACATTAAATCATACTACAGAGCAATGCAGTTAAAACTGCATGGTATTGGCACAACAACAGGCACACAGACCAATGGAACAAAATGGAAGATACAGAAACAAATCCATATACTTATGCTCAATTTTTCTTTGACAAAGGGGCCAAACTCATATTCTGGAGAAAAGACAGCCTTTTCAATAAATGGTGCAGGGAGAACTGGCTATCCATTTGTAGAAAGACAGAACTAAATCCTTATCTCTTATCACAGACAGGAATCAACTTGAGATGGATCAAAGACTTGGAAATTAGAACAGAGACCGTGAAGCTATTTGAGGGGTCTTAGGCTCAAAACTCCAACATATAGGCACAGGCATTAACTTCATCAACAATACCTCCAAAGCACAGTAAATTTAAGCAAGAATTAACAAATGGGATGCTATCAAACTAAAAAGTTTCTGCTCATCAAAGGAAACCATTAACAACCTAAAGAGAAAGCTTACTGAATGGGAGAAGATCTTTACCAGCCACCACTCCATACAGGGCTAATATCCAGAAAATACAAGGAGCTCAAAAAACTCTACACTAGCAAAACACATAACCCAATCAAGAAACAGGCAACTGAATTGAATAGACACTTTACAAAAAAAGAGATACAAATGGCCAATAGATACATGTAAAGATGTCCAACATCAATAGCCATCAAGGAGATGCAAATCAAAACTATGGTGAGATTCCATCTAACCCCAACCAGAGTGGCAAGCATAAAGAAATCAAGTAACAACAAATGCTGCAGAGGATGTGGGGAAAAAGGAACTCTTACACTGTTGGTGGGAGTGCAAACTAGTTCAGCTGCTATGGAGATCAGTGTGGAGATTCCTTAGAAAACTGGGAACGCATCCATCATATGATCCAGCTATACCACTCCTGGGTATCTTTCCAAAGGGCTTGAAATCAGAGAACTACAGTAACATATGCATACCCATGTTCATAGCAATGCAATTATTAATAGCAAAAATATGGAACCAGCCTAGGTCTCCAACAACAGATGAATGGATTGCAAATTTATTGGAAATACACAGAATGAAATTCTGTTCAGCAATAAGGAAGAACAAAATCACGTCATTTGCAAGAAGATGGAAAGACCTGGAGAACATTATGTTAAGTGGGATCAGCCAGGCACAGAAAGAGAAGGGACATATGTTTTCTCTAATATGCCCAAACTAGGTAGTATTAGGGATGTCAGAGGGACTCCAGATAATGGAGGGGAAACCTCAGGAAAGCTAGAAAGGAAGGATAGGGGAGGAAGAAGGCTGAGATTTATTAATTGTGGAGCTACATTCTAATATGTGTATAAGTGTGAATGTAGCATGGTTAACCTGGATACTCATTGTTGGGGGCTGGAGGAGAAGCAGGAGGGGAGGGCACCAAGTAATGTGTGAATTTATGCCATTGTCAATATGATCCACATTATGATGTGAAACTATAATGTACCAATAAAAAACCAAATAAATTAACAAACAAAAAAATCAAATGATATTGGGGGAAAAAAAGGATAAAAAATAGAGGTAGGGGTATAGCTTGGAGGTACAATGCCCCGGGTTCTATTCCCAGTACTACAAAAAAAGATGATTAAATGCATTATGCTTTTTGTTTCCCAAAGATGATTGCATGTTTGTGTGTATATGTGTGTGTACATGTGTTTGTGTATGTGTGTGTGTGTGTGTGTGTGAGAGAGAAATATAGGCTTACACTTCTCTGTGGCTAGAGCTTGGAGATATGCAGACAGCAGATTTGATAGAATATATATATATATATTCTATCAAATATATATATATATGTATATATATATATATATATATATATATATATATATATTTTTTTTTTTTTTTTTTTGTGGTACTGGGGGTGGAACCCAAGAGGTTTTCTACCTCTGGGCTATGCTTCCAGACCTATTTTATACTTTATTTGAAAAATACTTTATTTAAAGTGTAAAATAAGTTGCTGAAAGCCTTACAAAGTACCTGAGGCTAACTTCAAACCTGTGCAATCCTCCTGTCTCAGCCTCCCAAGCGCTGGGATTACAAGTGTGCACCACCATGCCCGGCTGATTTTTTTTTTTTTTTTACTGGTTCATTGTAATTATACTAATAGTGAGGTTCAGAGTGACAGAAATGTATATGCATAGAGCATTCATTATGCATTTCCCTCCAGGTTTCTAAATGTTTCCCCCAACCCCATTTATAGTATCTACATTGATACAGGTAACTTAAAGTATGAACAAAGGATTATTTGAATTGTTTCTATCATCAGATCTCCCCTTCTTAATCCCATTTCTTTCCCCAAATCCCCCTTTTCTGTTGCACTAATATCTCCCCTCAATTATCTGAAATCCTCTTTGTTTCTCTGTTTTCTTCTAGCTTCCACATATGAGTAAAAACATAGGACCATTCACATTCTGAGACTGGCTAATCTCACTTAGCATAATATTCATTGGTTCCATCCATTTTCCTGCAAATGACATGCTTGTATTCTGTATTATGACTGAATAAAATTCCATTGTGTATGTATATCATAATTTTGTAATCGATTTTGTCTGTTAAGGAACACCTAGGCTGATTCCATAGTTTGGCTTTTGTGAACTTTGTAGCTATAAATATGACAATGTGTGTATCCCTTTAGTGATCTGATTTAATTTCCTTTGGAAAGATCCCCAAGAATGGTATGGCTGAGTCATATGATGACTCCATTCCCAGTCTTTTAAAGAACCTCCATACTGATCTCCATTGCAGCTATTCTAACTTGTAATTCCACCAATAATGTATAAGCATTCCTAGTTCTCCACATCCTCATCAATGTTTGTTGTTTGTATTCCTGATCATTGACATTCTAACTGGAGTTAGGTGGAAATTCCACCATATTGAAAGTACTGACTCAGCAGCATAGAACTCAGAACTTTGATGTTCACGTGTGTGTGTGTGTGTGAACTGATAATCACAATGGAGAGACACATCATGGCCATAGCTGGGTCAGTTTCTTTTACTTCTGCAGCTGTACCATCTAGATCCTTAGACCAACTCAAGAGTTTTAAGTTTAGTGATGACTCAGAAAATAAATGAGAAAGTAGCTCCCAGTCAGTGGTACCATTATTTTTCCATGAATGAGATGTGATTGTGGCTTAGGATAAGCACTGAAAAATGAAATATTTATTACACCTTAAGGAAAAAATCCAGATAAGTTTTATTGTCACAATTCAAGGCTTTCTGAGAACATATGAAAGAAAATTTTGTGTGTGTGTGTGGTACTGGGGTTCCTGGAAGCCTTTCTACCTCCGGGCTACACTCCCAGACCTATTTCATACTTTGTTATATTTGGAAACAGGGTCTCTAAGCCAGTGCCGCTGGCTTCAAACCTGCACGATCCTCCTGTCTCTGCCTCCCAAGCACGGGGATTACAAGTGTGCGGCACCACGCCTGGCCATATGAAAGAATTTTAAATTAATAATGTAATTTCTAATTCCTGGAACTTAAAAAAACCCCCAGAAATCAGGCAGAAAGCGACTGTGTATTACTTTACACACACACACACACACACACACACACACACACACGTATGCACAAGCAAACACACAAATTTTATATAAGCCAAATTCATATTTCTGAGATGATTTCTAAGGATATGAGTAATTT
Organism: Muscardinus avellanarius; assembly: GCF_963383645.1. Taxonomy (NCBI): domain Eukaryota; kingdom Metazoa; phylum Chordata; class Mammalia; order Rodentia; family Gliridae; genus Muscardinus; species Muscardinus avellanarius. The sequence goes on from NC_137789.1 coordinate 35,224,230, forward strand.
TGGAATCAAACTACAAAATGTAGAAATTATCAAACACATATGCTAATGAAAACACATTGTGAAATGCTTTCATGTGCTTGAAGATAAAAGTTCATGTTATAACTTTATAAGCCTGCACATGTCATCCCAGAGAGTACGTAATATAAGTAAAGATAGATCTTGAGATGACTGATGCTCTCATTATTTGGCCACAGAATTATAGAGTCTAGAAGACATTTTTGAGGCTTAGTGATTACAATAGGAGCTTTATAAAAAATGTTTCTAGATTGCTGAGGCACTTAATGATTAGTGTTAGGTTAGGAGTTGGGCACTGCAAGCCAAGTGGAGAAAGATGGATTCAGTATCTCCTGCCTTATCCCCTTCAGCTTCCTAAGATATGTAGAAAGATGAGGGGAGACCTATAACCTGTTGGTGCTTTGGTGGATTATATAATCTCTGTCTTCCTTGGCTGATTCTTGCTTTTCATTATCTACCGAGTCACCACCTTTGACTGCCTAGGGGCAGTAGTCTGTCAAAACAAGAAGACAGAGACAGGGTGATATCTGTTGCCAGCTGGAATGTGTTTATAGTGATGCTTAGTAGTCTATCCACAAAATAGATCTCCCACCCCTAAAATGAGCTGGAACTGATAAACTTGAGGTCTAAGTCCATGTGTATGGAGTATTTTTTAGAAGTGTGACTTGACAACAATCAAATTACATATGTGTTCAAAATAGATGATAAGGGAAGAGCTTGGGTGGCCACATAAAAGCTCACAAGATTTTGGCATTAATTACTGATTAAGTTGCAGCTACAGAGATGCAGATGTACTTTTCTTCTGGCCCCGTCCCAAATCATTGATATTATCTTCAGGGATATAGTCATAGTCATTTGGGGATGCCTAGAGTGTCTACTCAAAGAGAAGGATGGTTGAAAACTTGAGGATGTCTCAAAACTGATCCTATTATAACTGTTTATTATGTTACCATAGGAAATTTGCCTCTTCCTCAGTTGGGAATGAAGGTGTAGAGAAATGCATCATTTCTCGACCATGAGCTGAAGAAAGTGTGAAAAAGAAAGAATCAAGGTCTCTGGTCTAAAACCCTAAGGGTGTCCTTCAAGAACATTTACATGTTACTGCAGAAACAGAGCAACACATACAATGTAGTGAATGAATTGGAGAGCACTCAACTCCAGTTGACAGTCACCAAAATAAGATTAATAAAAAGAATTAGTGTTTTTCGCCTTGACAGTGTTGCAGAGTGATGCTAACTATTCAGAAGGACTCAGAGATATTACTTTCTCTCAAGATGGCAGAAGACACAGTCCAAAATGTATCCCTGATTAATGTGTTTTGAGTAAATTATCATATGAAGTTCTTTTACAACTGTGTAAGAATTATAAATGAATTGAAACAATCCACTTGATTACATAGGTGAATGTTTACTCCAGTAGTTCTCAAATATTAATGAACAACAAATGCCTAGAGGTATTGTTAAAATGAAAATCTCTGAGTACAATCTCTCTGAAGTTTTATGAAAAATTTTATTACAATCTCCAGAGTATCTGTTTCAGTAGGTCAGAAAAAGAGCTAAAAAATTTGCATTCTTAATAAGTTCTCAGGTGAGGCAGATGATTACTATCCATGAACCACAAATTGACGACCACTGGCCTATATTTTTCTGCCACTTGATAGCGAAGTGCCCTCAAATATGTTAAAAAACGATATCTTTGGATTCCTTGAGGGTATTTTTTTTAAGGAAAAAGGAGGTTCTGAGTAAAAGCTATTCAACTTTAGAGGACCTATGGATTGTATAACTATATTCATATGGAGATCTCATTAGCAAAGATATGAAAATAACATCTGATGATCTCTTAGCATTTTCCTGGCACACATCTCATCCTCATAACCACCCTGCAAATAGAGTACTCTTTTTTATAATGCATGCATAGGAAGCATAATGCAAACAACTTTCAAATTCAGGCTGTTTTATTATACTGTGCTACTTTATTTCCTGGCTTTGGAATAGTACATTTTGAATGTTTTTCCTTATCTTCAATGTAGCTTAAAAGTTATTCCAGTGAAATATAGTGGTCATGTAGTAATCCCAGCACTTGGGAGGCTGTGCCAAGAGGCTCATTGTCTGGAGACCAACCTTAGCAGTATAGTGAGGCCCTCTGCAATTTAGTGAGGTTGTGTTTCAAAATAAAGAAATAAAATAGGGGTAGAGGTGTATTTCAGAGGTAGAATACCCCAGAATCTAATCCTCAGTAACAACAATAACAACAACAACAAAATATTATTACAACCATCAATTCTTTCTTTTATTAGGCAGATGAGTACAAAAAAAAAATGCAACCTGGAGTCCTATAGTCACACCAAAATGTGAAAGCATTCTTCCTCCCATACCTTCCTTTTTTCATCGAAAAGTCCTAGCTATAACTAAACAATGAAGCATAGGAAGTTTTTGAGAGGTAAAAAGAAGAATATTATCTCTTTAGAGAACTTCAGAGTTGAGAAATGACAAGGAAAAGTATTTCCTAAGCTTCTATATAGCATCTCCTATATCCCAAATAGGGTGCTGTAGGAACCTGTAACCTAAACCTCCAACATAACAGACAATATCTACATGAACAGATGCCAACACCAAGATGATTCAAATCTTGGAAGTGTCTGATTAAGGAGCTTAAAGCAACTACCATAAAAGCATTTTAATAGGCAAATATGAATTATTTTGAAATAAGTAAAAAATTAGAAGCCTGAGAATTACTTACATGAAAAAGAACTAAATGGGAACTATAATACTGAAAAAATACCATAAAAGAAAAAAAGCATATTCAATTATCTCAATAGTAGAATGGAGATGCCAGATGATGTACTCATTTAAGTAAAATAGATAACAAATTCACCAAATCTAAATGATGTAAAATACACTGAAAATAAAGTTTCATAAAGCTATAGAAATAACATAAAAGCTAACATCTGTATCACTGGAATTCCAGATAGATAATTGAGAGGGTGGGATTGAGAAAGCTTTCACAAAAAATATAGGCTGAAATTTTCTCAAATTTAGTGAAAGATATAGCTACAAATCCAAGTAGCTGAGCAAACTCCAATATAATTAACACAAAGAAATCCACGCCAAGATAAATAATACGCGTACTTCTGAAAACAAGGAGGTGGGGGGGGGCATGAAATTATTCAGTGAGAAACAAAGTATTCTTTAAGGGATGAACAAAAGATGACACTGAGTCCTCATCTGAAATAATGGTAACCGGAGAAGGAGGTATATGAATTTTTTTTCAATTACAAATATAAAAGAACATTTTCTATTTTTAATTTTTTACATTTTCCATGAGTTTTATGTTCTGATGATCTTACTCACTTGTTAAAGTTCGAACTTTAAAAAGCGAGTAAGATCATCAGAACATAAAGAAGGTTTAGAACTTTAAAAAGCGAGTAAGATCATCAGAACTTGTAAAAATAAGGGTAATGACTCTTACTTTTTATGGGTTTTTAAAATTAAGTAGTTTAAGCAAAATTTTAAAATTAAAAAAATTATACAGATCAAATATTTAATATAATTAAATTTAAAAAGTGGGAAGGATAACTAAAATGGAAACAAACTATTGAGACTTTAAGTGGTAAAACACCAATACCAGTAGACATTTACACTACATACATATATTTTAATACCTGAGCAAAGACTAAGAAAAGTATACAAAGCAATATATTCAAAAACATTTTACACAAATTACGATAGTTTTGAGTGTATAAACACACTGAAATTAACCAAAAGAAAATACAGGGAAATAGGAAATATTTGAAGTAACTATAAAATTAATAATAAAATGAGACTTAGGCCATGACATATTAATAATTACATTAGACATAAATAGTCTAAACATATTAGTTTCTTCAAAGGGAAAGTGAATTAACTGCACAGTGAATTAAGATATAATTGTAGAACAATATGCTTCATACAAGAAACACATTTCAAATATAATTATATAAAAAATTAAAAGTAAAAGGATGGTAGCTAAGGTAATCATCAGGGATTAGATTATTTCTAGAAATAAAGAGGAAGATTATTTAATTTTAAGGATAAATTCAGGAGGATGACATAATAATACTAAATGTGTATGATACAAGAATAGCTGTAAGACACATAAAACAACAAAAAAGAACTGATATATCTGAAAAGAGAAATAGATCTAGAATTATACTTGAAGACTGCAAAAACCTCAGTCTTAGTAATTGATAAAATGACTAGAGAAGGATCAGCAAGGTACAAAAGAAGTGAACGACCCAATTCATCAACAATACCAAATTGATGTGTAGTTATGAATTTCTTAATTATGGGAATAAATAGTAAATTATGGGAATAAATAAATAAAGGGCATTGTGAGATGGTTTGGTCACTGTGTGAGCACCACAGAGTACATGTACATGAACCTAGATGGTATGGACAATCACTCCATGTGGCCTCTGGAAAGCAATCAAGATATATGCATGAGACAGATTGTGTATGTGTGTCATTACTAGATATATGAAGCTGCTGCTGGTGGAATAGGGCATACTCTTTTATGGAAAACAGTAAGTACTCTTTATAAGTAGAAACTATACTCTAAAATAATGATTAAAAGTATAGAGTAACAAATACACAAACGAGTAAGGTATTTATTATCAAGTGTTATGTATCATACATAGTTACGTGCATTATACTTTTATATGACTGGCAGTACAGTAGGTTTGTTTACACCAGCATCACCACAAACGTGAGTAATGCATTTTTCTACCACATTATGACAGCTTCAACATCACTAGGTGATAGGAATTTTTTTTTCTTTCAGGTCTGGGGATGGAACCCAGGGGCATTTGACCTCTGAGCTACACCCCCTGCCCTATTTTTTATTCTTTATTTTGAAACTGGGTCTCACTGAGTTGCAGAGGGCCTCACTAAGTAGCTGAGGCTGGCCGCGAACCGCAATCCTCTAGGTCTCAGCCTCCCGAATGCTGGGATTACAAGTGTGCACCACCACGCCCGGCTTGGTGATAAGAATTTTTAACCTGCAAAATAATCTTGAGACCACCATTGTAGATGTGATCTGTTGACCAAAAAACATCATGCAGTTTGTGACTCTATATAAAACACTCAACTACAAGCAGTAAAATGCACAATTTATTTCGAACACGATAGGGAATATTTACCAAAATAAATGAAGTCCTGTATCCTAAGACAAACCTCAACAAACTTGAAAGAATTGAAATTATAAATTATATTTTTGACAACATGGAATAAAACTACAAAATAATAACAGAAAGAGAATTTAAAGTCTCCAAACATCATAAAATTAAGGGGAAAATATCCTAAATAACCTATGACTCACAAAGGAAACTTTAAAAGAAGTAAAAAATATAGAACTGAACAAAAATGAGAGTATAAAATATCAAAATATGTGGGGCATAGCAAGTTACAGATTTGTAAAATGTATGTGGCAAATATCTTCTATCTAAAATTGTTAAAGTCAAACTCAATGACAATTGTTATTGTCAAACTCAATAGCAAAAATAAAAACAAGGTTTATATAAAATTGGCAAAAAATGTACAGACATTTCACTGATGAAAGTTAAGTATTGGAAAAGGCATTCAGTATTGTTATCCATTAGATAATTGCAGATTAGAAGCACACTGAGCTATTTCTACACTTTTATAAGGTTAGCTGAATAAAAAAATAATAAACCTGAATGTTAGGGATACTAGGGAAAGGCTGAATCACTTACCTTTGCTGGTGATGATGCAAAAAAGTCCCCTGTAAAAAAAATATTTGAATGTCTGTGATCTATGTTAGAGAGTTTTCAGTCAAACACAGTTTTAATGTAAGTAGAATCTTTGACTCTTCTCTATCAAATAACATTATTAATTCTCATTCATTTGAACACCAGCTAAAGCCTTTCCAATAAAGTCATACATTTCTCTAGTTCCCTGATCCCACAACTGAAAAATATTATGCATTCTTCTCTGGGTTAATCTCTGTAGCAGTCCTAGATCCTAACCCCTCCTGTCTTCTTGGAAGCTTCACTCTATCAATTATCCACTATCTCTGGTACTTTTAATTTCTCCCTCTCTAATAGCTTTTAACCTACAACCTACACATTTGCTGAAAAAGCTCTCTAAATTGTGTACCTTCTTCTAGTTAGTTACTCCCTCTTTTCTTCTCTTTTTAGTCAAGCTATTTAAGAGAATGATCTACTTCCCCTGCCGCATGTTTCTCACTTTATATTAACTCTTTAACTCACTGCAGTCTGCTTTCTACCTCCTAACACTCCCCTGAAATGGTTGCCACCAAAGGTCACCTATAATCTCTTAGTTGCTAAATTCAACTCTTCACTCTTATCTTACTTAACATTTAACACTTACTTAACAGCAGAATTTGACCCACTGACCATGCTATTTTTCTTAAAATTCTCTTCCCTTGGTGTTTGTGATCTCTCTCCCTTTTGGGTTTTCTCTACCCTCTTTGCTCAATCTTTTTCAATCTCCTTCAGAGGCATTCCTTCCTTTTTCTCCCTTGAATGTTGATGGTTCCTAGAATTATTTATGATAGAATTTTATTGTTCTCCAAATTCTACTTTCTTGTCTACCCTCCACCTCCACAGTCTTAGGTTCTCACTTCTGCTTTTAGTTCTAAAATTCACCTCTTCATGATCCTTGAGCATCTCATCTGCCAGTCCTCAGAGTGAAGTGACTGCCTCCGAACTGCTCTTCTTCTTGTATTCCCCATTCTACCATTCATTCCCCATTCCTTCAAAGTGTCTTAGAAATGATATATAATTTCCTTTTCTCTTATCATCAAATCCTGTTCATACAAGTTACTTAATATATTTGAACCATTCATCTCCAACAATGACCTTAATCATTCTCCCCATTTTTAGTCCTTTCTTCCTTAGTTTAGTATTGCCATTTCTTAATGTTCATACTTAATAATGTTTACAGAGTCACTTTTTGGGATTTGGCTTTGGCATATCACTTTCTCATTTGGAATATTTAAACCATATTTTTAAATATGAAATCTAAACTAATTAGAAAATCCTTTGTGATCTCCTCCTTCTTATATTAGGTGGAGTACTTCTGACCAAAAGTAATAGAAACTCTATATTCACAAGAAGAAAAAAATCATATAAGGAGTCTAGAGATAGGCAATGCTGAAGCCACTCAAGAACGTCATCTAATATTCATGATATTTTGGTCATTCTTCTTCATCTATTGTATGTTGGTTTTACATCCCTACACACACACACCCTAGTTACAGGTAGTACGTCTGTAACAAAGCCTGGAAGAAAATGGAAAGGGAGATGATAGCTATACTTGCCCATTGTTAAAAGAAAAGTAAACTCCTTTTTAAGAACCCTCTGAATACTTATATTTGCTTTGCACTGATTATAACTGAATGACATGCCTTTTACTGGAAAATAATCTTGAGAAAATCACTTCTTGCCTTCTCAAGCCTCATGGTAGAGGCAGCAAAGAAAGGAGATAATTAGAAACTGGGTAAGGCAACCATTTTGTCAAAAGATCTCCCAGTACTTCCTTCCCCTCCTACAGATGAGGTCTTATATCCTACTTTTAAATAATTGAAGTTCTTGAAGCATAGCTGCACCACTTTTTTTTTTAATCTTCCTTGAGAATATCTTCTTCATTTTCTCTTACTTTTACCTGGCCAACTTCTGCTCAACTCAGTCCTCAATTGCCTATAGTAAACAATTTCCCTGACATTTCCCATGGGTAATGATAGCATCATTGTACTTTCTTCCAAAATTTTAATTATCAAGGTGGCTCTCTTTCGAACCACAGGAAAGTTCAAATCCTCGAAGGTAAGGACTATTTATTATTTTGTTATGTTGATATATATCCTTATATATATTATATTTTGTTGTGTTAAATATATATTATAATGTAACATAGTATATATAATGTAAAATTGGTTATTTTAACCCTCTTAATTGTATAATTAAGTACACTTAAATTATATAAATCACATTCAAAACTTTGTGTATCACCACTATTTCCAAAACCTTTCCCATAAATTCACTGTATCCATTAAACAGCAACTCTCCATTTCTTCTTCCTCTACCCCCAATAATTTTAAAACTACTTTCTGTCACTATTAATTTTTCTATCTACAAATTTCACATAAATGGAACCATACATTATTTGCCTTTTAGCGTCCGATTTCTTTCACTTAGCATCATGCTTTCAAGGTTTATCTGTATTGACGCATAGATCAGAACTTGATTTACTTTTTAGGCTGAAAAAATACTCTCATACATACATACCGCACATCATTTCCCTCTCTTCACCTTCATTTATTTTCTAAATCTTTGGACCTTCATGTCCTAGCACATTGTCTCGGAGCCATCTAGTAGGTACCCACTCACTGTTTGTTGAGTGAGTAAATGCATGCCAGATATTTTGCACCTTTTATTTCCTTTCATAAAAATATGTAAACATTAATTTTTAAAAATAAATTTTAACATTTAAATGAGAGAGAGAAAAAAATTGAGAGTGAAGTAGCTGGTTTCTATATCAGTTATTTTTCTAAAGAAAGATAGCACAGCCAATTGACAGGAACATGCACAGTGGCCTGAGGCTTACTTTATGATTCAGCTTTGATCCTTTGCACAGATCAGAAGAGAGGGTTTAAAGGTTAAGATTTAAGATACCTACAAGTCATGGATGCTTTTGAATGCTCTGTTACCCAGCTCATACCATTTTATGAAAAACAGAGCAGTGTCAAGTATTTTGAGAAAGTTCCAGAATTTATAGATCATAGATAGAATAAATTATAGCTATAATTCACACTAATATGTGTATCATTTTGTGCATAGTGTCTTTATACATGAGGAGTTTTAAACATAGTTAAAAAAAATGGACATAGTGAATACTTCCCAGAGACCCACTAGGAGATTTCCAAGCGGTTTTGATAAATTCTGTTTTGCATTACTTTCATTATTTGGACAAATAAATCTTTCAAACAATAGTAAAATTAGGTATTTAAAACTAATATAATATTTATTTGCTTTTGGTTTTGTTTTTTTTTTTTAAAGCAAAGTTTTGTCGTGAAAGCTTAGGATAAAATAAATTAATGGAGAAAATTTTCTCAATTGATTTTTTTCCTATATTTATTTTAAACTTTGATATTTGTCACAAGCTAAGTAGTAGCATATGCATCCACACACAAATACAGGAAGCTAAATAATATGAATAAAAATCCAAAACAAGATAGTATAAAGTCACCTTGAAGACATGTCTTCTTCTCCTACCTAAAGACCAAAACTTAAAATGACCTGGAATGCCACAGATTAAAGATACAAAACCTTCACTTGCAGAGATCCTGGAATAATCCTCATGCTTGACTGATGTCAGACTCCTGTCTTGACTTCCTCTGACCAATAAATTATTAGCAGCAGTGATGTATGACATGTAAATGCAAACCCCTTAAAGAACCAGAAACTTGTAATCCCAGCATTTGGGAGGCCGAGATCAGAGGATTGCATTTTGCGGACAGCCTCAGCTACTTAGTGAGGCCCTCTGCAACTCAGTGAGACCTGGTTTCAAAATAAAGAATAAAAAATAGGGCAGGGGGTGTAGCTCGGAGGTCAAATATCCTTGGGTTCCATCCCCAGACCCGCAAAAAAAAAAAAAAAAAAAAAAAAAAACCCAGAAACCGTGTCACCATAATTCCCTAATTAGGTGCCTGACTCCATATTTTCTGGTCACATACAGATACCCACGATCAAGGATACTCATTTCTACTCTGCAAAGTCATTGACATTTGGGAGTTAATTTATAGAACCACCATTTGCCTAACTAACAGAGCTTAGTAAAGGCTCTGAAAAGTCCTAATTTAAAGAATCATGCTCATCAGTGCTGAATCAGGAGTCTCCAAGCTTATTTGACATTGGAATTTTTTCACATAACACTAAGATATTTGAAATTAATATTATTTGTATAACACATGGGTAAATAATCATAGAATTAAGTAATTTCACGAGTAATTGTACAGTATTTTTCTGTATAAGGATTTAGAGCAGTGGGCAGTTTGTTTTTTTGGTGGTGCTGGGGATGGAACCCAGGGGCTTTTCTACCTCTGGGTTATACTCCTAGACTTATTTATTTATTTTTTATTTATGTATTTATGTATTTATGTATTTATGTATTTATTTTTGGTGGTACTAGGGTTTCTGGAGACCCTTCTACCTCCAGGCTACACTCCCAGATACCTATTTTTTATATTTTTATCTGGAAACAGGGTCTTTTAAGCCAGCAAGGCCAGCTTCGAACTTGTGTGATCCTCCTGTCTCTGCCTCCCAAGCGCGGGGATTACAAGCATGAGCCACCACGACCGGCGTCCTATTTTATATTTTATTTGGAAACAGGGTCTCACTAAGTTGCTGAGAGCCTCACTCAGTAGCTGAGCTGGCTTCGAACCTATGCGATCCTCCTGTCTCAGCCTTCCAAGCGCAGGGATTACAAACTTGCACCACCATGCCTGGCTGGCAGGTGTTTTTTTAGTAGAAAGAATGAGGAAGTGAAAAGGTATTGTGGGATGCCAAAAAAGGAAAATAGGTGGTAGTCTTATTCCTCTGAAAAATAAAAATGTCTTTTATTCATAGCCGAGAGGAGAAAAACATCCATGTACCTAAATTATGCCTTTTTGCATTCTGACTGCTCTATTCCTTCTCATTCTCCTAATCCCAACATTGGCAGGGGTGGACTTTTCTTTTCTTATTCTCCTTTTTCCAAGATATGCTAAACCTTGATGGTGACCATTGGTATCTTCTGTACTGCAGATTCTCATGAGCATGAGCCATGCTGGCTTGGTTGTTAATGATAAAGTGGGAAATACTTTTTCCAAGATAATAATATTTCTTCTTAATTCTGTTTGGACTTTCATAGGATGAGTACACCATATACGTTTGTCTTTGTCTTCACATGTCTTTTGCTATATGCCCAGCATCTCTATTTTCATCATGCCTTATATACCAACTCAGAGAAGTGGGAGACTGAGGATCACATAAAAATGTGGAACTATTATCTTTGTTATACAGGATTTAAACACAGCATATAATTTCCTATTCCTATGTTTAAGATTGAAATTTCCCATACTGTACTTAATTCTAAAACACTCTCCTATTTCATGGCCATTATTTTAAACCATCTCCTATTTCAAATCCCTTCTTAAAAATGTCTCTAAAACCTTTTTTAAAGAAAGAAGCTTGAAGGCCTTTCCTTTAAGACAAGAATGCAGGTTTAATTTAAGTAAAAGACATAATAAGTTAGACCAAGCATATGGGAAGGAAAAAAATAATAATCTCACCTCTTTCAAGTATCTTTCTCCATCAAGTTTTTACATTTTAACTCCTTGTTTTATTGCTTCCCCCAGTATAGAAATATTCTTCATGGATTGTAATACTTTCCATTTTGCAGTACATCAAATTCATTTCAACCTCTACTAATAATTATAGTAAATTTAAAATAATGCCAGTAAATGTCACATTGAATTTTCCTCTTATTCAAATGGAGATAATAGCGCCTTTCCAAGACCTCTCAAGGAATCTTTAAGGATAAAATGAATAAAGTTTTGGGGTGATTTAAGCTTATTAGGGAAACAATATGAAATATAATAATTCACATCTCTTCAGAAGTTCACTCTTCTTTGGACTGTTTTCTAATTCACCATACTTGGAGGCTTTTGGGTTCTCTCCTGTGTTCACAGATATTTTATATCTGTATGCAAAATGAAATAAGATAGCTTGGGTTCTAAATAGGTTTATTAAATAGTGATGTGAGTGCCAAATATAAACCAAGTGAGTACAAAATTAAGGATTGTATGGTCTTTGATATATTAAATTTATTACAAACAAATTATTTTTGTGTAGAAATGTAATGTATATGATATGCAAATTTTTTCTTTGATTTTTAATATAATTTTTTATTCAAAAGTGAATTTCTACATCACCAATGTGGCTTATGGCAAAATTTTTAAGTAAGATTCAAATTTTCACAGCAGGTTGTACTGGCTCTTTCAGGCTATAAAGAGGCAAAGATGATTTTCAATTTTAAGTTTTCTAAATCTATGGGACTGTACATGAGTTCCATCCATTTTTTTATAATAGAAAAATATGAATAGTTTGCATAGTGTATTTTATGATACGCTCATTGTGCTGTTTGCTAAGACGTTTAAATAACTTAAAAATGGGTAATGTTCCTTCAACACCTTAATAAATTAAGAAACATTATAATATCACTAACAAATGATGCAAGATGCTACATTACAAATAACACTTCAAATGTCCCATTGTTTACAGCAGATTTATAAGTCAGAGTTTAGTATATGTATTTTGTAAAGTTCATATATATATATATATATATATATTTGTATCTCTCTCTCTCTCCATATATATATATATATATATATATATATATATATATATATATATATATCTTTTGTTGTCTTCTTGGGAACTATTTGACACTCTGTGCAGATGGATGTCAGTGAAGTGAATTTAGATCTGCTATTCCCCCATCCCCCATTAGAGAATCAATATGTTAGAAGTCTTCCTCTCAAGCCAGGTATGGTGGTGCATGATTATAATCCGGGTACTTGGGAGGCAGAGACACAAAGATCAAAGGTTCAAGACCAGCCTTAGCAACTAATGAAGGCCCTCAGTAACTTAACAAGACCCTGTTTCAAACTAAAAAAATAAAATAGGGCTAGGGTGTAGCTCAGAGGTAGAATGCTCCTGGGTTCAGTCTCTAATCCAAGAAAATGAAATAAAAATGGCCTCTCTTTCTCTGGTCACTCTCTGAGATGAAGGGAAAATGTATGCATATTGGCAGCTCCCACAGTTATGCTTCTCTGAGTTGGCGGGGTATGGAAAGGAGCATGTGAAGCTTCCCAAGTGGACCCGGAGGGGATTGTTTGGCAGGGTTCAAATCTCTGGTGAACGACTGGCAGACGACTAGCTTTAGGATGAAAGAAAAAATGCTAAACAAACCTAGCTTTATTTAGAAACATGTGCCTGACTTCTAACACCATTGTCTTTGGACCTCCTACTGGTATGGAACTGTCTCTACTTCAAAATTATCAAATGACATGGTGGAGCCTTCACTGTTTGTTTTTTGTTGTTGTTGTTGTTTTTGTTTTTGTCCAGCAAAACTCCATGATCCAGTGTGTAGAAATGATATGTACATAATCCTCACACTGTACATTTCATAAATTTCAGAAGCAGGGCATGATAGTGCAGGTTTATAATCCCAGTACTTGAGAGGCTGAGACAGGAGGATTTGGGTTCTTGGCCAGCCTCAGCTACTTAGTGAGGCCCCCTGCAACTTAGTGAGACCCTGTTTCAAGATAAAGAATAAAAAATGGACTAGGGGTGCAGCTTATTAGAATGCCCCTGGGTTCAGTCCCCAGCACCACAAAAAATGAAATAAAATAAAATAAACCGTTTGGGGGATATTTAGTCATGACAACAATCAAATATCCACTATTTATGTATTAAACCAAATGACCACAAGGCATGTATTACCTCCCTTCAAAAAATTCCACAGAAGTACATTTTTGTTTGTCCATTTCTTTGATTGTGTTTTTCTATACAGTAAGTGTTAAGCTCATATGAAAAATCCTAGGTAACATTGACAGTATAATAACACCTTGATGCCCCCACCGTGCTTTCTCTTTGTGGGTACGTCTCCCTAGGCTCCCTCCTGTTCACCTCCTGTACCCTGGTCTACTAACCTCGGGACTCTTGGGACTTGGTTCTTCCTTCTGCCTAAAATGCCCTTCCCCATATGATGTCAATCATATGGGGAAATGCCTAAATCTGCCTAAAATGCCCTTCCCCATATGATGTCAATGACCACTCAAATGTTCCCTGACCACAGAGCTCTTCTCTAAGCATACTGTCACTCTCTATCCTTGCCATTGTTTAGTTTCTACTCTTATTGGAAGATTGTAAGTATGCATCAGCGTGAGAGTCAAAGTGATATGGGTGTACACGCATGCGACACTTGGTGTGTTCCCGTCCAGACTCCACACTGACCCTCCCTGTACATATTAGTGAGATTGGTAGTGACATCTTCACATATAGACATAGCATTATTTGAAATATGTATTCATAGCCTTTGTTGCCAAAAGTATACAGCTTTATATACTTTCTATTTTTTCTCCCACTTCCACTAAAATGTCAGTATCATGAAGGCAGGGGCTTGGTCTCATTGACTCATTACTGCTTCCCTTTTGCACACTGTAGGTGCTTCATAAATTATTGCCTAGTCAATGAGTACTCATTAGAGATGAACTGGATATGTGATGTGCAATGTTTTTTTCTATTGCTTTTACATTCATGAGAATACTTCTGTAAATGTAAGTATGAATGAGTACAAAACATATAAGTGTAAATCATGAATAAAAATAGTTTTGCATTTTGCAAATGCTTATTAAATATTGTGAAAGAGAATAAAAATGACAGGCTTTCCCCATAATGCTAGCTTTATATCCATTCTATTTTTTAAAATGAGAAATGAGAAGTTATTGGATGAGGTACAAGAGAATCTGCTCTGTATTGGATTCTACTTATTAGGAAAACAACAACAACAACAACAACAACAACAACATTAAAGCCAGTATTTAATGCAGCCAGCCAAGACCTTTTTAGTTTTGAAATAACATCATTTTAAAATATTTCTGCAAATGAATGTTCAGAATTCTTTCAAGAGCCTTGAAATTTTTTCTCAACTAAGATGGTATAGAGATAATAAGCGAGTGGTGCAGGGGCGGGTAGCACTGGTGCAGTTGTGTGGTGGTTGTAGGATTCGCAATGACACTAACAAGGCTGAGGTTAGTGTGACTGACGTGCAGTTGGCCTGGCCAGCACAGTCAGGTTAACAATAAGACAGGAGAAGCTCAGAAGCCTTTATGTTGCCGCAATTGCTCCCCTCCTCCCTACTTTCACATCTTTGGGGACATAAACTTAAATCACTTACAGCTTAACATTTCGGGGACATAAAGTGGGCTCTCTTCTCATTGAGGAGAACACCAGTACTCCAAACATTTCCATCAATCCCCAGTGCGAACTCTCAGATTGTTTTCCTCACGTCTGCGGCCGTTCCCATAAGCTGTTACGATATTGTCTTTCGGGACATTTATTGTGTAGTTGAGTTTCTCACAGGCTTTTAGAAAATGCTCTTTGATGATCATTAAGCTGTGATCATTTGACATGTAAGATTTAAGGGATATGTTCAAGTAGGTTATCATCGGGCATTCTCTATTTTTAAGTATTCTTATACTTGTCAGCTCAAGGTTATTCAGAAAGATGCAAATACTTCAATGGGATTTATTTTTTATACTCACAAGAAAATATTCAGTGTAGAGAGATACAAAAGTGCATCCAAATAGTGTATACAGACTTAGATAACTGATTACAGATACCAGAAATACCTTCATACTTGCATATTTTTAAATAGGATGGTCATAGGAAAGAAATCATTGAAAAGTGGAAATAAATGCCCAGAATTCTGGGTACCATAGTGGTATGCTTCTTTCCAGTAATTTATCTGATGCAGTTACTGTTTATTAGCATACATATAATTTTATACAAGTTGTTGGCCATGTAACCTCACAGCATTTGCAATATTTAGGTTTCTATGTACTGTTTGTTATTTTGCTCTTAATTTTAAAATAATGTTGCATGAAGGAGATAGACTTCATCATTCCCATTTCTGGATATTTACATAGATGCCAATCTCATGCTGTTACAACCAGTGCAATGATTAATATCCTTGTCCTTGAAGATATTTTCCTATACTTTGGGTTACAATTTCTTTTGGATAGCTCTCCACATAGGGTATTATTTAGTCACTAGTTAGAAATATTTCTTGTCAACCCTAATATAATACTACCAAGTAGCTTTCTAAAACAGAATGACACCAGCAATGTTTACAAGGAATTTCATTATACTTTTGCCTTGCTAATTTGTCATTTATAGCTTATTTAATATGTTAATTTGCATTTTTAGGTACTGAGAGAATTGATAGTGTTGTCTCTTCATATGGTTGGTTTTTGTTTTCTTTTTAGTGACATTTTGTGAGATGTCCTTTACTTATTATAATTTTTGTTTTGGCTACATTGTGGACTCATTGATGTTAATTGGAATATTTTTGTATGGCACTGGGGGTAGAACCCAGGAGCTTTTCTACCTCAGGCTATACTCCCAGACCTATTTTATACTTTATTTGGAAACAGGGTCTCACTAAGTTGCTGAGAGCCTCACTAAGTAGCTGAGGCTGGCTTCGAACCTGTGCGATCCTCTGGTCTCAGCCTCCCAAGTGCTGGGATTACAGGCATGTGCCACAATGCCCAGCTTAATTAAAATGTTTTAAATATGAAATAAAGAGGATCTGAAAGTAATTTTAATCGATTTCTATAAAACCTTTACATAATATAAAATATTCATTCAATGATTTCCAAGAATATATTTTTTCTGGCATTATTTACATTATTTTACACAGATGAATCAGATGCTAATGAATGAAAATATTTTCGAATCATCTACAACTTTAATGTAGAAAATATCAATATTTCCATGATGCTCCATCTTCTCTTTTCTTGTACTTAAAATACAATTTAATTTTTAAATATATATTTAGATATTTTTCTGGTGTACTAAGGAAGTCAAAGATTGTAAACTGTATTTGGAATCAGTCTCTCCCACATAGTTCAAAATTTCAATCAATTTTCCTTGCCTCCATCATCTGATAGTAAAACTTATGAGCCAAAGAATTTATTTCTGACCTATTAGCTTCCATTAGCAAAATAGCGCATTACAGAGCTAGACTCTACTTCTTTGAGAATTAATATTTGTAATAATCAATACTCTCTAATTCCACTTCTGTTTACTACTTTTTTATAATCTCCCAAATCACATCGTTCATATTGACCCTTTCTATTTCCTTGTAGGTGAACAGTTAGCTCAATTTTACTTTATCTGTCAGGTATTCTTTATATATTCTAAGTGTTGGTTCTTGCTTGACAAATATAACTGGTGACTTTTGATGAACTGTTAATCTGATTTTAATGTAGATAATTTATCAGTCGTTTTCTTTTTGTCGATTGCTTTTTTTTAGTCTTACTTTCAAGGATACAATTTTAACCATCCTCAGAATAATTAAAATTTAATTAAAAGTAATTTTTTTCTCTGCCACCTTTCCCCACGAGCTATTTGATATAAGAACTTTCCTTTACCAATTGCTCTTCATTGATGCCTTCCTAGGTCACTTCCCACTTATCTATGTCCACATTGGTCTGTGTCCAGGCTCTATGTGTTTTTCTGTCTGATTTATTTTTCTGTCCTTAAGTCAACACTAAGCTTCTGCAGTTTCTACTGACTTGTAATAATTTTTGATACCTCTACATTTTGTCATTTTCTGTATTCTTCTCTTGGAAGAGTGTCTATAATATAATTGGTCCTCTGCCCTACCATGTAAATTTAAAAATTTGCTTATAATTTTCCACCCATCAAGAATTGTGAATGTTAGCTGGGCATGGTGGCGCACACCTTCAACCCTAGTACTTGGAAGGCTGAGACAGGAGGATCACATGTTCAAGGCCAGCCTCAGCAACTTAGTGAGACCCTCAACAACTTAGCAAGACCCTGTTTCAAAAATAAAAGATGGCTGAAGATGTAGCTTAAAAGTAGAATGCCTCTGGTTTCATTCTCCAGTCACACACACACACACACACACACACACACACACACACACACACACAAATAACTACAAATTGTGAATCTTACTGAGATTGTGTTGAAGCTATATATTGTGCAGATTTGTATTTTGCAATATCATATCTTCCAATCTGAGAACATGCATCTTGTTCCATTTTTAAGATTTCATCTTTCCTGTATTTTGAATCATTTTGTCATTTTATCATGAGTATACCTTGGAAAGGGAATTAATAATGATAAAGGAGTAATAACAATATTAAGAAAATTTTATCAATATATTTTCAGTATACATTTAGACAAATCTTCAGATTCACATTATATATATAATTAACAAATCCTCAAATATACAATATGTTACTATAAGTACTATGTTCTATATAATATGCAAAAAAGAAAAACTTTTATCCTCATTAAACAAAAATGTTTCATACACAAAATTAAATCACAAACATTTAGGCAATAAAATCCAGATTTTTCAATACCACGTTTAAGCCTTGCTTACCTCAAATTAATTAAATCCTTTGACGTAATTTTTTCTAAATTGTCACCTATCATCTATTCAAAGTACTGTACACTCTGTTGATAACTATATTATTTTTCTAAATAATGCCTCAAAGCAAATGCTACTTTGTCAATAGTCTTCATTTTACATAAAATAGTATAGCACGTGAGACAGAAATATAAGGAGTCTAGTTGGATGGGAACAGTGAAGCAATTATACCAATGAAGAAATATTAAGAAATGGAATAAAATTAAAAGAAATCTCTGACACCAAGAAAAGCATGCCTCTGTCAGAGTGACTATTAAATTTCATGTTTGAGCACTGAATCAGAGGGAGACAATTACACCCATAAGGAGTTGTATCCAAGCCAAAAGTGCCCAGGAGCAGAAGCAGACCAAAGCTGGGGGGAAACTCACTGCAGGCAAACTAGCCAAGTTCAGGAAAAGAAAATAGATCTTAGGATTCTGACAAGTCCAAAAGGAGTGTGGCATGGAAAATAATTGTTGAAACATTTAGAGGAACTACAGATTGATGAGAGACTCAGAAAGTAAGAAAGAAAAAAGAAAGAAAGAAAGAAAGAAAGAAAGAAAGAAAGAAAGAAGAAAAAAAAACCTGAGTTGAGGAACTGTGTTCTATTAATATAGGACCATATAAGGAAGCCTAATTTAGTGCTTTCTTTTGGAATGAAGAACAGAAATAGGAGATGAACTGGTAGTCATATTATTTAGTTATTTACTTTAATTGTGCAAACAAGTGTAACCTGACAATGAAGTCATAATCCCATTGCCATACAGATTATCTTTCCTTTACTGTTTTGGAGAAAGTATAGTTTTTATTTTCATATTTAATTATCCCCGTATTTCATTCACTGTCTTGAACTGTGACTGGACACACATCCCTTCTTTCTTCTGTATTCCACATCAGCAACAGAAAGCAGTCCTGTTTAACAGCTTTTCTGCAGACAGAGAGAAAAGATACAATAGAAGAGAACACTTAAAACTTTGAAATCAATCATCAGGGTTCAGAAAATTCCCTTCATCATGGAGAATTCTCTACTGAATTTCTTTCCTCTTGATTCTATTCTGCTATCATGGTATTTGGACCCAAACTCGGATTTTTGTCATTTTCTTTCCCACTGAATCTTCTATCGGCACCACATCTACTCTTCAAAGAAAAAAAAAGAATTGCTTCTAATAAACATAGATTCTATGAGTTTATAGAAGAGATTATCTTTTTCATGCTCCTCATGTCTTTATTCCTCGTTCTTGTGTAGGGTTTTGCTACCTTTTGCAAAACCAAAACACCTTTTATCTGCTTGATCTAAAAAGAAGTAATGTTCTTTCCAAGGCATATTTGATTGCATCTCCCTTGAACAATTTATTCAAGGTGCCAATAGCTTTTATCTATTATAAAAATGTTAAAATTCTGTCAAGTAATGCATGCACATATAAAAACATATAAAATAATAAAAATTTATAATGAAAAGGAATGCCTGATAAGAACAAATGTACTATTGCCATTTTATTTATTTTTCTGTCATACAGATTTTTTGCCTCTCTTGTCTTAAAGCTTTTTTGTCCCTTTTTCCTGTCTGATTGCCTTTCTCTGGGTTTCA
This sequence comes from Muscardinus avellanarius, assembly GCF_963383645.1. Taxonomy (NCBI): domain Eukaryota; kingdom Metazoa; phylum Chordata; class Mammalia; order Rodentia; family Gliridae; genus Muscardinus; species Muscardinus avellanarius. The sequence continues at coordinate 35,244,117 of NC_137789.1, forward strand.
CAAACTTTTGGTAATGACATGCTTTGATTCCATTCTCTTTGTATATATTATATGGGGGTGTGTTGTGTGTATGTTTGTATGTGTATGTATGTAGCTAATATGGGGCTTCACAGAAAACTTTTTATAATTATAACAATATATTTTAAATTGATAAGTTTAACCACATACAAAAACTGTTACTTTGTTCCAACACATTTATGAATGTCAAATATTACAATCTTTTCTATTACATATTCATTAGCATATTTTATAGATTTTACTTTTTGTGTGTGTAGTGCTGAGGATTAGACCCAGGGCTTGATACATGCTAGGCCACTAATGTAAATTAGATTGCCACTAATATTCTCTGGCCCTTGATTTTTATTCTTTTGGACTCTAAATTCCATAACAGAATTAAAAGTGATTTATGAGCCAGGGGTGGTGGCACATGCCTGTAATCTCAGTACTTGGGAGGCTGAGATGGGAGGATCACAGGTTCCAGGCCAGTCTCTGGAAGTTAGCAAGACCCCGTTTCAAAATCAAAAACAGAATAGGGTTGGGATATAGTTCAGAGGTGAAATGCCCTTGGGTTTAATCCACAGTAAAACACACCACACACACACACACACACACACACACACACACACACACACACAGAGTAATTTATGTACTATCATTATAATACAATATTATATTATTCTATATCTACCTATATATTTAACTTTACCAGTGAGCTTTATTCTTTCATTCCTTTGTGTACAGTTTATTATTTATTTGTTTCAACTTAAAGACTCCCGTTAGCATTTATTTATTTATTTATTTTATTATTATTATTATTATTTTTTGTGGTACTGGTAATGGAACCCAGGGGCCTTCTACCTCCGGGCTACACTCCCAGACCTATTTTATATTTTATTTAGAAACAAGGTCTCTTAAACTAGCTGAGGCTGGCTTCGAACCTGTGTGATCCTCCTGTCTCAGCCTCCCAAGCGCAGGGATTACAAGCGTGCGCCACCACGCCGGGCTCCGTTAGCATTTATTTTTAAGGTAAATCTACTGGTGCTGAACTCCTTCATCTTTTAGTTTACCTAGCGACGTTTTTATTTCTCCTTCATTCATGAGGGATGGTTTTGTTGAATATACTCTGCTTGTTTGGCAGTTTGTTCCTTTTCTGCACTTTGAATTTATCTCCTATGCCCTTCTGGCCTGCAAAACGAAGGAGGGATCCCATGTACATAGAGTTGTTTTACTCCTCCTCCTTTCAAAATTTTTTGACTTTTGACAGTCAGATTATGATGTGCCCAGTGTAGACTTTTTCTTTTTGAGTCATCCTAGTTGGAGTCCATTAGAATTATTTAATTTGGATGGCCATTTGATTGCCCATATTTGGTAAGTTCAGCTATTAGTTCTTAAAATAAGCTTTCTGATTCTTTCTCTTCCTCTTTAGAGACTTACATTATGCATGTATCGGTCAATTTGATGCTTTCTTAAAAGTCCCTTAGTCGTCCTTTTTGTCATATTCTAGATAGAATCCTATTCATATGAAAGTTTCAAGTCATCTTCTTTTTATTCTGACTTTTCATGTGTCTAGGAATGTCTATAACATCCATTTGTTTGTCTTCCTGTGCACTTTTTCATCAGCTTTGACTTTTTTTCTTAATAAATTTCTTTTTTCCATTTTCCTTGTTCTCTCTTTCTTGGACTTTATCTCATAGGTTAGTTATAAATTAATCTCTCAGTTTTCAAAAGTGTTCAGACACTTTTGTTTCTTTACCATTGGTTCTTGACACTATCCTCAGGAGGAGTGGGATATGTAAGAAGATATAAGAAGATATATGGAAGTAGCTACAGCAGCCATTTCATAGGCCAGCTAGTTCCCTGATTTTGGCTTTCTTCTTTCACTAGTCTGGGACCTGTCAGGGGTTTTGCTGCCCAGATTGATTTTTCCTTTGTTGATACCCCTTCTTACAATAACCAGAATTCTATTCTCTCCTGATCTAGCCCTCTATTTCAACTCCCTTTTCTAGAAGGATGTTGGCATCTCTTATCTGCTAATGTTGGCATATTATCCTCTTCTGTGTAATGGGCTGTCTTCTTGACATCTAATATACTGGGGTTTGTGAGGCTGTCTGGGGTTATAGGATGTTTGAGTATCTGCCCTTTGCCCCCACTTTGTATGCATTGCATGAAAACACAAAGATCTAGAGTGACAGATTTAGCTTCATATTGGTTCCTTCTGGTACTCTGGAACCTCAGAAAATCTTTAACAATCTAATCTTCCATGTGTCATAGAAGCCTTTTTACCCAATGGCATCAGTGGTGGCTTTTTTTTTTTTTTTGCATCTTTTTGCCTAGTAGCTTCTTTGTGCTGATGTTTCATGTAGACTCTCACCATTTCAATTGGAGATTTCTTCTGACTCTCACCATGCAGATCTTAGCCACTCCACCTCACTCTTATGATCAGTTGTCTTGTGAAACACTATGCAGGCCTTCATTGGTTTAGGAGGCAATTTTAAATACAAATCATTCAAGGTCATGGGTGGTAATGCTCGTTTAAGAACCCTGGTCTTAGGACCTTCCACAGAAAATTTGTACTATATCAGTTTGTTATCACTCTTTTGTACTCCAACTGAATCCCTTATAAAACTTTCAAAGATTCTTCTAATAGTAGCTATTTTCTGAATACTTCGGTGATTAGTGTGGTGAGCAGCCTCTAAACTGATCCAGCTTTCCTATCCTCGTTGCATTCTTGTCTCCAGGTTCATCTATATTTCACTTCTTTCATGTGATTTGGATATACTGGAACAATTTGAATGAATATGATACGGCAAAAGTAATGGTATGTTACTCCTGAAATGAGGTTACAAAAGACTCTGGCTTCTGTTTGCTTTCCGTGTGTGTATTGCTCCCTCTCTCTTCTTTTTCCTCTCTTTTGGAGACCACAATCCTTGGTAAGTCATATTCTGTACTGTGAGTTTCTTAGTGGATATGCCCGTATGCTAAGGATCCAAAGAAGGCTGATACTCTCAGCCCAAGACTGACTGAAACTGCACCAACCACCCCACTGAGCTTGGAAGCAGGTCTTTCTCTCTTGAAGGCTTGAGATGAGACTGAAGCCCAGATGACACATATATTACAGCCATCTAAAGACCCCGAGGAAGAGGCCACTAGTTAAGTTGTTCACATGTCCCTGAGCAACAAAAACTGGGATAATAGATATTTGTTGTTCTTAAGCATCATAATTTTGGAATTTGATGCAATAATACCTACCTAATGCCATTAGTAAGAAAAATGGCATAGCAATTTGAGGAGCATACAGTAAGAGCTAGAACAAAGTATAGCATAGATGAAGAACATTAAAATCCTCTTCACCTAAAATGAACCCTAAAAGAAAATTATTTCTAGAATTAAGATATTAATTATTTTTTTTGCGGGTCTGGGGATGGAACCCAGGGGCATTCGACTTCCGAGCTAAAACCCCTGCACTATTTTTTATTCTTTATTTTGAAATAGAGTCTCACTAAAGTTGGAGAAGGTCTCACTAAGTAGCTGGGGCTGTCCGTGAACTGCGATCCTCCCGTCTCAGCCTCCCAAATGCTGGGATTACAAATGTGTGCCACCACGCCCAGCAAAATATTAAATTTGAAAATTAAAATTTTAAGCAAAATGTTTTCCAAATAGTTGTCTGATGATTTAGCAAACACCCTTGTATTTTCAATATGAGTAATAAACTATGGTCATTTCACATATGTTCTAGCAAGTATAAGCAAGCATAAACTAAATACTCACAGGAAATATGCATGGAAGTAAAATAAAGTAACCTAAATGTCCTTTGATATGGTTCAATATTAAATCATTATAGGCTATTATTTAAGAATACCAAATTCAACAGGCAGAAGATAAAAATGCATGGAAATAAATCCAACTATTTGTCTGCCTTCTTTAAAGAGTTTTGTAGTGTTTTTTATTTTTATTTTTGCAGTACTAGGGATGGAACCTAGGGGCATTCTACCTCTGAGCTACACCCACAGCCCTATTTTTTTAATTCTTTATTTTGAAATAGGGTCTCACTGAGTTTCAAAGGGTCTCACTAAGTAGCTGAGGTTGTCCTTGAACCATCCTGTCTCAGCCTCCCAAATGCTGGGATTTCATGTGTGCCCCACCATGCCCGGCCTTGTAATGTTTTTTTAACAAACGTTTGACATAGTATTTAACTTGTTATTCAGAAGCAATTGGTAACTTGTTTGGGGTTTATTATTTTAAAAAAAGAAAATATCTTATGTAGCAAATATTGGAGCATCATCTTATCTCATCTTTTGCAGGGTTTAGTAAACAAACCCATTGCAACACAGTCTAAATAAAAGTTTGGCCTCCAGCAAAAGTATGTTTATAAAAATTTATATATCATGGTATCTACAGATCAATTAAATCTTGCTTCCATATTTATATGTTTGAAAAAATAATTGCTCCTGCAACTGCATATGTTCATGTAAGCTGCAGGTTTGATTCATAAATGAAATTTATCATGAGGTCAAGTTGGAGGGATGAAAGGAATTAATCTTTGTTCTAACTTTGGGTAAAACAAAAATAAAACAAAAAAAAACCTCTTTACACTCCATTACACATATAACTCTGGACTGTAGAGAGTCACAAACTGTGGATGAGGTTCTAAAATCTCGTGTAATACAGTTTATATAATATAGACATTAAATGATTAGAAATAGGACTACCTGCATAATTTAGGAGAGCAGTGCAAAATGAAATGCAGTGATGTACGTTTAAAAATGATTAAGAATCTCAAGACAGCGACAGCACAGCCCAAGCTAAGCATAGGGCCCTGAGTGTCTGCAGAGGTTGCAAGTTCATAAAAGTGGCCTTGCATAGACTCACCCTTAGAGAGCAGCCAAACTAGTGCTCATGGGTCTCCAGCAGCAAACTTCATCCCATCTCCTCCCAGTGGAGCCCATCAGGACAATAACCAAGTTGTCCACACCCTAAACTATTCATGAGTTTCTTTGAACAAAACCAGGCCTCTGAATGCCTGAACATGTGGCAGAAGAATGAGGAGCCTCTTGTACATCTTCACGTTTTTAGAACAAAATAAAAATCACGCAAAACTAATTAAAGCAAGAAAATAAGTCTTCTCCATATTATAAGGGAAAATTAAAGTAATTTCTACAATAAATTCAAATTTATTCATGTCTTTAAATTTTATATCTGAATAAAAGTACCATTAAAGAAATGAAACCATTTAAAAAATTTTTAAACAAAAATATTTAAAATATCTAAGTTAAATAATATTTATTTGTAAAGTAAATAAATATATATAGTATAATAAACATAACAAAATGACTATTACTTTACAAAGCAGTGTTTCTGTGGTCTTTTGCATGCAATAATTAAGTCGAACGAATGGTACTTCTGAGTCAGATGTTCATTTTAAGCACAACATCAGATATACTACAGCATTTAGTTTTAATACCAGGATATTATAAAATTCTCAGTTTTCAAAAGTAAATTTTTAGCAAAAATAATAATGTAACTGTAATATTTTAATTCTTATATAGGTCAGTTTCGTAAATAGCTAATTATTTAATTTTGGACATTTAATCCAAAGGTTGTGTTTGGGAAATTACACAGGCCAATAATCACGTTCACCTGGAGTCAGTCTGATTTTCTTTGTTGTTTCCTTTGTGAGCTGTTGGAATCTAGTTTTAATTTAAAACTGCCCTTTGTTGGCCATATAATCACGTGTACTATAAAGCAAAACATGGAATAACATCCCCTCCCAACAGATCAATACATTGTGTAATTTCAAAATGTTGCCTTTAAGCCAATGCATACTTTTTTTTTTAACCATCTTTAAGTTTTGCTGTGGGTGATCTATCATCAAACCCCTTGAGCCTCTTTTAAGGAACATGAAATCACCAAGTGATATGTGCATATATAAACGTACCACTTCAAATCTCACTATGCTGTATATTTACAATGGACCAATAAGATTAAAGAGACAAAACCAGATTAACACATACATGGGATTAATATTTTTCTGACATGAGTAATTTATAAGACAAAAATAGTCTTTTTCTTTATATAGCATTTATTAAGATCTCACAGAATACTGGCATCCCCTAAAACACAGTTTAGGAAGTGCTGGCCTACTGTCAACACCAAACCTCAGAACAGCAGGATGGAAAATGAGTAAGATTTGGAATTAGGGTGACCTTTGAGCTAAGACAGGAGTTTTTCATTTGGTTTTCTGGATTATTATGAACTTTACTTAAAAGAAAAAACAGTCATTCTTAGCTTTACATGGCAGAGAGAAAATAGTTCCTTAATAAATATTGTCTTGTTCTCTTTTCTTTCTCAACTCACAGTTTCTCTTTGGGGACTGCATCAATTGGACTCTTGGTCACAATTGAAAGAAAATACAATGAAACTCACTTGGACAAAAAGGGAATGTATTGGCTCACATAAAATGACATGACTGGATTCAGGGCCCAGAAAATATAATTAGGAGTTGGTTTCTCTCCATCTCTTTACTCTGCCTTCTGTCACATTGGCTTCTGTATCAAGCATCGCCTGGTAGCGAGAGGTTGTCTGGAGTTCCAACCTCAACATGCTCTCAGGTTTCAGGGCTAACTGAAAAAAAAATTATTTTCCCTGGAAATAACTAAATAAGTTTTGCTTAGTTTGGATAGGGTTGCATGCCTAAGTCTTGACCAATTTCTATGTCCAAAGACGTGGACACTAGTGGTTGGTCTAGGTTCCTGTGATTTACCTCAGGAATGGAATGGGTGTGTGTGTGTGTGTGTGTGTGTGTGTGTGTGTGTGTGTGTGTGTAATGTTTGTGATGTGTGTCAAGTTCTTAAAAATAAAGGGACTAAAGTAGAAAAAGAGCTAATTCTCCACATGAAATAGAATGCAGGTTATAGTTCCCAGAATGAAGGCAAATAGACACTGAACTTTCCACAGCTGGTACCCACTATAGATCCCCTTTTATCAATTCAGACTTATACAGGATGCAAACCATATTTCCTATTCATTAAAAATAATGATGTTCCTAAAATACTCTGTCTTAATGTCCCTGAATCTCTAACAGAGCCTTCCTAGCCTATCAGTTATGTATATGTCCACCCTTTAGACTCAGATCAAGAGCACTTTCTTGGCATACTGCTATACTTTGGATCTTAAATGTCACACAAAGGTGTTAAGTTTGGTCCTTAAAGTAATACTATTGGAACCAGGCATGGTGGCGCACACTTGTAACCTCAGCATTTGGGAGGCTGAGACCAGAGGATCGCGGTTTGCGGACAGCCTCAGCTACTTAGTGAGACCCTTCGCAACTCATTGAGACCCTGTTTCAAAATAAAGAATAAAAAAATTGGGCAGGGCATATGCCTCTGGGTTCCATCCCCAGACCCGCAAAAAAAAAAAAAAAAAAAAAAAAAAAAAAAAGTAATACTATTGGAGGATTGGAGGGGTAGAAACTTTAAGAGGTGGGGCCTCATGAGAGGTCTTTAGGTAAGTGAGGATTGTCTTAGTCAATATTCTCACTGCAGTAATCAAAGTAACTGACTATACAACTTAGAGGAAGGAGAATTAATAGTCACAGTCTTTGGAGGTTCAGGGTGCATCTAGACCTGGCGGTGGGGAACAGAGAGAGAGGAAGAAAGCAGCAAGGCTCTGCTCACACATAATGGAGGTGGGATCAAGAGAGAGCAAGCGAGCAAGGGGATTCAAAAACAACCACCCAGTGCCTAAGTCAACAACTCGAGGGACTCGCCTTCTCCATTCACACCCAGCTGCCTTGCCTAGGTTGCCAATGGATTTATTCACTGACGAGATTACAACCCTCGTGACTTAATTGCATCAGCTCTGAACATTAATGCATGAGCTCTTCCAGGGTCTTTCCATATCTCACCATAACAAGGGTGTGCTCTTGAAGGAGGTAGTAGACCCCAGGCCTGCTGTCTTCCTTCGTTTTACTTCCTGGCTAGGAGGTGAGCAGTTTAGCTTTGCCATGTTTTCCTGTTTTTATGTGAGGCCTTGCTACAAGCCTAATAGCAATGAGACCAACCAGTTGCAAGCTGAAACCTTGAAAACTGTGAGCCCAAAGAAACATTTCTCCTTGTAAGTTGATTATTTCAGTGTTTGTTAATAAAATTAGAAAGCTGACTAACGCATATTCCTCTAAATCTTCACATCACTCTACAAATTGTTTTCTTTTTGAGCTACCAATGGCTCATAAATATCCAAGCATGTATCATACTGTATTATATTAATTTCCTGGTTAGTGTGTGTCTCTCCTTTGTCCTGTGTTTGATTTACTCTGATCTAGGACAAAAACCATCAAAGAAGAGCCACTTAATAGAGTGTCTGCTGAAGAAATAAATGAATGAATTAATGGTGAATGAATACATAAGTATCACAGAGACCTTCAAAATGTGATCTTCTTGGGTTATATTGTGAACAATTAACTCTAGGTGTAGTGTAAGTGTTTTTAAAAAAAGGTATGAGTTTCATTTAGTTTTAATTCCAGGTTGTTTCTCTTGGAATATAAATAGCTATGTTGGCTTTAGAGAGTTGAAATAAATCTCTGTCTCTGTTTCATATGCTTCTCTCTCTCTCTCTCCTGCCCCCTCCTACACACTTGACACATATATAAAACAAAATTTCCCTAGGAGTATGATTAATGAAAAAATAATATGATGCAGCTTTTATTTTAAATGAGGTTTTATACATAATCCAAAAATGGTGAGCAACTCAGAGAAGGCAGTGGTCACATTTTTTTTTTTCCTACAGAAAAATCTCTAGATACAGCAATTTTTCTGACGATTTATTTGACTACAAAGTATCTGGAAGGCCTCAGAAGGAAAAGAAAAAAAGCATCCATAGTTCTCAACAGAAAGAACTTCTAAAGGTAGATGAAGCCAGTGCATTTCAAGGGGGAAAAAAGTAGATTAGCCAAGAGCGAACTCTCTATAGTCCCAGGAAGATTTCTCCTCCCTCAAATTTTGCTGAAGAAGGTTTTCATCATTCATCCCCATGGAAGTATAAAAGTTCTGTGAGTATATAATTCTCAGTCTTAAAGGCAAATGTTCTTTTTAAAATATAACTTTCAGACTTATTTTTCAAAAACACACACAAGCCTTTCATGACTGCAAGCTCATCATAAAAATATACAAAGATGTACACAAGTATATAGAATTTTTAAGAGCTCATTTATCTCATCCCTCTCCTTCTACGTGGGTACTAGCTAATTACTTATACCTTTCCAGAAATAGTTTGTATTGCTGATATTGTTCTTCATAAAGTCAACCCGGTTTCCTTGAATCTGTACTCCTCCGATTCCAACACGGAAGCCAAGCCTTCCTCTCAGCCCTTATATCAGCCTGGACGACAGACGTGAGACCAAACCTCCGCCCGCGAGATGCTTCTGGGACTCAACGCGAAGTGAGTGAAACAAGAAAGACAGGAGTTTTGAGGGTCAGGATCCTGCCGGTAGCAGCAGCAACAGAGGTGATGACAGCAGTGGCAACTGTGACAACACACTGACCAGGCTATTCCTGTCCCGTGTGCCACAACATTTCCTAATTCCTGATTTCCTCACGAGCGTCCTTGTTTTCTGCTGTTTCCAGTTGTCTTCTTCCTGTTCTGTTGATTCAGTGAACTGGTATCCAGCCAAGAGCAGGTAGAGTATAATTCTGTAAAGTGTCGTGTGCCTGTTATTAAAATTGTAGAGCAGCTTTCTTCTGATTGTTTTCTAGTATATAATTTTCTACATTTTATCTATTTTTCCCCCAATATTTTCCAGATGCGTCCTTGCTAATACCATACTGTTCAGAATGATATGCTCTCGGTTTCTTAGCAATCACATCTAGGTTCTCTTTTAGTAGAAACTCTTTAAATCCCAATAAAATCACATTCATTTAGTTCCTGTGCTTCCCTCCCGCTTTTTATTGATCAAGATCTTGATTAACCAAGTAAATGTAGACTCCAATAAGTCAGGTTACTGTATTAAGCATTTCAAAGAACTATTAAAACAATACTTAATACTGTCTAAAAATGTTAATCAGCATTTCTCTTCTCTCGTAGAAAGTTTTGAGTATGTTAGAATATTTTAATTTCAATTATAAGGCATCCAAATCTTTAGAAGTAAATTATAAGGCATCCAGATCTTTAGAGGTAAAATCATTCTGTTTGTAGATGGCATGATCCTACTAAAGGTCATAGTGGTTTGTATATATGGTAAAAAATGTTTTGTGGATTTCATCTTCTCAGTGATGAGTGACAGGATGTGGAAAATTTATTTGTCATTTTTCTGTGGTTGAATTAAAAGACACCTTTGGGTTTAAGAGAAGATGCTTAAGATATTGAATGTTGGCCCTATCTTTGTTTGGGGTATAAAGAGGAGGGAAGGGGATGCACTTTTGCTTTTTCAGTGTTTTTCTTTTCCCTAAAAGGTGATAGTACTAGTATTTCTATCAATTTTTATGTAACATGTGGCTATGAAACCATATATCTCACTTATGTAACTAAAAGTCATTGTCTATTATTTAAAGCCAACAAAACAGTATAACAGTTTTAAGTTCAATAATGTTCAATATTATATATAAATATATTGAGGCAAAATCAGTTGATGACAATTGTGTATATGTTATTGATGCTATAAAATATTTTTAATAAAGGTCATATTATAAAAAATTCAAAATAATTCACAAGAAAACTACCAGAGTTAATACATTCAGAAAAGTTGTTGCATATAAGATCAATTCACAAAAATAAGTAGTGTTTCTATATGCCAACAATGAACAGTCTAAAAAGAAAACTAAAAATTCAATCACAGTAGTAGATAAAAAGATAAAATACCTAGAAATAAATAAATATATACATAAATAACCAAGGAGGCATATGACATATATAATTAAAATGCTAAAACATTGTTGAAAGTGATTAAAGAAGATTTAAATCAATGGAAAGATATTCTGTGTTTATGGATTAGAAGAATTAATATTATTCAGATTAAATATCTACCCTAAAAGATCCACAAATTCAATGCAATCCTTAACAAAATCGTAATATTTTTTTTTCCAGCAAAAAACTTGAAAGCCTGTCCTCAACATCATATGGTATTTCAAGGGAGCCTGAATAGATAAACAACCTTAAAAAAAAAAAAAGCTTACTACAAAACTATAAGCCGGGCGTGGTGGCGCACGCCTGTAATCCACGTGCTTGGGAGGCGGAGCCAGGAGGATCGTACGGGTTCAAAGCCAGCCTCAGCTACTTAGTGAGGCTCTCAGTAACTTAGTGAGACCCTGTTTCCAAATAAACTATAAAATAGGTCTGGGAGTGTAGCCTGGACGTAGAAAGCCTCTGGGTTCCACCCCTAGCACCACCAAACAAACAAACAAACAAACAAAAACACACCAAAACTATAGTAAGCCAAAATAGTGAGTGTGATTGCAATACAAGACTAGCCATGTAGAGCAGTATAAGAGAAAGTTCAGAAAACAACTCCTACATTTTGTAGTTAATTGCATTTTGACAAGACAAGGAAGCCACACCCATTTGATAAGGAGACTAGTCTCCAACAAAGTGATGAAGACAATCATCTAAATATGAGAGATAAAAGCATAAAACTCCTAGAAAAGATTACAGTGGGAATTCTTCATGACCTGGAATTTGGCAGTGTAATCTAGATATAGTTGCTGATTTGAACTCCACTATTGGTGTTTACCATTTTAATTGGAAAGCAATTTCTCTTTTGTTCCTGACTTTCTTGTTCAACTGTAATCTGATCATAAGTTTAGATTTTTCATTTGAAAGGGGGGGGAATCTCTGATCAGAGTTCTTATCTCAATGAGAAAATGAAAATTTGCTAAAGCTGAAGTCATTTTAAAGAAATGATTAATATATGCTTTATAGACACAAATATATATTATTTGGCCATTTTGTGAAATAGCCTAAGACTTTTCCACTGAGATGAGCCCACTGGTCAGATTTTCATGTTATTTTTTTCTTTTATAAACAAAATACATTTTGCATCACCTGCAATTTCCAATTGTAATGTCTTTATAGTACAAAAGTGTTGCAGGAAGCATTTGTGTTCACCACATACTAGGACGGTCTTTCTTTACTTTCTTTTCTTTCTTTTCTTTCTTTCTCTATCTTCCTCTCTTTCTCTTTCTCTCTTTCTCTCTTTCTCTTTCTCTCTTTCTCTCTTTCTCTCTTTCTTTCTTTCTTTCTTTCTTTCTTTCTTTCTTTCTTTCTTTCTTTCTTTCTTTCTTTCTTTCTTTCTTTCTTTCTTTCTTTCTTTCTTTCTTTCTTTCTCAGTACTGGGGATGGAACCCAGGGCTATTCTACCCCTGAGCTGCACCGCCAGCGCTATTTTTTATTCTTTATTTTGAAACAGGATCTCACTGAGTTGCAAAGGGCCTCACTAAGTACCTGAGGCTGTCCACAAACGGTGATCCTCCTGTTGCAGCCTCCCACATGCTGGAATAACAAGTGTGCACCACCATGCCCCGCTCACCCTAGATATTTATGGAGTCTAACTCCAAAATTTATAATCCTTATGCCAAAAACTACTTATCTACTTTTATTTCTTCTTCTTCTTCTTCTTCTTCTTCTTCTTCTTCTTCTTCTTCTTCTTCTTCTTCTTCTTCTCCTCCTCCTCCTCCTCCTCCTCCTCCTCCTCCTCCTCCTCCTCCTCCTCCTCCTCCTCCTCCTCCTCCTCCTTTTTTGGTGGTACTGGGGTTCCTGGAAACCCTTCTATCTCCAGGCTACACTCCCAGACACCTATTTTTTATATTTTTTATTTGGAAACAGGGTCTCTTAAAGCCAGCGAGGCTGGCTTTGAACCTGCGCAATCCTCCTGCCTCCACCTCCCAAGCGCGGGGATTACAAGCCTGCGCCACCAGGCCCGGCTACTTACCTACTTTTCTGAAGTGGCATACTTTCATGGAATTTCCCCAGTGCATTCAATTTACTTGTTCTTGACATAATTTTTTTTTTTTTGGTGTTACTGGGAATGGAACCCTTCTACCTCCAGGCTACTCCCAGACCTATTTTATATTTTTATTTGGAAACAAGGTCTCTTAAGCCAGCGAGGCTGGCTTCGAACTTCTGTGATCCTCCTGTCTAAGCCTCCCAAGCGCTGGGATTACAAGTGTGTGCCACCACGCCCAGCTAATTCTTTGTTTATATATCTATATCTATATCTATCTATCTATCTATCATCTATCTATCTATCTATCTATCTATCTATCTATCTATCTATCTATCTATCTTTTGCGGGTCTGGGGATGGAACCCAGGGGCATTTGACCTCCAAACTACACCCCCTGCCCTATTTTTTATTATTTATTTTGAAACAGGGTCTCACTGAGTTGCAGAGAGCCTCACTGAGTAACTGAGGCTGTCTGCGAACTGCATCCTCAGATCTCAGCCTTCCAAATGCTCGAATTACTAGCATGCGCCACCACGCCCGGCTCTTTAAATAATATTTTATTGATTAGGATAATAAAAAAACATCATGTGTCACTCTAACATTTAAGAACAGAACACCACTGACTTTTCAAGAACAGAATTCCACTGGTGGGAGCAAAAGTGCACTGAGATACCACATAGTTACTCTCTGGTTGTGTTTAACACACTGAGAACTCTCAAGAAAGTAGGGGGAAAACAATTAGTTGGCTCAGTCAAGGTAAGCCATTTGGGTAAGAGGACTTCTGCCCTGTCTTATTCAGAATTCAATCTCAATAATCAGTCCTGTCTTTTTCAGTTCTGGAAATTGGCTCTCTATTTCCCTATTTTCTTTTCAGCTTCATTTGATTATCACAGTTCTTTATTTTAATTAGATACATTTTTACTTCCAGATGTTTATGTCATTCTTATACAAGTATGTTGAATATTTTTCATGATATTCTATTCTTCCATTAAGATTTCTGTCTGTCTTTCATATCCTTAATCATTTAAAATATTGTAATAGTAATGATGCCTTTTAATTTGTTTAGTTTTCTTCTGTTCTTGAAGTACTACTTTTAAATTTTGTTGTATCTGCTGACTTCTCTCAAGTTAGTTTGTTTCCAATGTGCTAGGTTCTCAAATGGGTCATCAATCCTCTACAGTTGTTAAATTTAGTAGAATTTTTTTCTTTGTTTCATTTTTATTTTCTTTTAAAAAGCAATGTATGTAAGCCGGGTGTTGTGGTGCACACTTGTAATCCCAGCATTTGGGAGGCTGAGACAGGAGGATCATGGTTCACAGACAGTCGCAGCTACTTAATGAGGACCTTTGCAAATCAGTGAGACCCTGTTTCAAAATAAAGAATAAAAATAGGGTTGGGGGTGTAGCTCGGAGGTAGAATGCCCCTGGGTTCCATCCCCAGTACCACACAAAAAAGTAATGTATATAGTTGGTTATATGGCAATCAAATGCATAAGAAGAGTCAAATTTATCACTTAAAGAGTACTTATATCTAAGAATATTTTTAAGTTTCCAAATCCTGCCTAATCTCAAAAAATAAAAGATTCATAGATTCATATATTTTTACCTAACTCCTTATGGAGACTATTTTTTTTGGCCACAATGGGTAGAAAGAGAGCTCCTTGGATACTTAGGATAATGGATAGATTTTTTCAGCCCTTTTTCATAGAGTTTTTTTTTTTTGGCTAGAAGTTTTATATATGAATCTTAGTTTTTCTGTTTTTCTTAGTTCTTCTGTTTTTTTTTAAACTTAGCCAAGAAGTCTTGAATGTTCTATTCACTAGAAAATGAAAATCTTGGTGCTTCTCAGTCAAAGTCTACATTTACTGTTATTATCCACTCTTCATGGTAGATTTTTAGTTTTTCTTTGTTTCTAGGATTTCTTTTTTCACATATGTCTTTTTTAAACTTTATTATATTTGTTAGTTTGTATCACATGGGTTGTTTTTGAAGGGGTGGAGAATTTAATGTGGTCACCTACATCTGTTTACCATGTGGCTATCTTCACCATAGAATAGGTTTCTGAAAATAAGATTTCTGAATCAAAAAGCATGAACGTTTACCTGTTTGGGTGTCTTCAAATTTTTTCTCCCCCAAAGCTATGTGATATTGTACCTTCCCCCTCACTGTGACTGACTATGCTCACTACCCCACACTTTGCACTACACCATATAAAGAAACTTTTAGTGAAAAAACCACAACCCTATAGTATCTACTTTTACATTTCCTCATCACAAATTACTCTATGAATCTCTTCATTTTTATTTGCATTTAGAATTATTTTGTGATTGAATGTATACTTTCTGAAGAGCCATAGAATTAAAAATTAAAAAGCAATAGAATTAAAATTCCTTTTTAATTCTATTGCTTCCAGTATTTCCATAGATGAACGGTACATAATCATAATGATCATCATGATATTATTTCTTTTTATATCAGCATATAATTATCCAGGGTTAAGCAGTACCAGTCCCATTTTATAAAGTTTACTATATCTTGGAAACAGAAGAGATTTGAAAATTATGGCCAAGGTCACACTGCTATAAAATTTGTAAACCAAACTCAGGAATGTGTTTCAAGTATCAGTGTTCTAAAAATACTACCCTATATTAGTGAGGCCATCTATATTGCTGATCCCAAACTATCTAAAGGAATAAGATGTGCCTTTAAAAATAAATATAAATTCTGCCGGGCATGGTGGCGCATGTTTGTAATCCCGCGCTTGGGAGGCAGAGACAGGAGGATTGTGCAGGCTCGAAGCCAGCTGTGCTGGCTTAAGAGACCCTGTTTCCAAATAAAAATATAAAATAGGTCTGGGAGTGTAGCCCGGAGATAGAAGGGTTTCCAGGAACCCCACTACCACCAAATATATATGAATATTTATCCCTAAATTAGAATATATATATGTATATATAATGGAATGCCAAGACTATTCTTTCCTTACAAAAATTGTATTATCTTAGAAGCTGGTGGGACTTGTAGACCAGAGGGCTAAGAGTTGGATAATCAAGACTCATTGTTATTTAATGTTCTGAAGATTAACTGGCTATTACAAAAGACACCCCACCCAAATGAGAGTTCCATTGTTTTTTCTATATGTTTTCTAGGCAAACATGATGAGCAACCACACCCTGTATACCCTGAAGCTTTGAAGTCTAAGAAAACATCAGCACTATGTGGTTCTAAGCAGTCTTAATTAGCCAACCAACAAGATGACTGGGACCAAACCTTTTTCTAACCACCCTCTCCTCCAGAATAGAATTCGCTAATTTTTTCAATAAATATTTATTAAAGTCAAAAGTTAAAGTGGATATAAAAAGAATGTACCAGGTGGCAGGTTATGGTAGTTTAAAAGGACAGTTGAAAGGGGGGTCCTGGGGTGCTTGGAGCAGCATCCATTGTCATAATTAGCAAAATGTTAGCTTAGGAGCTGAAAATTTAAATAGAAAATGATCTTTTTTTATGAGGACCCCTGCCCTTATGTTTTGAAAGTACTCTGAGTCTGACCATTGCCAGGCATGAGTTAGACCATTTGTCTCAACCTTTTCAACTGAAAAATCTTTTCACTACAAAGAATCTACGACATACCTTTCATGTGCAAAGAAAATTTTTACTCAACTTGTAAAAACCTAGCAGATGGTACAGTAATTTGTACATCCATACATGCATACAGGATATATTTTTTGGAGAATGAATCTGACTCATGTTAAACCTATTTAAAATTTCATTATATTTAATTTTAATTCATTTATTCATAGTTTCAACCTCTGTAGGAACATCCATTATTTAAATTAATAGACAGGTAAACGGCATCAACAAAACCACAGCATTTAATGTTGAGATAACTGACATGCATGAAGTCATTGTATTAAAATATTGGTTTTCTTATTGTTTTGCACAGATGGTGCTTGTAATTAATAGTATGCTATTTTTTCCAATCAAGGATTCCCTGCTGACAACTCTCACATAGTATAAAATAAACTGCTATATTATACTATCTGAATCGATGATGTATATAGTTTATATCTTTATTAGTGGCAATATATTTTCTCACTGAAAAACATGTAATACTTTTAATGGCCAATGTATTAAAAGTAGTTAATAAATTTAATAAGATGGACAATGTGGTCTACTCTTAAAGAAATCTTGACTGCATTGACTGCACTGTTGATCACAGATGTGTAACAAGTGGGTCCCATGCCATCTGGTTTGAGAGAACAATATCAATTTCAGGATGTAGAAAGTATCCAGGTGATTAAAGGTAGCAAGGAACAACACAATCTGCCATTTTTATTTATTTTTGTTTTTTGTTTTTTTGTGGTACTGGGGATTGAGTTCATGAGCATTCTACCTCCGAGCTTACAACCCCAGCCCTATTTTTTATTCTTTTTTATTCTTTATTTTGAAACAAGGTCTCACTGAGTTGTGGAGGGCCTCACTAAGTAGCAGGGGCTGGCCACGAACAGCGATCCTCCTGTCTCGGCCTCCGAAGTACTGGGATTAAAAGCATGTGCCACCACGCCCAGTTTACAATCTGCCATTTTTAAAAAGAATTTCTAGTCTGGATGCTGTGGTGAACACCTGTAATCCCAGTACTTGGAAAGCTGAGACAGGAAGAACACAGGTTATAGGCCACTCTTAGCAAATTAATGAGACCCTCAGGAATTTAGCAAGACCCTGTTTCAAGATAAAAATTAAATAGGGGTGGAATGCCCTTGAGTTCAATCCCCAGTACCTTTTCCTCCAAAAACAATTTCAAAGGGAATATATCTCTCGAGGGGCCAATAGATGTATTATTTATCAGAAATGTTAAGAAACCTCAGCAGCATGGCTATATATAATCTTAAAAATTAGTTAAAACCCATATCTTTATAATCAAGGGCTCTGTTTAGTCCCTGATAAGCTGACTTATCACATGATGAGGAAGAACAGTTCTATCGCTTCCGTCTGGTGTAGTCATCCAGTAGGATCGTCAACCTGAAGCCTTGGGCACGGATCTGCATTTGACCAGTACCTCCTACAGAGGTCATCAAAAGTGGAAAACTGATCCAATAAACCTCTCCCTTTGGCTCTTTCAGAGGGATCAAAATAGAACAAGATAGTTTCATTTCCGAAGGATTTGAAAATTATCATTCTTTATTTCTAAAGGACCATGAAAATACTGTTTAAATGACACTCACTGGGTTCTCAAAACAGTAAATTACCAGCCAGAAAACTTTCCATTAAGACAAAGGTAAATAAAAGACACTCTTTCTCCCCAGGCTTTCTTTTCTAAATTTAGGATTGAGTTAGAGCCCCTGGGAGATCCTTCTGGTCTGATCTTTGAATGAGTTCTCCCTGTTTTCTCTTTGCCAATGATCCTGCTTCTCAATACAGTAACTTCTTCACGTAGCCAACAACCTTAACATGATCTCTTATGAGGGGAACTTGAAAGATAATATTTCAAATTATGGAGTGTCACCATTTGAGGTTCACTATTCCTCCTCCTCCTTTTTATTATTTTTTTAATGTTGAAGCAGACCCATGTGGTCCACTGTGAGGAACTTAACACATTGCTTTTTATTACTGTCCGAAAAGCAACCCTGGCTAATTACCATAGATGAGAACATGTCTGGATGCAGCAACAGCAGAGAGGGGCTCAGCGCTTGAGAAGACACAGCCGGGAATGCAAATGAATCGTCAGTGTCGCAAGGCTGAATGCAGAATGCCATTCTTATTTCTACAGTCAAAGAGTTGCCAGTATCTATCTGCACCTTTGCTTTTGGGCTTTGCAGGTGAGGGTGGATTCCTATAACTCCTTAGCAAAAACTCAGCTGGTCCACCACCTCTGGCAGCAAGAGGCTGACACAGAGATAGACCTGGATTCTGGTTGGACGTGGCAACCCTGAAGGGTCTTTCTTCCCTTAAAAAAAAAAAAAAAAACCACAAATGTCCTTTCTATGGTCATGAAAATAAGCTACATTCATTTTCATTTTGAAACTAAATACTTGTGCATGCCACACTGTATGATATGATTTGGAGGTGAAGCACTACTGTGAAACTTATAATTATGAATAACTGTGTACTGGTTTTTAGCCTTTCACTATTAATAACCTGGCTCTTGGCATTGATTGCTTTGTGGAAAAAAAGTCAAATGCAATTGATCCTTTAAAAAATACACTGAGTTGAGAGTCAGTTAATGTATGAAATTTCAAGTAAAGACATTAAAATTCAAGTTGTGCCTAAGTTTTAGTAAAAAGTTCTAGAAACTTCTCCACTCTGTGGAGAAATAAGATATTTTAAAATTAATAAAAAGTACCTTGTAAAATGCAAATGCTTTCTTGAATGCAAAAAAGTCTTTTAAAGAAGTAGCTGATTAAAAAAATCTTAGCCTGGTGTAGTGGCACACGCTTGTAATCCCAGCATTTGGGAGGCTGAGACAGGAGGATTGTGGTTTGTGGATAACCGCAGTTACTTAGTTGAGGCCCTTTGCAATTTTATGAGACCCTGTTTCAAAATTTAGAATGCCCCTGGGTTTGCCGGGCGTGATGGCGCACGCTTGTAATCCCCGCGCTTGGGAGGCGGAGACAGGAGGATCGCGCAGGTTCAAAGCCAGTCGCGCGCGCTGGCTTAGGAGACCCTGTTTCTAAATAAAAAATATAAAAATAGGTCTGGGAGTGTAGCCCAGAGGTAGAAGGGCTTCCAGGAACCCCAGTACCACCAAAAAAAAAAAAAAAAAAAAGAAAAAAGAATGCCCCTGGGTTCCAGCCTCAGTACCACACAACACACAAATCTAATATCTATATATTTATATACACATATATATACATATATACACACACCTAAATAAATATACCAAATATATATGTATATATATTATGTATGCATATATATCCCACTTATAATGAGTAGATAGAATACCAGTGCCATTTATAAAAAAAATATTTCATCCATCAATCAAGTTTGATAATTCCGCACAGGCTATATTTAATAGATAAATTTCATAGAAATAAAGTGGTAATAAATTCTGCAATCAATGCAAATCTTTTTGTGAAAGTAAAGCAGTTTTAAGTAGGTAGTAAAATATGTTTTCTAAATTAATTTTTATTCTAAGCCGGGCGTGGTGGCGCACGCTTGTAATCCCTGTGCTTGGGAGGCTGAGACAGGAGGATCGCACAGGTTCGAAGCCAGCCTCAGCTACTTAGTGAGCAACTTAGTGAGACTCTGTTTCCAAATAAAAATATAAAATAGGTCTGGGAGTATAGCCCGGAGGTAGAAAGCCTCTGGGTTCCACCCTCAGTATCACCAAAAAAATAAAAAAATAAAAAAATAAAAATTTATTCTGAAAAATATTTTAAAATACAATTATAATTCAAAGATATTTGAAACATGGTTGTTTCTTTCATTTTTTATGTCAGAATAATATAGTAAAAGCAAAAACTAAGAATAGGACTGATGTGTGTGTGTGGAATTAGACTGGTAAGAAACTAAAATAGGGTTTACAACAACTCAGTAATAGAGATCAAAAATATATTTCAGGCAAATCCCTATTTTCCATGTTTATTAAGTTTCCTTTTACACATTCACTATGGATTTTCACTTCAAATTTATTGACAGTACCTATTATATTTGGTTTAATCTCTTGCATTGATAGGTAAATATTTTATTAAATATTTTCCTAATTAGGCCTTATTCTTATGTGCTTACTTTGCTGATATTTCTTATTTTCTATTTACTTTGACTTAGATTATGAAACTAGAAATTACTTTTAGATTATTTTTGCCTTCAGTATTTGAGATTTTAGAAGTCATGCAAACCTCTACATTTCCAAAGAGAAAACAAAAGTCTTGCCTAAATTTCACACGAATAAATTACAATTTGGAATGCTTTGGAACGCAAAAGCATAAGGCTCTCCAAATGTTAAGCTATATCTCCCTCAAGGACCTAGAACATAGTTCCTATGCCTTGATCTCCTATGTGTCTATATAGTAAAAGCCGATTAAGTGGTGGAAAAAAAAAAAAAGGACAAGAGGAAGCATGCAGATACTTTAGATACATATGTGCTGTTTTTAGGAAAGACCAAATGTAGGATCTAGAAAATATTTGAGAAATATAGGAAAAATTAAGGACTATTTTATAATCAATCAATTAAACCTTAATTTTTACAAACTATACACCTAATCATAGGCAATTACAAAAATAAAAATACAGAGCAATCTATTTTGTTTTATACAATATCCAGAATTAAATATGTTTGCATAATAAAGTGATTCATTTTTTAATAGTGTTGTGTTCTTGTCCAGCTATTGTGTTATTGAGCCTCTGTATTCCTGTTTAAATCAACTGAATTGCCGGGGGGTGGTGGTGCACGCTTGTAATCCCCGCGCTTGGGAGGCGGAGACAGGAGGATCACGCAAGTTCGAAGGCAGCCACGCTGGTTTAAGAGACCCTGTTTCTAAATAAAAAGTATAAAATAGGTCTGGGAGTGTAGCCCGGAGGTAGAAGGGTTTCCAGGAACCCCAGTACCACACACACAAAAAAAAATCAACTGAATACATGGTTTATTATGAATTCTTAAGTTATATAATCTACAAACAAGGAGTCAGTGTAGACTATGTAGAGGCAAAAATAAGCACCCGAATTCATCAATGTTAAAAATCATTTTATCATATTTCATATTTAGAGCATGGCTCTAAAAGCATGCTGCCTAGGTTCAAATATGGACTCTATCGAACAACCACATGACTTTGGGCAAGTAATTGAACTGTGCTGCACCTCTGTTTCTCCATCTGAAGAAGAGAAATAATAATAGTCACTATCCCCCTTGATTGTTGTAAAGATCAAGTGAATTAATGCCTGGCAAAGGATCTGCTATCAGTAAATGCTAGAAATTGCTGTTGTAAAATAGGAATAGTATGATGGGTGTTTCAACAAAATACTTTAAAATGTTATATGATATGAGTTCAAATTAAAGTAATGGAACTTGGTCAGGTGCCTTACGTAAACAAGCGTAATTAAAGCAAGTCAAACATATTAAATTTTTCTCATCTGGTAAGGATACCTAATAATGTCTAAGGTACATGAACCTAAGTATTGTAAAACTAAGCGTAATAATTTATAATTCGTATTTGCAATGTAATCTCTCTCTCTGTTTAGCCCAAATTTGCCTTTTCATGAAAGACATCACCTTGAACCTCATGCTATCTTGCCTTGTGGTTGAACTCTTCATGCCTAAGTTAGAGGTGCAAGTTATAAAATTATGTGTTGTCCTTCCTGAAATACACTAATTACCATCTAGGTGACTTGTGTTTTGAAAAGTCCTTCTAAGACATAACAGATTTTTTTTTTTTTGGTGGCAACTGGGGTTCCTGGAAGCCCCTCTACCTCCGGGCTACACTCCCAGACCTATTTTTTTTATTTTTTTTGGAAACAGGGTCTCTTAAGCCAGCATGGCTGGCTTCGAAGCTGCGCGATCCTCCTGTCTCCGCCTCCCAAGCATGGGGATTACAAGTGTGCACCACCACGCCCGGCGACATAACAGATTATAATGATCACTGTACACTGAAAATAACAGGTACAGCTAAAGTAAATATCTTTATTCCACACAGAGTAATATAACAATGCTACCATTTCTCTTGGTATTTCAAAATATCCTTCTACGTACCCACTGTTCTACTGTTCAGTGGTATTATATGACTCCATTAACTACTAGCATGGCCAGAGGTGGTGGAGGACTATCTGTAGCTGGCTCTTTTTTACCCTGAGTGCAGAAAATTCACCCTCAACCCATTCTCTGTAAGGCAGCCCATAGCTAAGACTGGGTAGTAAGGAGACAGAAGTCTACTTTCTGCAGCAAAGCAGATTCTGCTCTAATGTGGTACAGCAAACTTTTTACTGTCATACTCACTTTGGGTTCAGGGTGACTCTAGACTTCTCCTGAAAATCAGTTTCTTTGTGAATTTCTTCCCCTGGTCTATTCCCCCCCACACATTATTTAATAGGTCTCTAGTATAATTAGGCTCTTCAAAGACAACCTCTGAAGACATGCACATAAATACTGAGCAGAGTCAAATATTTTTTTAATTTCTTTTGTGTGTGCGTGATAGTGAAGATTGAACCCAGGGGTGTTCCACCTCTGAGTTACCCTCGGCTCTGTTTCCAAGTACTGGGATTATAGGTGTGTGCCACCACATCTGGCTTTACAGAGTAAGATTCTAGAAAAATCATTAGCTTATCTAAGCCTCAATGGTCTTATGTGTAAGATGACGGTAATGATACTTTCTTCATCATAGAACCCTTGAGATTCACAAATGTAAATAAAGACACTTGAAAGGATTATACAATGTGAGCACTTTTAGTTAAGACTGCTAGATTAATTTTTTCTGTTTATTTTTTAAACATTATTTATTAAGGAAAACAACTGTATTCACTTTATAGAGTAACTATTCTAAATCACTCTTTTCATGTTTTAATACAATGCCAAATGTGAATTATTCCGTACGTGGCATTGTGGTTGTCTCACACCTGAACTGGCTCAAAGCCAAACAGAAAAGAATTTAAGGCGCACATTTTTTTTTTAATTTTTTGAAACAGGATCTTGCTAAGTTGCTGAGGGCCTCAGTTGCGGAGGCTGCTCTACAACCTTCCTCAGCCTTCCAAGTACTGGGACTACAGGTGTATCCATCATTCCCAACTTAAGTCAGACATATTTAAAATTTTTTCACTAAATTACTGAGAACTGGAACCAGAACTTTTCTCCACAGCTCAGGAGAAGTAATCCCAGTTTTGGGGAGGCTGAGACAGGAGAATCACAGGTTCATGGCCAGCTTTAGCTACTTAGTGAGACCCTGTTTCAAAATAAAGAATAAAAAAATAGGGCTGGGGGTGTAGCTTGGAGGTAGAATGCCCCTGGGTTCCATCCCCAGTATGGCCAAGAACAAGCAGCAGAAGCAACAGCTCCCTTAGGCAATGAAAATTCCACCTCCCACTGCCCAGGCAGAGTCCTCAGGGCATAAACAGGGAGCACCCAGTGTAGAGGAGAAACTTCCTACTCTCTTCCCATCCCCCTTTTTTCTTTCCACCTCTCCTGTCCTCCTCAATGGTGCACTATCCTTGTCTGGAGGTCAACTGAGGTAGAGAGTTCCAGAAGGTGATATTATGTCTTTTTCCTTATCTGGATGTTTGCATTTTGGGGTTTTCACTGAACTAGAGGAGCTGAGCAGGGGGGCAATAGCTAAGAAAGTGACACACATCTTCTGTCTGGACAGTTCTGAAGTGGGAGATATGTTGATGCCATCCTGCTGCAGGGAGAGAAGGGACTGACAGGCAAAACAGAAAGATGGAGGTGACCATAAGCCTTTGCTGCAGGTGCAGGACAGAGGGTACCAGGGCAACAGGAGCTACCATCTCCCCCCGACAAGAGGTGGACAGTAGGACCACTGGCACGAACCAGTAGGAGAATGGCTGCCTCCCCCTTATTTTTTGGTACTGGGGATTGAACCCAGAGGTGTTCAACTACACCCCCCTAGTCCTTTCTATTTTATTTTATTTATTTGTTTTTGTTCTAGAACAGGATCTCACTAGCTTGCTGAGTCTTGCTAAGTTGCTGAGGCTGGACTCAAACTTGCAATCCTTCTATCTCAGTCTCCCAAGTACTGGGATCCTAGAGATGAGCTGCCACTCTTAGCTAGGGCCGCCCATTTCTAGGGGAGTTTTCAGTGATGATAGGGTTGGACAGTTTCCAAAAATTATATATCACATCAGCCCTGAACAAAACCCGAAATACCCAGGACTAAGGAAAGAAAACCTCCATACAGTGCCTTAGCTTCCAGCCACCTGTGTAGGAGCTAGATGGCTAGTGGTGGGCTAGCTGGGGGCTGGGAATGAGTAAAAGAGACCTCTCCCCTAATCTTGTTCTCTCCTGAGAACTCTGATCAGCACAGAGTGGAGGAACACTTTAGATTGGATTGAAAGTTTATGAAAAGAATCGGACTAAATTTGAGTTATGAAGAATAAACAGAAAGTTGTGGAATCTGCCCAAGATGTCATGAAAGATGCAGGACAAGGCAATTCCACAGTGTACAAGTGAAAGAGTATGTGCAAAGAATCAAATCATTTTATACTCTACTCAGGTGAAAATTCTCAGTAAACTTAGCTACACATCACTAAGTAATTTGACCTATAAATTATCTAGATTAAGACTATAAAATATTAAAACCAAGGTATATGGGGCAGTACTAAGGGATACCAATAAAGTTGGGCAAACCATTTAAAGGATAAAGACACGAATTTTGGTGTAAGGCAAATAGAGTTGGTCTTGACTTGCTAACTTGAGTGACTTGGGTAAGTTTCTTATATTCAGTAAGGCTTGGTTTTCTGACTTGAATTTGGGGATAACTACCTCTATGTTTGTTGTGAAGATAAAATAAAATAACAAATACAATTCATAATGCTTGTCACATGGTACATATCTGAATAGCAGCTAATTTTATTTATAATACTCTTATCTAAAAGAGAAGCATAAGGGTTTATGTTTAAAAACTCAGTGACACAGATTCAATTTTTTAGTGGCCAACACTGCAGTAAACAGACTCTTTTGTAAATCACAATTGTGCAATTTAAATTTTATTTTTTCCAAGTTACTTTTTCATTTTTAAAATCTATACTACTTTTAAAAATCCTAAGAACAGTTAATTTTTAAAAATGACAAATAATAGAAATAGGGTCTTTGTAGAGAATTGGGCCCTTTGTAAATTCATGAACTAATTTCTATTTTTGTTTTTTTTGTGGTACTGGGGGTAGAACCCAGAGGCTTTCTATCTACGGGCTCTTTTATATCTACGGGCTCTTTTATTATATCTACGGGCTCTTTTATTATATCTACGGGCTCTTTTATACTCCAAGCCCTATTTTATATTTTATTTGGAAACAGGGTCTCACTATGTTGCTGAGAGCCTCACTGAGTAGCTGAGGCTGGCTTTGAACGTGTGCGCTCCTCCTGTTTCAGCCTCCCAAGAGTGGGGATTACAAACGTGTAGCACCACGTCCAGCAATGAACTGATTTCTAAAGGTGAAATTTATTGGCAAAGTAGCTTCTACCCCAAGCACCTTTCCAAATGCATGGAGTGGTACACTACAGTTTAGTAAAGGGCTGAAGTTCTACTATATGATGGATTTATTTGCTTAATAAATTTGGAGTATTCATGTTTTGTCCACAAAGATGTAGAACAAACAACCTGCTTACTAGTTTTTTCTTAAGCATCTGAGAATCCCCTCTTTTTAGATTTTCCCAATCATCGGTATTATTTCTTCTCTCTTTTCTGCTTAGTAATAGATCCCTACATCACAAACAGCGGGCTAGGGTTGTCTGTGCTCCAGAGGGGCAGATTGGCCAGCAGGAATTCACCAAGCTCTGCCATTCAAAGGCTGCAGTCTGGCTTCATCCTCTCTATTGATATTAAGCCTTTTTATTTTGATTTTGTTTTTCAAACAATACATTTAGTCTTCAAAAACAACATTTTCTTTCAGCTGATAGTTTTCACATTGTGGTGGCTCAAGGTTTAGAAAGAAAAACATCAATGATGTTCCAAGAACTAATCTTCCAAACAGGGGCTACATCCTCCCTGTCTACAAATTTCGTCTAGTTCATCTCACAGCTGTTCAGTGCTCACAGGACACTGCCAGTGCAGGAGAAGCCCAGAGAAGTAAAGAGGTCACCTATGAGTGGATTAATGGGGCAGCAAGTACGGGACATCAATCTGTGTACACCTTCCCAAGTCTCTACTGCTATGAGGCTGTGTCTGCCCAGAAGGAGCAGCTTTAACAGTGCTGAATGGTGGGCTGAGGGTGGAGCTAAATTGTTGAGGGCTTATTTAGCAATGGCCAAGGCCCTGGGCTGGCAGTGACACAAAGAATTATCTTAAATGATGTGTAATTTATAGACTACTTTAGTATGAAGTTGTTTTCATAACCCTCCTATGACTTTCATTTTGAACCTTGAAGAAAGAAATAAAAGCACACAATTAAGTAGGAGTTTGAAAATTCAGTGTTCCAGGTAGAAGAAAAATCTGGAAAAGGGGTCTCAAAGAAAAATTTGCATAGCCTTCCAGAAAACCTCTCACAGTGTCGTTAAATGCAAACAATTTTTCCTCCCCTCCCCCTTTTTGTGGTGCTACAGATTGAACCAAGGAACATTCTATCTCTCAGCTACATCCCCAGCCCTACTTTTTATTCTTTTTTTTTGAAACAGGGTCTCAGTAAGTTTGGGGAGGGCCTCACTAAATAGCTGAGGCTGGCCGCAAACCCGGATCCTCCTGTCTCAGCTTCCCAAGTACTGGCATTATAAATGTGCGCCACCATGCTCAGCTACAGATCTGTCTTTAAAAGAGATTTTTTCATAATATCTATTAAAATATGACATCTATTAAAGTATCTATAAGAAGTTTCTGCTAGTATCAGGATGCTGTATTATCTTGAGAGAGATTATAGCAATTGCCACACAATGACTGTCCTTATTTCTGAGTCAAAATAAGTTATCCCTTAGTTCTCTGAAGTTTTCAGAATGAACAGAGAAACTTGAGTTTTTCACTTTTAATACTTAAAGTTTTTCAATTTTAATACTTTACAAACTAGCATTTGAACCTGATGAGAAGGAAAAACATAGATAAGCATTTTTTCTGAAGGGAAACATTTATAGGATAGATTTATTTTTAGAGAAAAATGATAATGCTTATATATGAAGAAACAAAGAAAGACTAAGTGACATTATTTAGAAGGATTTCAGTGTTAAAAGTAACTTGAAAAAATATTAATTCCTTTGCCATGGACAATGAATATGCTGGTGAGAAAAAGTTAGTAAAGAAGTATTTCTTTAAAAAATAATAGAAAACAAACTTCAAAACAAGTCATTTGGATTTGCAAATGCACGAGTTCATAAATAAATATAAATATCTACACTTAACAAGCAAATATATTATAAAATATTCTTTTTTATGATGATATCCTTCGAAAGGATTTCTTGATGCATTCCTCTAATATGAAATGTAAGGAGTATGCAAACCATTCTTTCTTAAATTTGCATCTCCTTGGATCTTCCAGTAGTAAATATATATTTAATATTTAGGATAAAAATTAAATATATAATGAAGTAGCAGCAGAGAGTGACAGTCCTTGGAAGAAGCTAAAAACAAAGATGCTTCAGCAAGTTACCTCATCATCACTAAGTATATCATTGTGGCAGATTGTATTGCCCAAAAATGGCCACAGAAATATGTCCAATATCACATCTTTCTCACATACTCTTCCAGAACCTTACCATCCTTCTGCCAGAAAAAAAAATGGAGTTTCTTTCTCTTCCCTTTGTAATGAAGAGGTTCTTTGTAGGTATTTCAATGAATAGAATGCAGAAGTTAGGCTGAGCAATTTCCAAGGCTGAGATAGAAAATAAAAACCATTACTGTCATTTGATATTTTTCTCTGAGGATGTTTATCATTGGTCCCCAGCCACCATGTTGTAAGGAAGCCCTGACCTCATGGTGAGGCCACATGTCACAATTCTAGGCAACAGCCTCTGCTGAAGTCTCAGCCAATAGCCCTCAACCATGAGACCTGCGAGTGAGAAGTAAGCCTTCAGGTGATTCTACTTGCCAGCCTCCAGACTGCCCCAACAAAGCCAAATAGAGCAGAGAGGAGGAACTGCCACAGACCCTCACACAATCATGGGATGTAGACAAAATAATCCTCCTTGTTTCAGGCCATTACATTTTTAGAGGGTTTGTTTTCCAGCAATAAATAAGAAAAGTGTAAGAACCATTTGGCCAGACAGGAGAGTAATGACATTTCTAATATACATTATAATCTTATAACAGGTTAAAAACAGTGTGTTGGGCACAAGAAAAATTGTATTTTAGATAAGCCATTGTATTAGCACAATGCTTACGTCATAGTGGGGACATAACACAACTTAATGTAATTTACCTGGAAGCCATATGGAAGCTTATAAATCAAGGAACCTAGACTCACCATGCCACACCCTCAACCAGAAGAATAAAGAGTCAGTAAGAATAAAGAGAATATCTGTCACCTGAGCATGTGTTGTATTCTTTTTCTATTTTAGGGTGATAACACTCCACTATTATTTTTGTACAATTAACACATTTCTATACCATGTCCTTGGGATTGAGCGATCACTAAGGGTCTTCTGTTGCTTGCTGATGATCCGACCTGGCTAAGAAGTGTGACACGTCCCCCATAGTGCAGCACTTGGCTCAAGGACCTGCAACCCACTAAGCAGAGCTAGCTAGCCAGTGTCCTCTGTGGAATGAAGGAAGAAGGCTTTTCTTATTGATTTATTTTTGTCTTTATATTAAGTTGTGAAAATACCACCAGCTACCTCTCATGCCACCTGGAAAAACCTTGATGGAGAAAAAAAATCTGGATAGAGAAATGGAGCCAGGCCGTGAAAAAAGAGGCCAGGTCTACCATGATGGCATAAGAGACTGCAGAGCCAGTCTTGCTGTTGCTAACCTCATCCTTCTTTTTTCTAGTCAGGAAGCCAAATATTCCTTTTTGTTGTTGTTGTTGTTGTTGTTGTTGTTGTTAAGTTTGTGGTTACTTGTCAGTAGCAAGCCCCGATTACTATTGTGGGAACCCATTCAACCAATATGAATCATTTGAGAAGTGCATGTGATAGAAACGTGAAGACTGGTACTGTGATCTTTTTAAAGATCAAAATACTCAGAAAAATACTCAGTAAAGTTAAAAAAATTCAGATCAAATTATAGTGACCATTCCAGAACTAGTATCTAAAAAAGGAAGATAATTCAATAACATCAGAAAATTCTAAAGGAAAGAAATCCTATCAAATCACAATACAAAGAATCTCGTTATTAGAGAAATTGAGAAGTAGAAAGAAACTGTCTCTATCCCCCTATAATAAATTTGTTGCCATCTATTTTGCTATAACATAATGGCTTCATTTTTCTCAAACTCTTAAATATAAAAAATTGTTGCAAAAATAATTGTTTTAAGGGAAATAAAGCAAGTTAGCACTAGACAGTGATCGATGCACCACAACAAACTTTTCTTCCCCTTGCAGATATTTCAATGATAAATGGATTCTCTAGTTAGAAGTTGATTTTGTACTGAACGATTGAATAAGAGAAATTTACACAGAGAGTTGTATGGACAACTGGACATTGCCTCAGGATATTACAATCCAGAAGAGAGGGAAGCTTTAAAAAATGCTAAAGCTGATACCACCACTAATATTGATAGGAATAGCTTATCAAGGGCAGAAACAACAAGAGCAAGAATCACAAAAAGAGGATTGGTTTATTCTATTCTACAGAACAGAAACACACTAAGCAATAAGTGATAGAAATTGGGCAGTTCTGGTTCACTCCCATCTCCTATCAAAGGGAATGACTTTCAGCTAGGAAAGGTAGAACAAACATGGCTGCAGGCATTGAATCCCAAAGCCAATGAATAGGTAGCAAAGTGTTAAGATGCTGTGGAAAGGAGTGCTAGTCCTTTGGCTCAGAAAAACCTGCATCTAAATGGTATTAATCTCTGTGGACTCCTCAGTGGAAGGGGTGCCAGAAGCTCAAGCATTAAGGGAGCTGGGGTGTAGCTCCCTGGCAGTGTATGTTTAGCATATGCCAGGCCCTGTGTTTACTCCCCAGCACCTCCCCACCAAAACAAGCAACACATTAAACGCTGTTCAAATGTTTTTTTCCAAAGGGGTAAAATTGGGCACTAGAAAGTTTGATTTTAATATATTTTAAAATTCCAGAACTTGGTTTATAAAATGGTTATTAAAGAAAGCAATGAGCCAAACATGGTGGGGCACACCTGTAATTTCAGTACTTAGGAGGCTGAGACATAAGGATCACCAGCCTCAGCGATTTAGCAAGGTACTCAGCAACTTAGCAAGACCTTGTTTCCAAATAAGAAATAAAATAAGACTGGGAGCGTACCTCAGAAGTAGGCTGTTCATGAGTTTAATTCCCAGCACAAAGAAAGAAAGAAAAAAAGAAAGAAAGAAAGAAAGAAAGAAAGAAAGAAAGAATAAAAAACAAAGAAAGAAAAAGAGAAGAGAAAAGAAGAGAAGAGAAGAAAGAGAAGAGATGATAAGTCCCTCCCCTCCTCCACCTGATCTCGCAGCTGGAACAGGAGGTGGAACCCTGTAAGCCAGAAGCGGAGCTATAGCGAGACTACAGGTGCCAAGGGTCATACTTGAGAGGATGAGACTTAAAACATCAGTGCTTCTGATCCACCATGTGACTCAACCGGCAGATCAGGACTACGTGCAACTCTCCAGACCCACGGCCCATCGGTCTCTCCCTTCCCCCATGGCCAGCTGACTCCCCAGAGGGTGCCAGGTCCAAATAAAGCAGTGGTCTCTGATAACCCAGTTGGTGTTTTTACCTCCCTCCTAAAAAACTTCCTAACTCTATTTTCATTCTTTCAGAAGGAAAGAACGAACCACTGAGAGGCAACAGATGTTTATTAAGAACAATCTCCGCACCCTAAAGTGATTTTATTTTCACATAAATTTTGGAGACAGGGGACAACAGTGTATTAAAGTTTTTTTTCCTTCCTAACTGTGTAACAGTATATGCAAATGCAGCAGCTCACCTTATCAGTAATACAATGTGAAACCGTTTGTACAAATTTATATAGAACAATTGAGAGCCCTGTGGATGGTTGAGGGACTACAAAAATGGGGATTCTGGTGCTAGGATTTTGCCTGGCTTTGCCACATCCTGTGGGATTTGGGGCAAAGTACTAACTTCACTGCACCTGTTTCTCTTAAAATGGGAATAGTAATAGTGCCTGTAGCTTGATTTTGTTGGGAAAAATAAGTGACTAAAATATGTAAAGCAGAGCAGTGTCTGGCACAAAGCTAAGGCAGAGAGCATTTAATACGTGTTAAGCATTTTGTCAGTGTCATCATTCCTCAGGTGGGGTAAAATGGAGAAACAAACTTTAAGAAATTACCAAAGTGTATTTTTTCATATTAAATGAAGGGAAACGATAAGTATGCAGATCAAAGAGTTGATATTGCATTGTTTTTTAAAAATTTCTTTAGATGAATGTTAAGAGTGCATTTAGGATGTATGGCACCCTTGAGTAAGCACAAGAGACACAGAGGCAGGAGGCAAGGTCTCTGAAGAACTCGGGTCGTAACCAACAGATCTTCCTTGGTTTAGTGCTGAGACTGCTGAATTACATGCAATGAATGGTGAACTTTGAGAACCTCAGCCAGAACAGTGCCAGGACGGAATATAAAGATGTGGGATGGGAAATCAGAATGTTCAGACAAATGGAACCAAAGGTCTAAACTAAAAAGGTACAAGGTAACAGAGAGAAAGCTAAATGGTATGCATATTTGCAAGCATATATTTTATTTTAAAATAATATCTATTAGTGTAGACAAATTAAAAATTGAAACTGTAAGAAAAAGAAATATTTCTAGCCCAAACACACCTCACTGTCTTTATACCATATATGCAGATAAGATAAGAACATCTTCATAAGATATGTACATATATACATCACATACATAAGTATATATGTGTGGATCGATTTTTAAATAATTATATACTCTGATCTTCTACTTGGTGTCATGCTTATTTCATCTGAAAATGTGTATATTGTTATGCCATTAAATATCCATTAACATAGTGTTTAGCGGTACGTAGCACAAACTCTATTATACACTTGTAAGTCCTCTGGTGTGGCTGAGACTGGCGAGGGTCACTTCTGTTTCCCTTTCTTTTAGCACACACAGCTAGGCTCCATTACCTTGCCTTCCTCACAGCACTATGCAGCACTGACTAAGAATGAGAGAGATGGGCGTGTCTCCTGGGCAATCATCTGTGTTCTTTCCTCTTCCTCCATTGGATAGCTTTGAAAGGCACAAGTCAAATGGAGGAAAAGATTAGGAGACTTGAGCCATCATTTAGAGAAGAGACCTTAACTAAGATATAAATGTCTTTCATCTTCAAGCCACTGCATATACCTTCTGGTTTATTCATTAGAGCAACTAAGTCTTCCTTCAAGTACTATATAGTGAAGGGACCACCATTTCTCCTTCCCTCTTGGAAAAACAGGTAGGTTTCAAAACTGTGACAACTCATTAACTGCTATCTATTGTTTCTTCTATTGGAATTTCTTTGATGATGGGAGAAGATGAAATACTGGGGCCAGTGGCAGTTCATAATTGGCCAACACCTTCTACATGGCAAAAGACCCAAGAGATTTAGCAAAGCAAACTCACGCTGACTTGGGGAGCTGATGTTTAGACCAGAGGAGGAAATGGCCTCATGACATCGTCCAGCCATTAGGCCAGAGCCAGGCTCGCAACCTAGACAGCACTCCTCAGAAGGGCACACATGAAGCGCAGTGCTCACTGAAGAGGACTCAGAGATTTCTCCGGGAATACAGATACTAAAAAGAGCCAAGTGCAATGGTGAATGCTTGTATCCAAGTACTTGGGAGGGCAAAAGAAGGAGGATCACAGGTTCAAAGCAAGCCTAAGTAATTTAGTGAGACCCTGACAACTTAGTGAGAACCTGTTTCAAAGTAGAGTAAAATATAAAATAAAATACAAAAGGGCTAGGGGAGCTGGGTGTGGTGACACACACTTGTAATCTCAGTCTTGGGAGGCTGAGACAGAAGGATCGCAGGTTCAAAGCCAGGCTCAGAAACAGTGAGGCTATCGGCAATGTAGTGAGACCCTGTCTTCAAATAGAAAGAATGACATAGGTCTGAGGGTGTAGCTTGGAGGTAGAATGCCCCTGAGTTGCATCTCCAGTACCACTAAAAAAAGGGGGGTAGGTCTGGGTATATAGCTTGGAAGTAGAATGCCCTTGGATTCAACTCCCAGGGCCAAATAAAATAAAATAAAAACAAAACAATTATGGGTGGCTTGACAGCAACATCAATGAGGGTGACACAGGCCTCTCTCTAGAGAGTATTATACTAATTATTTCCACAGTGTGGAAAAACACATAAGTTGCTTCTACATTAGGCACTATGTCTCAAAACTGAAGGAAACCAGAAACATCAGTTTTTGAGCAGTTCACATCATTTTCTGAATGTATTGTTTGCATCAGTCACTTTTCCCAATATACACAAAAATGCACACACATGCACACACACACAAACACACTCCTTTTTATTAGCATTTATTAGAAGTTGACATTTTAAAGAAAAGGCAAATAGTCAAAGCTAATATGTAATCTATGCTTAGTTTGTGTCAGACCCCATTCTGATTGCTACATGAGGAAAAGTTTACAACAATCTTCAAAGGTACATTGTATTATTATTTCTGTTGCACAGATAAAGAGCTCAGAGAGGAAGGTAATTCGCCTGGCATCACAGTGCAGGTGCATGGTGCAGCTGAGACATGAAGCAAGTAGTTTGGCACAAAGGTCCATGTATTTACCATAACTTTAATGTAAGACTCATTGTCCAAAGAAGAGAAGGACACTAACAAAAGAAATGAGAGATCTTTTAAGATAAAAATTGGTTTCAGGAAAATTGTGAAGGAGATATCAAACTTTTGTGAAAATTTCTCTATAAAGCATTTTATTAGTTTCATCATTTGTAGGAATAAAACTTTTAAAATAAAACCTCAACATGAAAATATGCTTACTTCTCATTAATAAAAGCAGTGCACTATAAGTCCATAACCTGGGAGTATTTTCCTAACACCTGGACTTATCTTTTCAACTTTGCAGTATATGAATGAATTCCAATATCAGGATTAGTTTTTTTTTATTGTAAAATAAGGTTATGTGCATTGGGTTTTCTCATCTATTGGTAGAAAATTATGCACTTTACAACTATGTCTGTTGCTTAAATTAAAAAGTCTGTGTCCACATGCTCCTGATATGCTATGGTGTCGTTCATCAAATGTCTTATTCAGAAGCTTTCTCCTTTTGCAACACAGAACTACTCTGAGTCCTGATAGGTCTCCACCCTCAGCCTTTTATCGGCTCCATTTTACATTCAAATGTGAAAATAATTTCTTCAAACCTCCTGCTCCCTTTCTTTTTCTCTCAAAACATTGACTATATATAGTGATTCCATTTTCTCCTTTGCCCAAGTTTCCAGTATGGGTTTGAGGTTCTAGCTAAGAAAAATTTAAAAATCTAATTCTCATTATGAACGCTCCTCTCTGCACTTATGCTTACTTTCCTGAGTTTCTCTGATGTGACTCTGTGTTCTTTATAGAATCAAAATCAAAACGTACCTTTCTGGAAAGCCTTATTTGCACAATTTTTGTTAGCTCAAATCCTGTCTTCACTTTGGACTCACTCAACACAGAATAGATCATCTCTGTCCATTTTGATAAAATGTTATTGCCATATTGTCATTGTGATGATGATTTTTCAGATTTTTTTTTATTTTTATGTGGGTTATATTGAAAATGGCATACATTCAGACTGTGGTTGGTACTCCTCCCCCCAACCCCCACCTTCCCTGCTCCCAACACTGAGTGTCCAGGTTAACCATGCTATGGTCATACTTTTACACATATTTGGATGTAGCTCCTCCATTAATTAGAAAACTGAGAATGGACACACCATATGATCCAGCTATACCACTCCTGGGTATCTTTACAAAGGGGTTGAAATCAGAGAACTACAGTAACATATGCATACCCATGTTCATAGCAGCACAATTCTCAATTGCCAAAATATGGAACCAACCTAGGTCTCCATCAATAGATGAATGGATTGCAAAAGGACACCTCAGCAAAGCTAGAATTATGATGATTTTGGATAAACCATGAACACTTTTAAATTTCTGTGAATAGTTTACATGCTCCAAGTAAGATTCATAAAACCAGAGACATCTATAGAGTGAAATGGTAGCAAAATGCAAATTATTTTATTTTATTTATTTATTTATTTTTAACAATTTTTTAATTGAACATAAATAGTATACATTTAAACTATATTTGGTGCCCCCTCCCCCCTGCTCCCGTTTTCCCTTCCCCCCTCCCACCAATGGTTGTCCAGGTTAACCATGTCTTATTCGTAATTTTACACATGTTCAGATGTAGACCCTCATTAATCAAGATCAGCCTTCCTCCTCTCCTATCTTTCCATTCAAACTTTGCTGGTGTTTCCCCTCCATTATCTGGAGTCCCACTGGTATCCTTTGTGTTTCCTCGTTTGGGCCAACCCAGATCACCATCAACAGATGAATGGATAGCAAAACTGTGGGAAATACACACAATGGAATTCTATTCAGCCATAAAGAAGAACAAAATTATATCATTTGCAAGAAGATGGAAAGCCCTGGAAAACATTATGTTAAGTGAGATCAGCAAAATGCAAATTCTACAACGTTGAAAGCAATGTGAATTATCCAACTTGAAATTAATTTGTGTTCTCATGGGACTTGGAAATTATCAAAGTCGCCTTTGTGTGCAATTAGATCACAAACAATACTTTATCTGTGAGATGTGTAAAGAGTAGATGCTTATTAAGTAAGTTTATTAAGTATGTAATTGTTTAAAAACATGCAAAATTAGGAATCTGTCATGTTGTTTACATACTTTTGAAATAATAATGTGGCTCATAATACCAGGAGATCTCTCTGAAAGTATTCTGTGTTTATAATAAACTGGACCAGTAAAAAACCTAATAATAATAATTTGAGTTATAATCAGTAATAAAAATAATTATACAGCCCAAGAACTAAGGTGAACCTCACCTGATCATTTCTTTAATAAGGCTTTCATTTCATTGTGAATCAAATATTTACAAATAAAATAAAATATTTAAAAATTAAAAAATGCATTTGGATTGGATAAAGAAAATGTGGTATATATTCACCAAGAAATAGTATCCAGCCTTAAAACATAAGAGAATCTTATTATTTGTTTTAATATGGATGAACCTGGAAGGTATTGTGTTAAGTGAAAATGAGCCAGGAACAGTAAGATAAATACCTTGTGCTCCCTCTTATTTGTGGAACCCATAGAAGCAGAGAATAGGTAAAATGGTGGTAACTGGGGGGTGTGAAGGGGTATTAGAGTAGGTTGAAAAAATGCCATAAAATTTGAGTTAGACAGGAGGAATAAATTCAAAAGATCGAGCATACATTATGGTGAATATAGTTAATAAAAATGTTCTATATATTTGGAACATGCTAAGAGAGTAGATTTTAAGTATTCTCACCATAAAAAGTATATAAGACAATGCATATTATTTAGCTCAATTTAATCCATTGTACAAAGAAATATTTTAAACATCATTTTTATAATATAAATATATACAATAAATATATACAATATTTGTATTGCTCAATTAAAAATAATGAAACAAAGATATGCCTTTAATTGAATTCATGATTCTTATTCAATAGGGAAGATAGTTAATGTTCTTTTTGTTTGTTTTTTGGTACTGAAGATTGAACCCAGGGTCATTCTACCTCCAAGATATTCTCCCAGCCTTTTTAATGATTTTTAAATTTAAAACAGGGCTTCACTAAATTGCTGAGGTTGGCCTTGAACCTGAGATCCTCCTGTCTCAATTTCCCAAGTACTGGGATTGCAGTCATGTGCTACCATGGCCACTAAAGATAGTTAATTAAACATAAGTTTCTGAAATGAATATAAATCAGTATCTTAGTAAATAAAATGATTTAATTTATATTTGCATTTTTTACTTCTTATAGTGAGATATCTTTTATAAATGTTTACTATATAAACATTTTTCTTTAATAATTCCTTCTTCCTAGCTCTCAAAATTATATTTATAAAATACATATGGTTCAAATTAACAATTTATCTATAGAGTCTGGCCTTGGTATTCCAGTTTTTTTGCATCTGTGATTCAACTAACTATGAACTGAAAATATTTGAAAAAATTGAATTTGTATTGAACATATTCAAACATTTTTTCTGTAATTATACCCTGAAGAATCACTATAAAGACAACTCACATAAGTTTTACTTTAAGTCAATAAGAGATAAGTAATCTAGGGATGATTTAAAATATATGGAAAGATGTGCATAGATTATATGAAAATACTTATGCCATTTTATATAAAGGACTTGAGCAGCCACAGATTTTTGGTAGCCTTAATAAATCGAGGAACCTACCTCTGGCAGATGCTGAGAGACAACTATACTCCAAAATCACAATTTTCAACCCCTAATTCCAGCCTGCTACTATTAGTGTTTACAAATTGAGAACCAGAAAAAAGACTCAGACAGAAAGCTCAGACTACAGAAGATTTTCTACATAAAAGCAGCAATCAACACATTCTTATTTTTCTCTAATCCTTTTTATCCTTTCTAAGATATACTTTAAATATGGAGAGATTATTTTAGAAGATTACAATGATTATTTTTATTTTTTTATTTTTTGGTGGTACTGGGGTTCCTGGAAGCCCTTCTACCTCTGGGCTACACTCCCAGACCTATTTTATACTTTTTTATTTTTGGAAACAGGGTCTCTTAAGC
The DNA here is from genome assembly GCF_963383645.1 of Muscardinus avellanarius. Taxonomy (NCBI): domain Eukaryota; kingdom Metazoa; phylum Chordata; class Mammalia; order Rodentia; family Gliridae; genus Muscardinus; species Muscardinus avellanarius. Next base: position 35,282,553 of record NC_137789.1, read on the forward strand.
CAGCGCGGCCGGCTTTGAACCTGCACTATCCTCCTGTCTCTGCCTCCCAAGCGCGGGGATTACAAGCGTGCGCCACTACACCCGGCCTTACAATGATTATTTTTAAAGTACCTGAAGAAATACAAAGAATTTTTCATCTTTATTCAACATTTGCATAAAATACCTGATACATGTAAGATACATGTTAGAGTAGAATACACATACATGAGAACACACACATGAAAACACACACACACACACACATACACACACACGCACACGCTAATCCTGCCATCCTCTATGTCTTCAGTGTTTCTTTCATATAAGGTAATGATCAACTGGCAGAATAGAAGGATGCTAACTTCATGAGACAACCTATGTTTCAGGAAATATGTTAAGCATGTTCCTACATTTATGATCATAATAACAACTCTTTGATATAGGTATTATTTTTCTAATTATAACAAATGAGGAAATTAAGAGTCATTATTAATGTCATAAAAGGATAAATGATCAGTCAGAAACTACAGCTGCCTTTTCTTTAATGGATTTAAAGAAAACATCGAAGTTTCTTTTGGAAATGAAGTTAGGATCTAGGAGGCTGTGGGATCTTTTCTGGGGAGATCTTTAACATAAGGAATCACAGTTGGTTCAAGTACTATTTTCAGTGAGATATCTGAAAAGGGCCTTTTCTTCATTTCCCTCTAAAGCACAATTTGATGTTCCCTGAGAGACTGTAACTTAACTATTAAAAAAATTCAACTATTTAAGAATATCAGCATTTTTACTGTATCTGTAAAATCCAGAGCACTTGATATCAATTAAAGATACAGTTTGATACTTGAGAATCATCCACTTGGAAAATGTCTTCAGGCAAATTCACAGAAATGAACTCTAGGTTCACATGAAAGAATAACTGGATCCTAATAGAACGCATTTTGTTAGAATTAAACACACTGTAGATGTAACAGTGAACTCTGGCTGAGGAAAGTCCACTTCACAGTAGTAGGTAACTCACACAACCCCGGTCTCTCCAGTGCCCAGAGCAGTGTAAAGATAAATGGAAGGCCCTATTGGCTACCTTTCGATTGATAGATGCCAATATCCAGTGACCCACAGTGAGATCCTGTGAGAAGCTGGGCTGAGGAACAATTACATTGGAGAGCTTGAGCACAAAACACAAAAGATTAAAGCTCTTTGAACCCTTTCCTTTATCACAAGGACCATATGACCTGAGAGGACTTAACAGGAAAGGGAAAGGTGTTCCAATATGTTGTTTTCCCTAGGATTCAGTGAATTTGAACTCCTTGGTTTCGGGGGGCGGGGGAGAGGGGATAAAGAGAGAAACATTAAATATTTCGTACTTTGAAGGTGGACAGGGTATCTTTACATCCATGAGAACGATGTCATTGATATGGTAGCTATTCAAACACGCACAGGAGAGGTTTACATTTTAGAAGGTGGTAGAATCTGAGGAGCAAAAAGCCAACTTAGAGGTGGCAAATAGTTCCATTCCATCCAGTTACAAACAAAAAAAGGAAGGAGAAGGGAGCCGGCGAAGGGACCCATCCATCATGCATGTTAAAAATAAAGGGCTGTCACTCATTTTCCTAATGTCAAAAAAGAGAACTATTTAGTAATTTTTGACACCAGCAAAATCATTTGTAATAGCCTTTTTCACTTTTCAATTCATCCTTAAATTTAAAAGAAAGGGAAAAAACTCCATTCAATTGTTTCTATTATAAGTCAGTTCATCATTTCTGAATCCATGTCAGTGTCTTAGTTTCTCCAGTGCAATAGCTAATTCATATCGTATTCACAGTCACCACTTCAGAGTGAACCGCTGCTGTTTGATTTAGCCTGTCATCTGACACAGAGCATCTCCAAACCATTCGAATCACTCTCCCTGCCCTGATCTGCACATATGGTAATAATTAGGAATGTGATACCTTAAACTCATTTACAATATCCAGTGAATTGAGAATATGAGTAAGGCCAGCATAACTCATATTTCACAAGGAAAAAATTGTGTTAAGCTATAGGAACCAAGTTGTAAATCTGATTAATATGGAGAAAAAATCACATTGGTTTCAAAGCAGAAATATAAAATAGATGTTGATAAACATTTATAAATTTCCAATCAATATGTTTATAACTGTCTTACATAGAATAAGTAAAATATGAATTAAAGGCATACTATAGCATTTAGCTGGGTTTCAAGTCCCAATTTTCTTTTCAAAACACAAAACCCAAGAGAAGTTTCCTCTCCCCAAATACACTTGAGATTTTTAAGTCCTTTTAATTCACACCTTTAAATGAAGGAGTTTGGTATACAAGGTCAGAGAAATTGTTATTTATGGTTGAAATGTTTTTGCTACATCTATTTTAAGAAGGGTCATTTTTCATTTCATTTTTTAAAATTGCTTTAAAGTGTTTAGCTGACTATACAAAATTACTCAATGTACAGCTAGAGGTTTACCCTATTTCCAAGCACTAGGTAGCCTAAGAATATTGTAAGATTTTATAATTAAAGAGATTAGGGTAAAATTGTATCATTTAATTGTTCTGATATTTATAGTGGTCATCATTCTTAATTATTTTTCTATGACTGTAAAATCATTTTCATCTTAAATGTATTTCTTAACTCTTCATTTTGGTTTACTTCTAAGAAACACACACACACACACACACACACACACAATGTTAATATTTTTAAATCACTCACTAATAGTACAGAGCCTTATACCCTAATGCCAGTATTTCATGTTAAAATGGCCTGTAGTTATTAATATCCCTGTCTCATAACTGAAACAAATCTTTCCAAAGAACCCCACTGTTCAGTCTTAATTTTTTTTCTTCTGGGAAATGTACCTCCCAACCAAGTTGGCATTTAAAAAATTATTACTATTTTCCCCTTTGAAGTTCTACTGAATTTGAAATGCACAGAAAGTACTTAATGGGGAATATTTTTGGATATTCAAATTTACATTTCCTCTCCTGGCCGACATGAGCAGCTCTCGTCTCTCTGCTAAAAGCACACCAACCCTGCATACAGACCAGCATAGACTGCGGGTCTGTGAACAGTAAGTCAGGAACACAGCACTGCTGAGCCTCCACTAGAGAAGCAGGAGTCTTTCAGCATGGGCTAGCCAGGGCTCCATTCTGGGAGGCAGAAAATGAACATACAATGAACATACATTATATTTCAAGATTAAAAAGAAATAAAACCTTGACCACTGAGCAAGATTTATGAATTCTATTTGGAAATTATAAGTGTCCCAGAACTGGGAGTTTCTGTCCTTGGGGTTCTTAAACTTTGTAGAATTAGTCCAGCTATTGACCCTTTTCTAAGTCCAAGTAGATTTCACAAGTTAAAATGAGAAGGAATCAAGTCTCTCAAAATTTAGTTCATCTAAGACTGAGGAAAAAAATCGTCAAAACAAGACTACTGAGGAATTATTATTTTATTATTATTATTATTATTATTATATTACCATTGTTCGAGTTCTCTACATATTTGAAAAAGAAAAAATTAAACAAAAACAAACATTTCATTTGTAGGTAGACTCAAAAAGCAAATGACTAACCTTGACTTCATCAGCACACAAAATCCTACGTAGCCAATGACAGACTTCATTGTTTAAAGACTACTTGGGAACGATTAAGAGAAAGATGATGTAATCTAATATGTGATAAAGGGAGATATAATATTCTCTACTGGAAGCCATTCCTATCATGTCATATCAAAGTCTAGCAAAATGTTGAAAGTTAGAAATGTTATCAAGCATTAGCAGGCATTTAAAGACCGTCTCTTGAATATTTCTAGCATAAAAAAGTATTTCATGTGATGTAAATGAATGGTAATTTTCTGACTTTAAAAGAGAGCCATGCCAGTACATTTCAGCGTTCTGGACCCAATTCTGCAAACATGGAGACGCTTTCAATTTGCTCTGCCTGCCTTCCCGCCTTAGATGGCTGCGATTGCAGCGAAATTAATCCATTTAAAAATCTGCGGCTTAAACTTAAGGATTTTCAGTTTTTCCCCCTTCTCTCTCTCTCTCTCTCTCTTTTTTTTCTTAGAATATCAATAAGTTCCAATTGAAGAGCGGATTCTTTTGCAATTCAGGCATGTGCCGGCGATAACGGGCGAGTTGGCATGAAGAGAGGCAGAGATGGATTAATTATGCAGAGAACATGGAAATTCTGCTTATCATCGGCTAGCAAAGGAGCCCGGCTCACATAATCAGCAAACGAAGGGAGAGGAAAAAATAACAATGCAATGGCACCTTCCAGCCCATCATCAGGATTTTTTCTACCCCCCTTGTAATTAAAAAATAACATACACTTATAGCCCTATCTCCTGTGCAGGCAAGGAGTGGATGTCCACAAAATAATTGCACTGGGATATTAGAGCTGGCAACATGGGCTGTCCATTCCGGCTTGCTCCCCGGCTTACCCTCTCTTTCTCTTTTGGCCTCTCAAGGCACTTTGCTTCTGAACTCCGTCCAAATCAGGCGATGTCTCAGGTGACATTCTAGCTCGGTTTCCAAAAATCCCAGATTGGTACCTTATCATGATCCAAGCAAACATACAGACATATATGATAAATATTTGAGGGGCTGACTCTGGGGTGGCTTTGGAACTGATCACCTGTGGACTATCTGGTCAATTTCATTTTTGATGAAACAGGTCCAAATAGCCCTCATTTTGCAAAGTGATTGGATAGAAATGGTGGGCCGTGCAATGGCTGCGCTATCTTCTCCAAAGATTTCACTCATTTGCAACTTTTTCTATCTATTTCCTTTGCCAGCTTATTTTACAATTTCAAGAATATGCAGTTAATGATGGCAATGGATGTGCTTCCAAATCAGAACTCGGAAGTCTGTATTGTCACTGTAAAATATGACAGCTCAATGCTTTGTATGTCTCTAAATGCCAGAAGACACCACAATAAACCCTGCTTACTGCTTTAAGGAAAATGAAATTTAATCTTACATTTTTATCCACGTGTCCCCCAATTCTGAGACTCAGGATGCAAACATGTATGTTAAATAATGACACTCCTGACTGGGTGCCACCGAAGTGGATTTCTGCTCTTTTCATTGTCGCCCAAGTAATTTGACCTAATTACAGACATAAGCCCCAAGAAGCTATGGCCATTAAAGAGGCTGTTTCTTCTTGCAAAGTTATTCGTGAGTTACTGAAACAGAAAGATAAAAATAAACTGGGAAGACAAAAATTATGCAACATATGAAGGAAAGATGTTGTTCCAAAGTGCAGTAAACTGGAATTAAAAAGCTGGCGGACTCTAGAAGTATAATTTATTCATAGACTTCCACCAAAGCAGGGAGCCAGTGTGGGGCGCAGTTTACACGCTTGTGGGAATGTTTTAAACGACAGTGACAGTAATAGACTGATTTTTAACACTAATTATTTGCATGTACATGTCTGTGCATATGGACACACATACATGTTCTAGCACATACGAGTACCATAGGAAATAAAGACTGAGCGCAGGGATCAATAAATGTTTGGGATATTTATGATTCGTGATGTGTTAAGTTTCTGACGGTAGAGAGAAAATACAATAAGAAAATATACATTAATTCAGGGGTAGGAGTTAAAAATGGAAAAAAGTAAAGAAAAAGATCCCCAAAAGAGAGAACAAGAGAATAGATAATAAATAAAAAGAAAAAATTCTTATGGTGACAGTAGAAATCATGATTTCTATGTCTAGTTTATTTTGTAAGGGTATATCCAAAGATATATTTTCTGTGAACTAAATATATAAACGGAAAGAGGAATATAAAAATAATGTGAGCGTGTATTCCTATACAATGAGACATCTAAATTTCAAAGATGACACAGATTCCACAAGACAGAATAAGATTTATATGCCACCAACGAGAGGAGCACAGCTGGGAAAATCTCACCAGTCATGGCTGCTAAATTCCTACCACCTCGAACACATTTAGGACCTCTGTGACTCCGCTTCATCTTCTTTTTTTTAAAGCTGTAGCTACAAGTTCACCTATTTAATACTTTTTGATAAGAAAGCTTTTAAATATATATAAAAGTAAATAAAATAGTATAATTATCTCCCATATACCCATTTCTCAGGTTCATAATTACCAACTTATTATTAATCATGCCTTAATTGCATCTATTCCATATTTTCACCTTTCTCCTTTTTAAATTTTTTAAAAATAAATGTTTCGCCGGGTGTGGTGGCACACGCTTGCAGTTCCCGCGCTTGGGAGGCAGAGACAGGAGGATCGCGCAGGTTCGAAGCCAGCCGTGCTGGCTTAAGAGACCCTGTTTCCAAATAAAAATATATAAACAATAGGTCTGGGAGTGTAGCCCAGAAGTAGAAGGGCTTCCAGGAACCCCAGTACCACCAAAAAAATAAAAAAATAAATATTTCTATTTAAACTGATAAATAGTAGTTGTGCACGTTTATGCTTCCTAAACACATCTCTAGTAAATCAAAAACCATCTATTTGAAGCTCCTATATAAGAGATATCGAATAACCAATGAAGATGGGTGTGGTGTCATACACCTGTCATCTCAGTACTTGGGAAGCTGAGACAGGATGATCACAGGCTCACAGCCAGCCTCAGAACTTAGTAAGGCCCTTAGCCACTTAGGGAAACTCTGTTTCAAAATAAAGAAAAAATAGGCTGGGATGTAGCTCAGAGGCCAAATGTCCCTTGGTTAAATCCTCAATAGCAAAATAAATAAATAAATAAATAAATGCAATAAATATTTTTTTGTGTGTGTATGTTATGTATAGTGCTGGGGATTGAACACAGGGGTGTTCTACCTAGAAGCTACACCCCCAGTCTTATGGTATTTTTTTTTGTTGAAATAGGGCCTTGATAAGTTTCCATGTGCTAGTCTGGAACCTGGGATTCTCCTGTTGCTGCCTCCCAAATACAGCGCTTACAGACATGGACCACCATGCCCAACTAGTAACGAGCAATTCTTTTTTTTTTTTTTTTTTTTTTTGGAGGTACTGGGGGTGGAATCTAGAGGCTTTCTACCTCCGGGCTATACTCCCAGACCCATTTTATATTTTATTTTGAAACAGGGTCTCACTAAGTTGCTTAGAGCCTCACTAAGTAGCTGAGGCTGGCTTCGAACCTGCGCGATCCTCCTGTCTCAGCCTCCCAAGCGCAGGGATTACAAGCGTGTGCCGCCACGCCTGACAATAATGAGCAATTCTTGCTTGGGCAAATTAACATGTCAAATCTGATGATTTTTGATAACTGAAGAGGAGATAGAGTCAAAAATAGCAAAGGCGATCTCATAAACTATTGTATAAAGTTATATGTTCTTCATAAAATAAATTACTGGCATTTGGAGGTCCTGAGAAACCAATTATTCTTCTAGGATTGAAAATAAAAAGCTGGTTCAAGTCAGTAAGTTACTAGAAAACAGTTTCCTAAAGACTAATCCGATGAACTAAGAAACACCTCAGTATCTGACCAGTGGTTCTGTAGATGTGCTGCACCTCAGTGCGTGATTAAGTGACGTTTAACCCTGGATACACAATAGAATCCTCTGTGGAGCTTTTTAAAAATACTACGGCCTGACAGGCGCGTGGCGTATGCCTGTAATCCCAGTACTTATTAGGCAGAGACAGGAAGATCAAAGGCGCGAAGCCAGTCTCAGCAACTTAGTGAGACCCTGTTTCAAAATAAAAAATAAAATAAGGATGTGAGGGCAAATCTATCTATCATTTATCTATCTATATATCTATCTAGACATAGACAGTGTGATAGATCTTTAACTCCCTACATGGTTCCAGTGCATTTCAGAATGAAGATCAGTCTGCTTAGGTTCACTCAGTGCCCTCCAGTGAACTGAATTGGAATCCACTTAAAATCATCTCCAAGACTGGTCATCAGTACAAATCAGACTGTGAGCACATGGAGCAGGACCCACGCTGTTGCTCTCCTAGTAGGTGTCCTCTTCTACTAGGTGTCCCCGGCACCCAGACCAGGGCCTGCTGCATAAAAGGCTTTCAAGAATATTTTTCGTTTGCTTATTTATTTATTTTGGTGGCACTGGGAATTGAATCCAGGGACATTCTACCCCTGAGCATTCTACTCTTATTTTTTTATTATTTTATTTTGAAATAGGGTCTTGCTAACTTGCTGAGGCTGACCTCCAACCTGCAATCCTTCTGTCTCAGCCTTCCAAGTACTGAGACTATAGGCATGCATCACCACACCCCACTAAGAATATTTTGACCGAAATAATAAAGCAAACAGGAGCCCCCAAAGACAGAGTGCTTTCTGTCCACCTGTAACCACAGTTGTTCTCTTCTGCCTTATATTCTGTCCCCAATGTCTTGACAATTTGGAAGCTTTCTCAAGGTTTTCTGAAAGTCCGTGCTCAGAACTTTATAGACACAGTATACTTGTAAAATTTTTTGTACTTCCTGAATATATGTTTTAACATCTTTTACAAGAGCAGGCAGATAATAGAATTCTCAGTAACTGTAACTATAAATGGCTTTGTAATCTACCTATGATTAAAATTATTTTCATCATGAAGAATTTTCATTATTGTTGCAATTTTAATATTATCAACTCTAAGGTGTCTTGGTGATTGATAATATAGACAGTGAAACCCTATATTATAGTAATTAAATTCGGAATGAATCAGCCATCCTTATATGTCTCAGTATTATTTGAAAACAATTATCTTCGCATGTCACTTAATACCAGACAACCCCGAGACCTGTTTTCAGGGATTATTCTGGGTCACAAAGTTGCCACAGAGTTGGAATACACAGATGAGTCTTAGGTATCACAATGAATATTTTCTCCATTAAAACACATTACCACCAGGAAAGTGAGCTATAATCCAGGAGTAACACAGACCTGAATCGGGAAACCCTTGAGCAAAACCCACATCCTGTTTTTATGCATATATCCCGGTACATCTTACTGACTCTAAATGATATCCATTCTCTAGGGGGCTCAGAAACTATGCAGACCCAAGACCAGCAGCTTAACTTTGAGAATGAGGTTCTTTGTTCTGATCAGAGCCAGGATATAACCCAAAATGCTTTCTTCATTGAACAAATTGTCCTTCCAAGGAAATCTCCCCTTTGGTGTATTCAATTAACTGAACTATTACTTCTCCTCCCACTGTAGTCCGTCATTCCCCTGGTTTAGATTCCTCAACTGTGGGACGGGGCTCCCTCTATTGCCTCTCTCAACCTTGCACTTTGCAGTCCTCTTCAGTGACAACACTCCCCTTCACCCCAAGATCCATCACATCACCCATCCCACACATACTTTAGTGGGGGAAACTAATCCAAAAAATTCCCCCATACTTGGCTTATTTGCAGATTTCCGCAGGCTTGCAAAAGGCACACCTGTTGTGCTGTCTGGATTTCCTTTTCTGATCATAGGCTTCTGACAAAGAGGGGGGGAAAAGAAAGATTTTTATCAAGCGCTCTTCACCGGACAATGAATTTTCTTCACCATTTGAATGTATCTGTGGAATGCCTGAGTGATTCATTACCGCAGATTCTGAAGTATGACAATGGACCGCAGAAATGACTGATGCTATCTTTTTCCTGATTTCATTTCCCTGATCCTCTTCATCCCTTGGCCTGTGTACCTCGATTAATTAGAAACCAGGGATTTTCACTCATCAGCTGATGGGTTTCATGCTCCACTCTGTCACAAATCTGCTGCCTGCACTATCTCTCTTACAGCCGCTGGCTGCTTTAAAAACTTTCCTTCTTCTTCCTCTTTTTTTTCTTTTTCTTTTTTGAAGCAGTGCTTTGTGACTACAGGTTTAGTTCTTTTAAAGATTCAGACATTTTCTTTAAAAAAAAGATTAAAATTAAAGAAGATTCAAAATCTCTGATTAAGTTAATCCTCATCCAAATGATACTTGTCCAAAAATGAACTTTTTGAAGAGATAATAATATAAATGTTTCATGGCCCTCAGCTTCCTAACTTTTTCTTTTCAAGCTATAATAATTGAAGCAGTTGGAAAAGCCTGAAAGTAACATAAATATGATTTTTGTGTGTATGAGCACAAAAGCACTTATGTTCATTTCTCATGCATTTGGAGGTAGCTATACGACTATATGTTCAAACCCAACTGCATTCAAATTCCAGTTGAATATGCCATGTTATAATAGCTTCCTGAAATAAATCATTGAACGACTATTGTTTCTGGAGGAAATATTTTATAATTGAAATATGCTCCCCCTGAGGGCATTTGCCAAATTAAATCACATGATGATATACTCCACATGGGAAAAAGTCATAATTAAATAGCATTTAAATGCAAGCTATTTTATAGCAAAACTCTTCCTCTGAAATTTACAATAATATGTGAGTCAGAGGTGAAAATATGTAAATTATTTTTACCAAAGAAAAGTACTATAAGCTTATTTAGTGGAGGATTTCCCCCATATTAACTTATTTGACATCAGTTTTGAAAGGAGACCCAGATTAAAGGCAAAGCCTTCTATATTTAAAATGCCAGATTCATCAGACTTAAGAAAGCTATGAGGAAAATAATTCACATTTTCATAGCCCCCCCCCATGGCAAAAGATAAGGAATCAGAGATTTTACCCTGCGTGCCAGCTTTTTATGGAAGTCCTAATAGAAAACATAGGTGCTTGTAGAGGATTTCTGACTTCTTGCCATCTGAGGACCCGTGTTCTTCTCTCTGTATTTGCCAAGAAAATTGGACACCTGACAACTATTGAGAGAGTCCAGTTAAAACCCTGGTCATTGCTGCCCGCAGCCTTATCTACCATGACTATTCTAAAGAAAACCATTATCCAACTGAGCAGTACCATTATTTTGGATTGAGGGCAAAGCAAATGGCATTGGGAAGATTTACTATATTTATGTTTTAGAGATACAAGAGGGGATACACCCAACTCTGCCGTCAAATTGTTGTGGCATATTTATTTATTTCCATATAGCAAAATCCAAATTATCAGTACTGTTGGTTACACAATTACGGTCGATAGCGTGCTGTAGTATTATATTTTGTTACAGATGCAAAGCTGAAATTTTCTTTTCATTGAATTTGTCTACCAGAAAGACTTAGAGACTTGAATCAAAGTGGATTTCATTGATTCAGATCATTTTCTCTTCCCGATGTACTTTTTAAAGCTTTAGCAATAGTGAAGATGGACAAAAGAGAGAGGTCAGGAAAATATGCCTTCAGCTTATGTAGACGTGAAAGGAAATCTATTACTTCTTGGAAATTACTAAACCCTCCTATTAAATCATACCTGGCTTTGAAGAAAAAATGAGAATCGTACCAAATTTCAAGTGAACCCCATTAGAAATTACAAAATGGGGAAAGAAGATTGATTAATTTTAAATAATTTCTTCACTGTGCAGATTAGCATTTTAAGCATGGTGTCACCTGTGACTTGTACCACAATTTTAAAACAGAACAGATCCCCTTCACTGCCATAGCTGGGTTTCAAATGCACCCAATGGAATGTACTTTTCCCCAGCAGTAAGGCAAAAGAGCGATGGGAACAGGTGGGAAGTATTTTATTTAACAACAACACGAGCATGCTGATAATCTGGAGTATCAGGTCCATCTGTAAATTTCCCTAATTTGCCATATCTTTCCCTAACACCACCAATATTGTGATAGATAATGCCACATGCTCTGGAGTACCTGCTAATGCCAGGCACAGGGACAATAATCAGAAAGAGGCGAGGCAAGCTAACACAGCACTGTATGTCCAGGGACTGTGCCATTGCCTCCGAATGACTCCTCACTTTTGCCATCTCACAATATTTACTTATGACCATTCAGGAGAGTCACCAATTTGAATAATATGTGCCAGTCTATTTGATTAATTTGAACCAACTAATTCCTTTGCCTGGAAAAGTATTTCTTTGTGTGTGTGTGTGTGTGTGTGTGTGTGTGTGTGTGTGTGTGTATACATATACATATACATAGGTTTTTTTGTGGTACTGGGGATTGAACTCGGGAATATTCTATTTCTGAGCTATACCCCAGCCCTATTTTATTTTTATTTTGAATCAGGATCTTGTTAGGTAGATGAGAGTCTCACTACTTGCTGAGGCTGTTCTTAAATCTGTAATTCTCCTGTCTCAGCCTCCCAAGTACTGGGATTATAGGCGTGCACCACCATGCATGCTGCCTGTTTGTTTTACATAATTTTAATACTCTTAAATTTGTTCTTCTTCTCATATCCTGAGAATCAGCAAGCCATTTCTTCATATATATACATATGTGTATACATATGAATGTATACACACATGTATATATATATATGAATATACACTCATATAAAAATATACACATATATGAATAGATACATATACGTGTGTGTGTGTGTGTGTGTGTGTGTGTGTATGTATGTATGTGTGTGTTTGTGTGTATGTACTGGGGATTGAACCCAGGGGATTTCTATCTCTGAGCTACACTCCCATCCTGATTTTATTTTTTAATAAAATAAATTGCTGAGGGCCTTGCTAAATGGCCAAGGCTGACCTTAGATCTGCAATTCTGTCCCAGCCTCCAGAGTACTAGGATTACAGACATGTGCCACCAGGAACAGCTTTTCATATCTAATTTAAAGATGGAAGAAACTGAAGTATTCTCAGCGTAATTACAGTAAGTGATCTCCCCAATCTGTGTTGCCTAACAAGCAAGTATAAATTGAAAAACGAGATTTCTTCAAGTGATAACCTCTGAGTGAAATAAAAGGGCATTGCCTTATTCTTCCATTCTTACTGAGTTAACTCTTCCATGTTAACTGAGTTGCACGAGGGTGGCCTTAGGCGCTGCTGTGTGTTCATCAAAATCCAACTCTCTTGTTTGGAATCCTCATTCCTGTCTTTGACTGTCCAGTACACACCAAAGTAGATACAGTGAAGGCCCTCAACAATGCAATTTTTATGACAAGAACTACCAATATGTTAAAAAAAAAAAGTTAGGTACTGGATATCTAAAGTAGGCATGCAAGAATAGTTTTCATTTACCTTTTTAAAAATATTTTTATGAGAGCATTGTAGTCTTACATCATAATGTAATTAATAGTCGTAGTGACCTACATGCACACAGCCCTAATCTTTTGTTATGTTCCTATCAAACTGACAAACAAATTCCAGTGTTAAGAAGATCAGATTATATGAAATCTACTCTTAGCCCAGGCTGTGAAGGCTCTCTAATTGGGCTCTGCCATGCCTTTTCAACCTTAGTTTCAAAGCAGGCATATCTGATCACCTGAGCTGGATTTCCCTTGGTTCTTTCTATATTATCAGTACCCGGCATGTCTGACCCATGGCGCTAATTTCTGTTGAAAAAAAAAATAGAATCACATTCAAGTCAGGTGTGTCTTCACTCTACCTATGAATTCATATCTGTTAGTTTTGGATCACTTACTGGCAATACATTTCTCTCATTTCCCTGCTTAATTATGTATTCCTTTTTTAAAGTGCTAGTAGCAATTGATTATCAAATCCTCATTATTTATCATTCCATCATAATCATTTTTCCAAAGATATATTCATCAAACATTTACCCAGTTACAGTACAAGTTCAACTTCTGTGTTAAAAAAGAGTTTTGTGAACAAGACCTAAGAAGCTTTTTTATTGCACTTAATTTAGTGCATAATTTGTATTGTATTACCTTGATCACTATTGTTCAATATATATTGGTTTTCATTCTTTGAGTAGATTCTAAGCCACCTGAGGCTAGGATACAGGACTCTGTTCTTACCTACCATCTATGAGCACCTAGTGCACTCCAAAACAGAGGACATATTTAATAAGCTTGTTCGTTGAATTCTTTTCTAAATTCTAAAGACATATTTAGAAGTTTGCAACATTGCAAAAAATAAATTCCAAATTGAGAAGTGAGTATGACCTTTCTATTAATTATCATATTTCCTCCCATATTTCTCTGCTGTTTTCATTCTAACTTGGAGAATGGGAATCCTGCCAGCATCTGGATTTTCCACCTTTGCTAACCCTCATTAATCTTTGTGATTATGGTCACCATTTACTAGGAGCATCTAAAATTACACCACAATTACTAGGAATATTAATTGGAAACTAGATTTTTTTACTTTGCCTCACTTATTTACAGAGCCTCACTGGTTTAAACAAAGGATTACTTTTAGGGCAACGGCAGTTCCTTAGAAAAGCACCTTAAAAAAAGGGGAGGGGGGAAGAAGGAAGAAATGTACAAGCAACCAAAGAAGAATATTTACATTTCTGAGTATTTTTAAACATTTCTAGACTCAGATTCATACCTTACCCTAAGCTTTATGCCAGAGAAGATGAAGAGAAAGACACTACCATCCTGGCATGTGGAAACCATTCCCCCCAAATTCAGCACTTCCCTGGAGACCATCTTGTCCCAGCTCAGACAACCCAAGACTGTAAGGGAGATCTAAGAAAGAGGCTGTTACATGAAACAGCCTTGCTGTGATGAAAGGACACAGGCCCACTTTGCTTTCTTTTCTCCACACACCAGCCAGTGCAAAGCCACTGCTGAAGCTTTTATTTCCCTTTCCCCCAGCCTGATGAGGACATTATGTTCTTAAGAGTTCTCTTAAGGTTGTTTTGAAGGAAGAAAAAAGTAGCGAGCGAGAGATAAACATTATGATGGAACAAATATTTCCCTTTACCTTTTGTGTTTTTGGTATGTTTTTAGAGAGATGTGAAGGAGAGGGAAATATACAAAAAGAAAAATTCCCCCAGAAATGGATTTTGGGTCACTGTTGCATTTGATTACCTATTTCTGCCGCTTCTGTGTTCTTGATGGAGGAGAAATAAATACTTTTCTATCTTTATTTTTTTATGTTTTTTAAACTGAAAGCCTACAAAAAGTGTGACTCAAGTTTCATTGCAGGAAGGAGAGAATGCATTCATGCTAAAATTGTGAGCTGCCTGCATTCCCTACGCTTGGCGACCTGTCTCCTGATCAGAGGTATTGAGAGTGTTTGGTTCTCAAAGCTACATTGATTCTTTCTCAATGTCCCATTTTGGCCTAGAAGCCACATCAGGATTCAGCCAAGAATGGGTGTATCTACATGGTAGGGACTTCAAGTTGGTACACAGTAAGGCAACACATTCAAGCAAGACCCACCCACAGTGGTGGCTAGGAGCCTGGAGATTCGAGGCAGGGATAGAAACCCAGTCTATCAGGAAATGGGTTAAGTTCAGAGGACATTAATTCTGGAATTCCTACTCTAGACAAGAGTTTGAAGCTGAGACGGAGGCTCACGATCAACCTTAGCATTGCCTTTCACTGAAATTCTGAAGGATTTCATCTGAAAAAATAATGTTCTATTGCAAGAAGGGGAGGAGAAAAGAAAGGAAGAAGATGGGGGAAGAAGAAAAGAGAAAATAAGTCAGATTGTTGATAATCACCAACAGGGCAATTCATTTTTTTGAGAACAGAGCAATCTGGTTCACAATACACCACCCACGTTGTCATAGTGTTGGCACATGGTAGGCATTCTATACATATTTATTTTTAAAATGGAGGAATAAACAAGTGAAAGTCTCACAGATGAGTTGATTAGAGGTGAGCTAAGACTATGGATTAAATATCTTAATAGTTAAGTAGAGTGCAGTAGTTGATTAAGGGTGCTCAGAAGGCAAAATGGCAGACAGGTGGCGCCCGGAAGTCTGTTGACAGGATGCAAGGGCCTCTAGTTGGGGCAAAATCAAGGGCCTGGGAGGGACCTGGATGAGGAGAGCAGCCTGGACACTGGGCTGAAACTAGAAAGGATCTAGATAGCAGCAACCAAAGCAGGAATCCAGCCCAGTGCTGGTAGCAAATTATTAGGGATGTTGTTTTCTTTCTTTTGGTTTTATTTTTTTTATGTATTTTTGTTTGCATTTAATTACAGATTTTTATGATTTTTTTATAAATGGATTTCAGATATAAACCTTAGGTACTTATAGGGAATTTTCAAAGGTAGGTAGTCTTTTTGAAGAAAGACTCAGGTACTCAAGTCTGGCCCTTCCAATCCTGGTCAGGGTCAGTTCTGGGACCTGGGATAATTAGCAAGCAATCTCACCATGGTTAGAACTTGGGGTCAGAGGCTAAAATCCAGCCTGTGTTTGCAGTCCATCATTTTCCCAAATTAGCATCGTGTGTGTGTGTGTGTGTGTGTGTGTGTGTGTGTGTGTGTGGTACTGGGGTTCCTGGAAGGCCTTCTACCTCCGGGTTACACTCCCAGACCTATTTTTACATTTTTATTTGGAAACAGGGTCTCCTAAGGCATGTGCGGCTGGCTTTGAACCTGCGCGATCCTCCTATCTCTGCCTCCCAAGTGCGGGGATTACAAGCGTGGGCCACCACGCCAGACTCCAAATTAGCATCTTTATCCAACTTGATTTAGGAATTTATTTATTTTTATCTCTAGGAGGGTCTAATTGGGGAAAAATCACAACAAATTGGGGGAAAAAACAAAAGGAGATGGTGACTTTTAGAGGTAAGATAAAGGATTAAGGGAGTCTAAGAGCCATCTTGGATCAAGCAGTTTAAAATCCACTGATATTGTGCCTATCAGGTAACCTCTCCACATTCATTCATTCGTATCACAAGTGAGTGAAATAAATTAATTTACATCACAAAAAGTATGATCACACAAAACAAAATATTTTTATCAGAGTGCCATGAAAAATGGAGAGCTCTCTCTCCTAGTGTAATAATATAATATTTATTGAGAAGATTTAAGATTATTATGCTTTTATTTAATTAATGTTTGCAATGAGATTGTACATGCTCAGGATAAAATATTAAATCTTGTGAAAATAAAAGTAAACATGGTCTTCATTTGTCCAGTTTCATTCACACAAATATTAAATTTTTTTATAGATGGTCTTAGAAATATTCTACATAAATGTATGCAGGTTTGTACTTCACAAGTGGAATGATGACATGATAAATATTTTGCAATTTGTTTTTTGTAACTAATATTTCTTAAACTTCATTATATGAAAGGATATATGGATTTATATATTTATCTTATAATACCCAGTAGACTGCAAAATATCTCATTTTAATGTAAACTTTGGTGCAACAAATATTCTATAACATGCTATCTATATTCACTTATGTGAGTATACCAAAGGGACCAAATTCAAAAAGAAAAATTACTGGACCAAAAAATATAGATTTTTACTTAGGGGAGCCATAAAGAATGAATAGAGTTTTTGTTTTTATTAATTTTACATTCATCAAAGACAAGACATATTATTTTGCAATATGGATGGGTTTTTTTATTTTTAAACTTTTACTGATGCATTATAGTCTCATCAAAGTATAGTTCATACTGATGGTGATATATATGCACATAACACGTAATGGTCTTGACCCTCAGCTCCTTCCCCACTTCCCAGTTCCTGGGATATTGAGATTGACATTGGTATTCTCACATATAAACATGATGTCAATGGAAGTGATTCCTTCATTGATCTTCCCACTCCCGATCCTTCTTTCCCTAGATCCTATCCCTGGCTCCACTGGGATTTCCCCCCCAATTTCTAAAGTCTCCTTTTGTATTTCCATTACTCCCTAGGTTTCCCATATGACAGAGATCATATAATGCTTCGCTGACTGTGATTGGCTAATCGCACTTAACATCATGTTCTTCAGGTTCATCCACTTTCTTGCAAATGACACAACATTTTCTTTTTTATTGCTGAATGGAATTCCATTGTGGGGATAGCTCAAATTTTGTAACCCATTGATCTTTTGATGGACACCTAGGTTGCTCTATAATGTAGCTATTGTAAATTGTGCTGCTAAAATATAGACATGCATCTATTACTATAATATGCTGACTTTTGTGCCTTTGAAAAGATACCCAGGCTTGGAATATCTGTGTCATATGGTGGACCCATTTCCAATTATCTGAGGAATCTTCACACTGATCTCCATAGTGGCTATACTAACTTGCAGTCCCCCAAACAGCATAGAAGAGTTCCTATTTTAAAGTAGTCACACTACTCATAGTATTAAAACGGGGATTACCATAGCTAGTAAACAAGTGTGGTATCTTCATTAACACAAGATTCAATATAATATACAATTTTTTTTTTTGGTACTGGGGATGGTACATTTTTTTTTTTTTTTTTGGTACTGGGGGTGGAACCCAAAGGCATTCTACCTTCGAGCTATATCCCTAGCCCCGATTTTTTATTATTTATTTTTGAAACAGGGTCTCACTGAGTTGCAAAGGGCCTCACTACATAGCTGAGGCTGTCCGCAAACCGTGATCCTCCTGTCTCAGCCTCCCAAATGCTGGGATTACAAGCGTGCGCCACCACTCTCAGCTAATATACAATTTTAATTTTGTTTCACAACTTCAGAAAATAATGGAAGGGATAATAGACACTAATAAAGCAACATTTTTTTTTGTTTTGATTAAAACAAATTATTTACAGCTGAAAGCAATACTCAGCTTTGAAAATTAACATTCTTTGTCAGTCAAAGGAAAACAATTGCTTTCACCCTTGTCTTAAAAATCTTCCTCCCTGTCTCTTTTAAGGGGTGGATATATGATCCAATCCTAAATATGGCTTAACACAAGACAAGTCTTGCTGCTGAGAGGATGAGGGGAATAGGGAGTAGAAGGAAACTGAATGACTACAGCCTATACCTTTGCAAAAGTGAGATCTAGAAGCTTCTAGACTGGGCTTCAGCCAGTCTAGGAAGAAGCAAGCTAGGCAGTGTTGCAAGAAACAATCCTGTCTCTCATTGGCCGTGGGTAAAAGATTACTCTGTTTTTTTCTCAACATGGAAAAGATGATGCTATCATCTTGGACATTCAGGAAGTTTGTTCCTTTGATAATTTACAATAGTGGGGATCTGGCAGTGTTGACAATAACCGAAAGCAGAAGCAGTAGAAAACAAGATGGTACAAAGGCTGCTGCTCATGTCAACCTGCACAGTTGTGATCCTAAGCTGGGCTCAGTGCTGAGCAGTGCATGGTGCTGACAGCCCAGGAAGGAGGAGGGCGAAGCCAGAGCCCTGCCAGGAACACAGTGCCTGGGAGGCTGGGAGTAGGCCCGAGTGGTTAGGGAAACCAAGGTTCTAGCACTTTAACTGGTGAAGAGACACAATTGGTTTTGTTCTCACTGGTGAGATATTTATCAGTAGTCTAGGCTGGAGGTCTGGGAAACAAGTCTTACATATACTGTGTATAAATGTTAAATATTCATCACACAAATGTGAAATCTTTGCAGACCATGGTTTTGAGAACTCACATATGAAAAATCTAAACTTTCTATATATGATGGTTTGAGGCATGTGTGTTTTGTTGTGCAGTGCTGGGGACTGAACCCAGCGTCTTATGCATGCTAGTCAGGCAGTCTACAACTGAGCTATACCTCTGGCCCCTGGGTGCATGCTCATAAGTAAGAACACAATAACATTGCCCCTCTCTTGTATTACCATGGGCAGATCTAGGTGTCCAGGCATAGAGAAAATTGAATTAAATGGTCAAAAGACTAGGCTCAGGAAAATGCATCCTTAAACATTCATTTATAAAGGACACATTGAGGCTTGTCAAAAGAAAAGAAGGCAAATGAGGTGCCCAAAATATCTAATATTATCCAAAATAAAATCTACCATTGAAACAAAAATTGTCACCAATGAAAAGTGATCAGTCTGGTTCAGATAAGTAATAGATTGCTAGTAAATAAAATGGTATCTCCATAATAGATTTTTATAACTTTTTCCTCTCAGAAGCATTTTTTAATTTGTTTTTCAAAGTGGATACTTTACTGGGGTATTCTGCATCAAGTGTTCCCTGATTCTATTTCAAGATTTACTTGTATTTGCTGCATAGCTTTCAGAAACCATAACCTTTCGAGACTAGGATCCTTTTGATTTTTTTCTTGTGTATGCATGCGTGTGTGTGTGTGTATGTGCACACGCACATGCATGTGTGCGTGCTTGCATAGGTATGTGTATGTGTGTGTTACTGGGAATTGAATCCAGGAGCGTTCTACCTCCCAGCTATGTCCCAAGCCCTATTTTATTTTTCATTTTGAAACAGGTTCTTACTAAGTTGCTGAGGGCCTGGCTAAGTTGCTTAGACTGGTCTTGAATCTGAAATCTTCCTGCCCAGCCTCTCAATTACTGGGGTTACAGCTGTGTGCCATGATGCCTGGTTGGTCCTTTTGATCTTCTGTGACCCTCAACTTGCCTTTACATTCTGTTTTGAGTTTCTCAATCTAGTAGTTTCAGAAAACCCTCCAATCAACCTGCACAAATAATAAATTCAAATGTAATTATGACAAATTCAGGGCCTGGAAACCCAGCCTGGCAATTGACATTAAGAAAAGACTTAAAGACCAAGTGTGGTGGCACAGGCTTACAATCCCAGTACTTGGGAGGCTAAGACAGAAGGATTACAGGTTCAAGGACATCCTCAGCAACTTAGCAACGCCCTGTCCTTAGTGAGACCCAGTTTAAAAAAAAAAAAAAAAGGCTGGAGGTATAGCTCTGAGATGGAATGAATGCCCCTGGGCTCAATCCCTAGTACCATAATAAGAGAAAGAAAGAAAGGAAGAAAAGAAGAAAGACTGATTTAAATTTTCTTACAGAATCAAGTCTGTGGTAATGGGGCAGTTTTGAATTGAGGGGTATACTACATACCCTGAATTTGCTTTTAGTAAAGGGGTGTTTTACCCACCATACCAAAACTCACTTAATAATGAGCCCCCCAGCATACTCAAAGTGTGAAGAAATCTCAGATTTCTCTCCATAAGGTTTTCATCTTATCCAGAAAAATCATGACTTACATTTTAGCATATGACTCTCCATAAAGGCGCACCCTACTGTATCCACAGTGTGACTTTTGTATGAGCTTTCTCCTGCATCCAAGTAGGGCTCGTCATTATTTACTGTGAATAGACAAGCCTCCTGCCTATTCCTACATGTTTAAAAGGATGCAAATTTGGTTTCTACTTAAATATAAGTCCTCATTTTAATGGCATGCCATATCTAAAATTATAGAAAAATCATTCCAAATTACTCCAGTGGTTCCTTTATTGTCACCACCTTTTTGTTCAGAGGCAGTAGAAACACTTTTCTTGTATAAATAGGTTTTACTTTTTTGTCTACATAACAATCCTGATTTTTTCCTTCCAAATTAGCCATTTGTGGAGCATTTCCAGAAACTTTGAAATTTTATAAACTTTATACCTTTACCTTTTTTCTTTGAGTATACAGACTAGGTTGTTGAGGTTCTGTGGGGATGGTTCAAGGCTTGAAGACAGGAAAGGGTCCTGTTCTGTGTCTTTACAGGTAGAGGAGACCTAAATTTGAGAGTTTTGACCTTAACAAGGTGGTAAGTTTTATTTTTTGCACACCGAATCTTTAGGTGCTTGTTCATAGAAAACGTAACACCCAGAATCCTTATAATAGGTTATCTGTCTGCCTTGACGCCTGTCTTCTAAGGCATGCCATGAGGGTTGCTTCCAGGACCTTGTTATAAGTCAGTCGCATTGACAGCACACCCCTGAGTACAAACAAACTCTCTGCTTCACCGACTCCCTAGGCTCCATGCTGGGACCCGTCAACAACCTCGCTGCAGACCTGAGCCAGTTATAATTTGATACAGTAAAACTGTAGAGAAACAGTACATTCTCTTTGCCAGCACTGTGCAGAAAACAGCAGCTTGTTTTCCTTAACCGTTGTCCTATTTATGATACAACCCGTCTCAGAAAATGGGCTGGTTCCTTACTACTCCCACACAATATAAGAGCTTGTTTTCAAAGAGCAGAGAAAATTGACTGAAATCCATGGTTAGATGACAGATGGATTCTGTCACTTTGCCAGAGACATGAAATTGCAGGTGACACCTGATATATGACAGTAAAGAGCACCCGGCTGGGAGTCAGCCCTCGGCCTTTATTTTGGTGATGTCATCAGTGTGCAGGTGGCTTACCTGAGATTCTGAATAAAATGCTGAGCATTGTCAAGGGGATCACATGGGGGACTTTTATCTCTCCATCTGTGTGATCTCCAGTGTGATGAGTTTGGACTACAGCCATTTCCAACTCGATTCTGGTTTAAAAAATGTTATCAGAAGGTTGTCTGTGGTTCTATTTGTCCCGATCTGTTCTTTGCCTCAAAAAGTAACTCTGAAACCAATAAGATGGTTTCATTATTTAATGGTAATGCCTACCATAATGCAGATAGTGGTAAATTTACATTGTTTACAATGTAATCAATATGAAATATGAGAAAGAGTATCCACCAGGCATCAAACTGTATTTAGATGGTTCATGATGCTGAGGTTGTAAATTTCTGGCTATATTTACTTATAGATGTGATGCATGTTTTCATAAATCTTGGGGGGGATATTAAAAGTATTCTCCCAAAGCTGGGCATAGTAACACACACCTATAATCCCAGTACTTTCCTGAGTCAGGAGGATGACTACTAAATCCTAGTTCTTAAAAGTTTTACCACCTTCCAAGATTGCTATCCAGGATACCAAACTTTTAACGTGTGGGCTTTTGGGAGACATTCAACAACAACAACAACAACAACAACAACAACAACAACAACAAACAAAAACAAAAAACTTTTCACTTTCATCTTTGGCCCCCAAAGGTTTGTGTCTAGCTCACAAAGGAAACTGAATTCAGTTCATCCCCAAAGTACTCATTCTTATCTGTTCCAGCATTGCTCAAAAGTTCAAGTCCAAAGTCCCTTCCAAAACTCAAGGCAAATGCAGCCATAAACCTCTGTAAAAACTAGGGAAAGTAACATACTTCCAACATACAATTAATTGTAGAACAGCACAGGGTAAATATTCCCATTCCAAAAGAGAGGAATGGGAGAAATGTAAAGGAGATATTAGCCCAAAGCAAGATCAAAATACATCAGGGCAAACATTATTCAGGACACACTGTAGGAGAATGTGGTATTCCAAGGGCTTAGGAAGTTTACCTCCTGTCTTGAAAAAGAATGGATTAGATTGGGGTTCCATAATCCCATTCAAGGACACATCCCCAGTTACCCCAGGACCTTCCAGTAGGCTCCACCTTATAAAGGTTTCACTGTCTCCCAATATTACCGCCGTGGGACCAACACTTTAACACTATGGCTTTGTTGGTCATTCAATATTCAGACACTAGCACTGCTGCTTTCTCATCCTCTTCTTTTGTGCCCTGCCAGTTAACATCCATGCTGACTTTCGGAAGTCAGGAAAACGTAGCCCTCTGTTAGTAATTATGGCAAGTCCCATGTATCATAAAGAATTAACACTAGTTAAACAATTTATATAGCACAAGTTATACTACCTGTAGGTTTTGTCTATTGTTTGAAGGAGATAGTACTAAATAGATTGGTATTAAGTTTGGAATCTAAGGCAGATTCCTCAGTATAACATTTGCAAATGTCTCACTTTCTGTAATTGTGTGTGTGTGTGTGTGTGTGTGTGTGTGTGTGTGTGTGTGTGTAGAGGGTTTTTATTGTGTGGGATATAATGCAACCTTCTTGGCTTATAACAGGAAAGGAACAATTTCGGGGTTGATTATTTTACCAGAAAATGTTCACTAATGAATACAATTCTCACTTTTTTTTTGTTTTGTTTGTTTCATGTGAAAAAAAAAAAACCTTACTGGTCTGAAGCAACTTATTTTTTAAAAAATTTAGCAGTTTCATTTACACACACCTGCACTCATCAACAGACATGTATTTATAAATTTATTTAAAACAAAAAAGAAATAAAATTTCAAATATAAACTTTCTACGATAAGTTTAATAATTTTCTAGCCTTCCTCTCAATTATATGCCAATATTTACTGCATGGGATAATTTTCATGTCAATATTTAATACATAGTATAATTTACACAATTTTTATTTTATAATCATAAAAGTGTACTATAGATAGTATTTAATAACTGAATTTTTCCATTTTTAAAAATTTGACCAATTATCATATGTAATTTGTTGTTATTTAGCATATATATTTGTATAAATAGAGATATGTTTGAAAAAATTAGTAACAAAAATCCAATAGACTTTTTTTCCAGAAGACAATAAATGTCTAGTATAATAATAGGGGCAATGAGAATCATTCATTAGTAATATGAAAATAGTGTTTTATTTATTCTGTTTTTACTTCACTAGAAGCAATATGCTTCTGAGTTTTATTTGTATTCTTCATGAGTTCTTTCATGACTAATGAATTTGGCACAAAATAGATTTATTGAACTTTATGTAAAATTATAGGATTTCAAAATTGTTCCTATAGTGCATTTGGGTATATACCCCAATAGAAATCTTCAAGTGA
Source organism: Muscardinus avellanarius (assembly GCF_963383645.1). Classification (NCBI taxonomy): domain Eukaryota; kingdom Metazoa; phylum Chordata; class Mammalia; order Rodentia; family Gliridae; genus Muscardinus; species Muscardinus avellanarius. The sequence continues at coordinate 35,306,855 of NC_137789.1, forward strand.
ATTTTTTTATGTTCATATACCAAATAGATTTATTATCATCCATATTATAAATTAAGCTTTTTGCATATTATAATGTCTTTTTGTACCAAAGTCTAATTCAAACCCAGAAAAGAAACACTTATAGTTATGGGGAAAATGTTTGCACCAAATGATATAAAATTAAGCAAATCACATGTAAACCATGCTATTTATGATACATATCAATGTAACTATTAGAAATAATATAATACTCATTACAGAATTATACTGGAGTCTTGTTGGCAATAAGACTTTTGAGTCGCCCAAAGAAGTTAAAATTTGAGGGACTTCTAAATAAATTTCTGTATAAAGAAGTTCATATAGCTTAGAACAACGTGATGGGTACTTACACAATCTACTGGCTTCTCCGGAGTCCCAGAGACTACACTCTAATGCTTGTTGGAATGCAGCATGACGTCATGTTGGCTAAGCATGAGATCTGACTTCCTATCTATGTAACTTTTACAAGTGGATGCTTAAGAGAGCATTATATTACTTCATAATGATTTTTCTTATCAGTTTGGTAAGTCGTGCAATTGTCCCTAAAATAAAAATCGATACACCTACTAAAGACTGCCTGACTGTGATTTCGCACAATCCCAAATGAAAGAGAACTAAAATCGTGGATGAGATTGTATTCAGGTCCTTTACGCCAAATAATATGATAGAACATGGCTTAACTACACATATGTGATGTGAAAAAATATATAAATATATGATAGAACATATATACGATGTATATGATAGAAAATGGCTTAACTACAAACATGTCCTCTAGTATAATTTCTATCATATAAATTTATATGATCTTTTTAAGTTTCACTGCTGTTCCCCAGTGTGAATTTTGCAAAACTGAAAAAGTGATAAGAACCGTATTTTTTTTTTTGCAGTTCTGATGATAGAGTAACTATTTTTTATTCTTTTATTTTTTGAAACAGGATCTTACTGAGTAGCTGAGGCTGTTCTCAAACCGTGATCCTCCTGTCTCAGCCTCCCAAATGCTGGGATTACAAGTGTGTGCCACCACGCATGGCTCAGAACCTTATTTCTTTAATATGGGCATAAGCCAATAATAGTGGTTATTGGTCAATACTACATTATTCCAAATATTTTAGTGCTTAAATTTTAAATCAATCACTGAAATGATTGAATGAGATATCTACCTCTAAGCTACAATCTAGCCCAATTTTATTTTTAAATTTGAAACAGGGTTTCACTAAGTTGGGGAGGGTCTCACTAGGTTGCTGAGGGTGGCTTTAAGCCTTCCATCCTTCTGTCTCAGCCTCGCAAGTACCGGGATTACCAGTGTGTGCCACCGTGCCTGGTCTGACTTTTTAAAACACGTGAGTAAAATACAGACAGAATAAGCTAATTTAGAAAACTATTTGAAGAAAACAAATATGTATAGATTTTATCAGCAAATTGACATCTGATATAAGATACTTTCTTCTTACATGCCCATTTAATAATACATTTCTGCTGGAACACTCAACCTAGAAAAGGAGCAGTAATACATTTGTAGAAAAAGATAAAAATATGTTATTCCATGGCCTTATTTTCCCTTACTCATTTTACATTCAAGTGTAATACTGAAATTATGTAAAAATATCTTATTTTGCTCATGAAAACTGTGAATTTCTTCTGCCTCTTATTAATACCACAATATATCTCTTTGTTCTGCAGATGACTTCTAAAAATCTACATCCTCCATAAATCCATCTTAGATTGATCAGAAAGAGATTAATGATTTCTACTGGAACCAATTTATCTCAACCTTGAAGTCTAAGTTCTACTCCCCTTGTTCTTCAACCCTCAACAACAACAACAAAATTATACTTGATTTCTTTCCAACTTACAAATGATCAGAACACAATGTGAATAATTTTGTTGTCTATGTGTCTGAGCAACATTTTTATTCTGTTGCATAAATCTTTTTTTCTTTACCACTGCAACTTGATTCAGATTTGAAGTCTTTGCAAGATAGAATCCTAAAATAGTACAGCTTTATGTAACAAACTTCATCCATTTAGTCATAAGAATTGAGTGACTAACCCACAAAAAAATAATTTATAAATAGTAAAAGTAATGAGATCTAATACCTGCCCTTAAAATGTTGACTTTTATGGTGCCAAAGGATGTATGTAAGCAAAGAATTGCATGTTAGACTTATTATATAATATCAAAGTTACAAAAATCCCCCAAATCTCAGTACTTGACTTACTTCTCTCAGTAAATATTAGCTGTGTTGTCTAAGCATTGGCCATGGCTTTGCCCCACATAGCTTTTTCATGTCAAGTGATAGTATTTAAAAGAAACTTCTTTTTGACTAATGCATATGTATTTATATTCATAGCTACACAATTAACAATTGCCAAACTATGGAACCAGCCAAGATATCCATAAACAGAAGAATGGATTACAAAACTATGGTATATGTACACAAATTTTACTCAGCCATAAAGAAAAGCACAATTACATCATTTATAAGGAAATGGATGGAACTGGAGGACATTATGCTAAGTGAGATTAGGCAGTCACAAAAAATAAGAAATTGGATGCTCTTCCTAATATGTGAGACCTAGGGAGAAAATGGGTCATAGGAGGAACTCCAGATGAAGAGGGAGATGCTATAGATGAGCAAATAAGGCGAACTAACTCAGGGAATAAGAGGGGAGAAGAGGGAAATTCTCTAATTTCATCATGTGTATTGACAGATATAACAAAGTCATTCATTAAAATATGAGAAAGAGAGGGGGAGGGAGTGGGGCCGGAATTAGGTAAGGGCTAATTGGGTGATGTGTGCATGTGTGCCTCCACCATCTTGTACTCCATTAAGATGTATGACTACAATGCACCAATAAAAAAATTTTAAAAAGAAGCTTCTATTTTGAAACCTCCCATTTTATAACATAGATAAAAGCATTATTAAAGCTTCTTTGTGATATATGTATAACTTCCATTCAAATTCCATTTGCCAAAACAAGGTATGCATACAACCTTGATGTCAACAGAGCAAGAAGAAATATTCCTCCCATAGCAAGGCATTGCAAATTATGGGGCAGCAGGTGGGACTAAGGAATCCTCTTAGAGGGTCAACAAAAAATGGTAATAAAAATATAACTTAAGCTGGGCGTGGTGGCGCACACTTGTAATCCCCGCGCTTGGGAGGCAGAGACAGGAGGATCGCGCTGGTTCAGAGCCAGCATTGCTGGCTTAAGAGACCCTGTTTCCACATTAAAAAAAAAAGTTAAAAAATAGGTCTGGGAGTGTAGCCCGTGGGAGTATAGCCTGGAGGTAGAAGGGCTTCCAGGAACCCCAGTACCACCAAAAAAAAAAAAAAAATATATATATATATATATAATATTATATACATTATATATTATATACACATATATAATATAATATATTATATACATATTTATAATATATCATATATTATATACACAAATATAATATATAATATATATCTTAACAATTATATACAAAATAATGTAAACAGATATGAAATGTATTTTGGATCACAGAAATGAGCTCCATAATACTAGAGTCTTCAGTTACTTAATTTAGATGATTTTCATACATAGTAAAAAAAAAAATCTCAAATCTTTATTTTCCTAAATTCCAAACTGAACACAAAATTTTCTCTTTTCTCACATGGAGGGGGGTCGTAATAATTATTCAAACACTATGTCTATGTCTTGATGTATGGTTACAAATCCAAAATACAAAAATCAGATATTAGAATAGTTATATTTCCAACTGTACCACTTTATTTATTTATTTATTTATTTATTTATTTATTTATTGCAGGTCTGGGAATGGAACCCAGAGGCATTTGACCTCTGAGCTACACCCTCTGCCCAATTTTTTCTTCTTTATTTTGAAACCGGGTCTCACTGAGTTGCAGAGGGCCTCACTAAGTAGCTGAGTCTGTCCGCGAACCTCGATCCTGCGGTCTTAGCCTCCCAAATGCTGGGATTACAAGTGTGCGCCACCAGGCCCAGCTGTACCACATCATTTATAAACAAAACATATCAGAGAAAAGTATCTGTTGAGCAAAATTTTTTCAGATTACTGAACTTAAGTTTTTCAGTATTTATTTTCTACACAGTAAAATAAATTTTTATTCTAAGTAGTTTGTATATTTATTATATCATATATGTGTGTGTGTGTGTGTGTGTGTGTGTGTGTGTGTGTGTGAAATATATGTGAAAAATAAGTTAGGTAAATAACTCGAGATTGACTGGAATAATGAGGTAACAAAAACACCCACAAATATCAGTGATTACAGTATCAGAGATTTGTTCTCAGTTTGCCCCCAAACCAGGTAATTCTTAACAAGAGCCATACTCACAGTGTGGTTCAGCATTCCTGGTAGCTTTCATCAACATGCATTTCATTATCATCTTCACAGGAAAAGCATAAACTAGAGGGTGGAATGTCAGCAGTTAAGTGTTTCTACCCAGAAGTGACACGTCATTTCTGCCAACCATAACATCTGCCCACATTTCATTTCCCAAAGTCATGAAATCTTTCTTTTTCTCAAGGATTGGGGACTTTGCTTAGTGCCTAGTGTGTCAAAGGCAGAAAAGAATTATATTACTGATGGAAAACAGCACCAACACCTACCATGTAATGTAGAGTGCACAACAAGTTAATATTTGTTCACCACTTACTATGGGCCGGAACTAGGTTAGGACCTTTTTTTTAAAAAAATATAAGTTAATGGATGCTCACCATAAATAAAAGGAAAGCAAAAGCTAATTGGTAAATTACAGTATGTCCATTTTGCAAAAGCAAACAAATAACAAAAAATGAAGATATCGTAAATCTTTCCCAAAGAGATAATGCATGAATTCTTATTCTAAAGCTCATGTGCTTTGTATAGAAACATGCTATATTTGAATGTCTCCATGAGCTTATAAATAATAACTATTATTCTTATGTTTGTCATTTAAGAAGGCAAGTAGAGGTTTTGGCAGTGTAATTTTTCTCTTTGCTCAAAAACAAGGTTTAGAAAAATATTTTATTAAAGTAATTAAATATCACAGATGATCTGATTCACAAGCAATTGAGGAAATCTCCATATTTCATTCTAACTTTTTCAAGTGTTCTGAAACTGCTCTTTCAGAAATTATAAACATCAGACTCACTGGCTACAAATTCATCCTCTTTTGTGTTTCATCCATCAATGGTCATAAGAATTTAAAATGGAGCCCAGTTCAGCATAAAATGTGAATCTAGTTACATGAGCCTTTTTTTAAGCTCAATGATAAGTAAAGAGCATTCATACCCATTGAATATCTTATCTCGGTGTTTCAATGAGGTAGGATGATGGTCTTGCAAGAGAGATTATTCAACATGGTCTATAGATTTTATTTTTACGTTGAAAAAGTAACCTGCAATATGGCAGGGATAATGGTTTCTATATACTCTTGAAGGTAGTCAATAGCTCTATAAAAAGGCCAGCAAATGCATTGCCCCTTTCTTCCCAAAATGACTATTATGATTTCTTAAAAAACCTGAGTTGACAATAGATTTAGTTTGCATATATTAATATTCACCCAAATTGTCTATTTTGGGTATTAAAAATAAGGATAGGATTTGTGCATATGAAACAAGCTCTTTTTGTGTTGCTGAAATTCTTGAATAAGTTCCACTGATTGTACCTCCCTTTCTCTGCATCAGAATATGTCTAGGAGATTTGAAGAAGGGAAGACAGTACAAAGCTCTTCTTATACAGCAAAAATACTATTTCTTTATTTTAAAACCTTAGAAGGTAACAAACTTCAAGTAAAAAAAAACTAAAATTAATGATTTCTAATTGTATTTCTTAAGCATTGATTTTCTACATGTTGTGAACAAATATTTTGTGAAACAAACTATTCTTGTCAACATAATTATTGAAATCCAAATGATGAAAGATCAAAACAAAAATTTTTTGATATGGTGAGTATAAAGAAAATTTAACAAATGTTTTTACTCATGGAACTTAGATAATTTTTGCGATTCATGATTGATATGTGAAGTTCAAGTCTAAAACGTGATACAATGTACAGAATGTATATACAACAACCACAGTGAAATTGGAGGTAGTAAGCTTCTTATCACAAGTTGTTGCAGATTGAATTGATTAATGAAAATAACACGAAGTGAAAGCATTAAAACCTTGATATATATATATATATATATATATATATATATATATATATATATATATTATATTTTGGTGGACTGGGCTTTCTGGAAGCCCTTCAACCTCCGGGCTACACTCCCAGACCCATTTTTACATTTTTATTTGGAAACAGGGTCTCTTAAGCCAGCACGCGTGGCTGGCTTCGAACCTGCACGATCCTCCTGTCTCTGCCTCCCAAGCGCGGGGATTACAAGTGTGCGCCCCCACGCCTGGCTTGATCATAATATTTAATATTTTAATAAAGATATTATTTAAGAGACTGTCATATACTAAGAAATTCATTAATTGTTCCCTAGAATAATTAAACTGTCTATATTTTGTCACTTATTATGTGCTGAAATTACTGGTTACGATTTCCAATCTTTCCAACATCTCCAAAAGGTATTTATTTCTATCCTTGCTCATGAATAGTATTTAATGGAGGCTGAGAAATATGAATTTCCATGCCCAGAGTTGATGGTAAAGCAGAGATCCAAACCTTGAGTGGTTGTAATTTCAGAGACCTTTCTGAAACATCACAGTTTGTTAAAGATAATGGCATCCTAAAGACTTAAGTCACATAGGTCAGTTATTTTAGGCACATTTTAGAGCCATTCATTTTATTTTTCTTTCTAGAATCCTATTTCCTTTGTGATATCTTCTTTTATCTGTCAATTTTTTTTACCTAATTTAGACCTTTGTTACAATTTGTTTTAACTTCTTTAGCTTATTCAGTGATCAAACATTTATTAATATTTAGCAATTTACCCTCTTCTGTACTGCAGGGAAAAGATAGCAGAATGCTTTTCAAAACTGGCCTAAAATTATTTGATATGCCTTTCTTCTATGTCCTGTCTCCTTGACTTTAGACTGCATAACAGCTTGACCAACAGAATATATGCCTACATGGGGCCAGAACTTTAAGAAACTGAGAGCTTCTACTTTCTGTCTGATGTGACAAAGCCCACGTCAACTGGACAGGCCATTACTGTCCCATCAGAGATCACAAGTCAACAGCCAGCATTAACCACCAGACATGTGGCTGAGAAAGCCTTTCAAAAGGATCCCAACTCAGGGCCCATTCAAAACCCATCTAACAAAACAGTCAACTCCCAGAATTGTGAGTGATAATAGTTAAGTAATTGTTGCTGGGTAAAGATTTTAGTTAACTTGTAGTGCATCAATAAATTGTGGAACTGCTCACTGAAAAACAAAAGCCTTAACAAAAGTCTAATAGAAAATGAAAACAAGAAATAAAAGAAATTTTTCTTCCTCAAAATCACCACTGGAGAAAACCCGATACCTGTATTAGAGATTTGCATTGATGAGCTGATGAGTGGATATTCAAAATAGGATATGGGCATATTTTGAGCGTAGGCATGTTTTGGTCATGTTGTTGGGAGTTGTGTGGTGTTATATTGCTGAGTAAAATTTCTAGGAAAATCCAAGTACATTTTTGTTAGGAAGAGCACCTATTGTTTCCCATCCACAGGTACTAATACCAGTACTACTCTATTTCTCAAACTTTTTTTTTTTCTGGATTCATTCATTTTCAAAGAAATCCCTACTGTGAAGAGACTTTAAAGGATCTGTTTTCTCTAGGCATTTTAATTCTCTTAAGCTAGTGACATGATGGACAGGGGAAGGAGGTAGGGAATTCTAGGAATGAAACCAGGTGCCACCACAGGAGAGGCTGATGCCAGCAGAATTTCTTCGGGCTGAATTATGTCTGTCAGTGGGGGATATAGCACATTCTTTTAGGAATTTTAAAAATATTTCACTATTGATTTCAAATAAGTTTGGAGAAGTATTTTCCCTCCTGTGTCTTCTCTGATATTACTGTTTTCAGAGAAAAGAGATTTGTGCTGATGTAAAACATAGGAAATGGTATTATATAGTCACACGTCACTTCAATAAAACTCTGAGTCAAAATTTTAACATTTTATTTTGATTTAATTATTCTGCCCTACTCCAATTACTTTGATGATTCAAAATATTTAATAAGAATAATAAAAAGGAAAGAAAAGAAAGAAAAACAGAGCAACATAACCTGTATAAATCAGATTAGCGACTCATTGGCATAGGGTGTCAAAAAACAAAAGATGTGCTTTCCTTATGAGCCCTAGAGTCTTTTAAATTATTGGTTATTATTGTTGCCCCCAAAACTGCATAAAATAGACCAAATAATCAATGTTTAATTGCATGTTAAATTAAGCATGAAACTTGAAAATACATACTAGTTAGTAATTGCAGGTCTCTCTCGATTTAGCTAAAAGCATACAAATACATGTCGTATTCAGAAGAAAGTTGCCTAATCTGAAGAGATGAAATTATCTAAAGAATTCAAAGTCATAGTTTATAGAATTATATGGAACCAGAGAGGTCCTGTTCCTCTGTTCCCTGCTGAGGGAAAGACCTTGTGCTGTACTGAAATGAAACATTATTACCATCTCACTTACTCATTCTTGGAATTGGTTTAGTGATTACTTCAACATCTACATCAGTGAAAAACATTTGACATCTGGCCTAGAAAATCAGACAGTCGACCACAGAGACTTTGATTAAAAAACTTCATGTAATTTTCTCCAATCAGTAGCTTGGCCTGTTCTTTTATCACAGTGAAGGTTGCTCTCATCACCTGCAAATTTATACCAAGGCTTTAGACAAACAAGCATGAAACTTTTACATGAGAATCCCTTCCTGAAGGAATACTTGTAGAGACACTTGATGATTAGCTGTGCCGATGATTTGATTTATTTGGTGTGAAATACACCTGGAATCTTCCCTGTGTTTTCTATTCCTTTTACATGTATCTGTATATGTGTGTTTAGCCTTCATCTCACAAAGCATTTTGGAGAAAACTGTACATTAGCTGCTATTGCTTTCCGAGGGAGAAAAAAATGACAGCTCCTTTCACATCATCTGTGTGCCAGAGACTATTCTGAAGTCAGAAATCATGCAAGCCACTAGGGTTCTGTATGTTTAACCTCCTATAGAGCAGAGCCATTCCCATTACTGAGAAGAATGAACCCTCGGGGACACAACAATAGAGATCCTGAAATGAACTGCACTGCAGCATTGCCATGAATTAAAGTCTCCATCAGAGGCTGTGGCTCTTGGCATTTGGGAGCAAGGGCTTCGAGGGAGTCGAGCAGGGAACTCTGCAGTAATGAGCCATCCTGCTGCCTTTTCTCTTTGAAGACAATTTATATGATGAAACTTGATAATTAACTTATGTCCAACAAACTAAATCCAATATATCTATTTTCAGGTCAGAGACAGTAGCTGTAGTCTCCCGGAATATGCTACCCATCTACTAGTTCTTTGACAAGGACACAGTCTCTGCTAATACAGTGTCACAGTAAATTTGCTTATCTCTTAAGAACAACGAGGCATGCTGTAAAATATGTATATATTATCAAAACATTCATAATAAAATCCTAATAAAATTAGAAAGTTGGAATAAAAGGAAATCATGGTCTTCAATGGTATGTCTTGAAATTACCTTTAATAATGGCTGATACATTATATATGTGGTGACAATTTTGTGTGTGTGTGTGTGTGTGTGTGTGTGTGTGTGTGTGGAGAGAGAGAGAGAGAGAGAGAGAGAGAGAGAGAGAGAGAGAGAGAGAGAGAGAGAAATGCTTCAGCTCATGAACATACACTTGGTTTTGCAATTTCACAGGTTCATTTTCTTCCAAGAAGACTATATGATAAACAACAACTTTTCTAAATTCTCCAACTTTACCTTTCAAGGCTTACAAATTGTTATTGCACTATTATACCCTAGAGAATATAAAATCTACTCAATGATTAAAGACTCAGTGTTTTTTTTTTAAAGAAATTTTTTGATACTACCTAAAATCGCAAAGCAAAAAATAAAAACAATAAAAAAAAAACATAGAAGGTGAAAACAGGAAACACTTGGATCATTTTTCAAAATGTCAATGTTTTATTTAAACCTGCCTGGGGCTGATCTTTGCACTCAATCCATGTACCTGGCATGGTGTTGGAATTACAGCTCTCAGATGGAAAGAAAGAAATATAAGGCAGATTTTGCATCACAAGTTGTGGCCGTTTCTTGATACATACTTACAACAGTCATTTATTGGTCCATTGGCCTACATCCTCATGAAATCAGATTACATTTTTGGAAATCAGACAGAGAAATAAAATATGCTCTCAGAGATGGATATCTGTTGGGAAACACTTTCATTATGTGGTTGCTACAAGAAGTATTCTGCTGGAAAGAAGTGACTTGTTCCATGAAAAAATACATCTAGAGGAAATTTATATTTAGTTACTCATCTCAACCAGGTTTATAAAAAAGAGATTCTGTATTTTTATCATTTTAAAACCTTACATTATTAATCTTTCCAGATGTATTCATTTGTAAGTAGCCTGCCATAGGAAAGTTAAAACTGCTTCTCACAAGTTCTTCCTTTTCAATACAAAATTTATGGCTGATAAATTATTTTAACACTTTATTTTTACAATTTCATGTTAACCCATTAATGCCTTAGAATTAGACCTATTTCTAAGATAGAATAAGTTCATATGATTTTTGTGAAATTATTTTTAAAGTTATCATTTTATAAGGATAATGATGTAAAATCGGTTGTCTTGCTTGGCATATTGAAGAAGCTTAACTCATATTCTCAAAGGTGAATAAATATCAGGACAAACTATAAGTTATAAAAATGTCTTCATTCTAAATCCCCAATCATAGGGGCTTTATAAACAATCAACAGAAATATACTTGTTTCCGATGAGAGGGCCGAAATGAAAAATGATCTTTCTGTGTTAGCCAGTCTCTTGTCCATATTAAATTGATGTGCCTTGTAAACTCATATATTTAATAACTTACAAGATGAGCACATAGGCCAAAGCAAAGCTTTATATTTTATATCATGATTTCTCATTGTTTATGCAACCAAATTCCCGATTGATTAAATCCATGGTATACAAAAATTCCCTCTGTTATTTAAATTTGGTCAAATAAAAAGATGTCTCCTTTTACTAAAATAAGTTTATCTATAAGATATGTTTTTCTAGGAAATAAAGCTGCATGAATGCAAAAATCTTTGTATTGTTCTCAAGTGAATGCTTAGCTCCTAGAGCAGTGCCTGGTCTATGAGGTGCTCAATAAATGTCTGCTCAAGTGTGAATGGATTATGAGACAGAAAACCAATGCTGTACATACAGTAGACCCTCAAAATGTCAGGGGCTTGTCAATGTGTCAGTTTAAGATGACTATCAAATACTGATTTGTAGATAATAATTTCTAATTTAAGTTAGATTCCTTCTGGGTAATCTAGCCCTCGAACACTAGTGGTTTGTTTCCAAAAATTGCACGGTATATAAATAAGTAATGAAACATTTGGAAAGCCTTACAATACAGAGCATAATCCAGTCCTAAAAAAATGAAAGCAAAGTGAAAATTCAGAGAAAGTTTAATTCATTGGAGCTTGGAGAAATCATTTATGTAACAAAAGTTGATATGCATCTAGTATCTACTAGAGGCCAGACCATGTACATTAGGTACAGAGATGGTGATACACAGGCAAGGTTCTAGTTACAGGGCTGTGTGATAGAGTGCTTCCTTAGCATGCACAAGGCCCAGGGTTCAATCCTCAGCACCCCAGCACCACAAAAAACAAAAACAAAAACAAAAACAAATAATGTTCTAGTGGGCTGTAGTTTCAATCCTACCTCTCCTCTACTTGTGATATGTTACGATTATATCAACCGTTGCTTGGGGAATGAGGGAAAACCTTGCTGAGAAGCTGATATTTGAGGAGTTGCTCTAAGAAGAATGGACAGGGCAGTTTATATGACCAGGTTTTATGACTCTAAGAAAACAGTAATATTTCAGAAGAACAGCACCAGATGCTTGAAAAATGACTGAGTGGAAGAAATGGTGCATTGATTGATCTTTTCTATTAAAAGTACCCCCAAAATACCGTGGCTTAAAAAAAAGATCAGTGTATTCTTTTCATATGCCATAATCTGAGCACAATCAACTGAGCACTGTATGTTTATCTCAGGGTATAAATCCAGGCTCATTCTGTCCAGCTGCTCAGCCATCCTCGGCACATTGCTTTCATCTCACATTTTAAGATAGCTGCTTCGGTCCCTGCCATTACATCTACATCTCAGCCAGTGAGGAGAGGAGGAAGTAAAAGACATGCATTCATTAACATCCTCCAAAAATTCTCTCTCTTTCTTCATTTTCATTTCCCATTACTGCTAAAAGAAACACCGTTCCTCCCCATCTTCCAGTTTCTAACCCACCCTTTTCACATTCTCGCTTCAGGACCAGGACACATTCCTGGGAACTTAGATGTTATGTTGGGCTTGGGACACTGGGAACTGTAAGTCTTGAGTTTTTATATACTTTACTATTCTTTTGTATCACCTTATCCAGGGAAACGGGAATCAGAATCACGCTTGCTGAGATTCTCTTGGCTGAAAGATGCTACCCCAAGTGGGATACTATGATCCTTTATGGACAAATGTCTTAATTTGTAGCCAACTATCTTCTTCTTGCTCCATCTAGAACAGAGATTCCTGATGAACTGTGATTTCTCCTCCCCTTACATCAAATGACAGTCAGGGGAGTGTGACTAGGGAAAGCAAGTAGAAATCTCTCCATGGCAGATGCCAGACTGGCTGGTTGTAGCTAATTGACAAAATCACATTATAATGGTGGTCTTGGCACTGCTGGCATAGCTCAGCTAAAGAGGACCTCTCTTTCTGCCTATCTTGCACCTTGTGAAGTAAACTGGCTGTTAAATTCTGATCCCAGGGTCTTTATTATTGCAAATGATGTGTGCATTAGCAACACAAAACTTGATTTATAGATGCTGTACTGTGTATCAGTGGAGGAAATTCAAATTGGAATTGATTTGTCTTTTACCTGGAATGTGTGTCAAGGACTGAAAATAAAAATATCCTAATGACACTGGTCACCTTTATTAATTCAGGTAAGACATCTGCATGCTTAGAAATTAGAGTTGTATCCCATAAACATGGTTTGCTTCCAGTAGGTGAAATTTTAGAAGACCGTTTCCCCAAACAATCATCTTATAGAGTAAACTTTTGCCTGCCTGTCTTCCTTCCTTCCTCCCTCCCTTCCTTTCTTTCTTCCTTCCCTCTTTCCTCTCCTCTTCTCCTTCCTCCTCCTCTTCTTTTCTTTTCATTCCATCCTGTCACCCAGAGAAGAAACAAACTAAAAGAAGAAATTTTCAAAACTATTGCTTCTAATTCTACAAATTTATTTGAGAGGTAGCTATGAAAGTCTTGATTATGGTACTAATGAAGAGTGTCAATATTATTCAAAAAACCTAACTAAGCATCAATTCACAAAAATTTATATATATGAGCTCATATGTACTATTTTTATATTTTTAAATTTTCAACTAATACACTTTACCAAGTGAATCTGAAGGTACTTTTGTGTTTGATAAACATGTATTAATTCAGGGCTAGAGATCACCAATGCTAAGCAAGGAAGAAAATCAACCAAATTCCTAACATTGAGTTATGAGGAAAAAAAATGCCTAGGATTTTCCCATCTGCTCTCCCAGATGTTACAGATAACAAATCTATTTCCCCTGGGAAAAGTACTTCGAGTCCCATGAAATGCATGTATAAATGATGTGCAAAAAAATCTAACCTTAAGTTGGATTCCAACCAGATTCATGTCTTCCATTCTCACAGGATGTGAGCTATTGGTGTTTTTTATTCGGGCCCCTTAGCTGAGAAACCCATCAGTTAAATCATTATAGTACTTTGGAAATATGAATTTCTTATGAGTATTAAACCCATTGCTATTGAACACAATAGATCCCCGTGGCTAAGATATAAAACAACTAATTTCTGAACCATAAACTCTCAAAGAAAGAACTTATTTTGGTTTAAACCCAAATATAAATATTTAACTCCTGGTGAGTTTCCACGCACTCTTATGTATTATTACATTGCTTGGATGTACTTCCTATCCCTCCTTTGGGTCTTCGTAGAATGAAATAAAGAAATAACCCACATTGCTCTCTTTTCCCTAAACAGATAAAGAGCCTGGTGCTAACATTTAATGGCTATTTTTCTAAGCACTGGGCAGGCGAAGCATTTAGCATGTGTCATCTTATTTAATCTCACCACAACCCTATGAATTGGGGATTACCTTTATTTTACAGCTGAGCAAACTGAGGTTTGGAGAGGTTAATAACTTTCCCAAGGTCACACGGTCGTGAAGGGCAGAGCCAGGGCAAGAGCACAAGTAAATCCAACTCCATCCTTGGAGTTCTCCCTAATGCACCACCAGTTCTGCTTGTCCGGGGTCCAGCAGCAACAGCATCCTTTGAAAATCTGTTACAAATACAAATTATTGGGCCCCATGAAAGAACTACTGAATCAGAAACTCTGAGATTATGATACAGAAGTTTTCTGTGCCTCAGTAAACCTTTTGGGTGATGTTAATGCTGAAATTTGAAAACCGCTATACCTCTATCATAAATAATTTGTATTTACAAACTTCCATAATGATTTAACTGGTGAACTGATGGACTAAGGAGCCTCAATAAATAACATCAATAGTTCACCTCTTACAGAAGGGAAGGCAAGAAGCTGGTGGAAATCTAACAAAAGATGAATCTTTTGTACATAATTTTATCTCTTTATTTTATGGAACTTGAAACACTTTTCCAAGTAGAAACAAGTTTGTTACCTACAACATCTGAAAAAGAGAAGCGCTCATTACTGATTGATTTTGCCTTAGCCAGTCAGGAATAAAAATACTAACAACTAATAAAGAGTGGACCACAAGTATTCACTGGACCTAGTTGCTCAGATACTCAAGAGTTTGATAATTCTGCATGGTACGAGCTTGAGGGGAGGGCAGAAAGATATTACTTTTAGAAAAGCTGATAAGATGGGGTGGGAATATTTCCTTTGATGAAAATTAAAATTGCAGTTTCCTTGTTGAGCACATGTATTTCTGCACATCAGCCAGAATACCAAATTCTGGTCAATACATCGACTATAACCTATATTAATCTGAGAAATTTCAAGCTACTAAAGTGGGTTTGGAGCAACCTGTGTAGTGTTTCAGAAAATATGAGAGAGAAAACTATAACACAGTGTTTGTGAAAACATCCTTCTTAATTCATATCAACTGCCTATTAGGATTGTGCTTACTGATGTGAAAGGTTTGGAAAAACCATGCAAGATATCACATTAAAGCAGGAAACAGATGGCGCTTAACTGGGTATGCAGGTGAGGAAGCAGGAGCTTCCTCATTTGGCTGAAAGATGTACAAGAACAGCAGCGGCCATTTGCTCCTTAGTTTGAGTCAAGGAAAATATTAGTGTGTTTGTGAATTATTGGGCATCATGTTTAAAATGTACTAATTTACTTACCTAGAACCTAGCAGGATAACAAGAATAGAATCTGAACGTGAATTCAGTGAAATGTGGTTACTCCTGCTATTACAATTATTTCTGATTATTAAAACCCTTTCTTCTCATGTAGTATAGAGCCGACGGGGTCTTAGAGCATAAAAGATTCGGCACAAATTTAACCATTTGCAAGTCAGGCCAGTACTGGAATAAACTAAAATAATTTATCGAATGCACTAAAGCTGGATTGCAAGAAAATTTACGACAGGTAGTCACACAATAATAAAGGACCAAAGATTAATTAACATAAAAATTCTAGCTGTCATATTTCCCTAAGTAGAAATAATTGTAATGTAATTTTATTTCACTGATTGAACCTCTAAGTAGGCCCAGGGTAAAGTCAATATGAAAATGAAAGGCTGCAAAAGGCACCTTTAGGCCAGGAGAAAAACAGGACATGCGCTCACCAGTGTCAGAATTAGAAACACTGAATTATTTGCTTCACAGCATGCACGTGCACACACACAGGCAAGCTCGAATGATGTGCACACACATCTTTGATGATGTTTAGTTTTGCTTCCAAAGAATAAAAAATTTGAAAGAAAAATGCACAAGATTTAAAGAATGTCTATACAAGCTGTCTTGGGAAAATATCAAATAGCTAATATACTGAATTTCACTTTAAAACTAAAACAAAACAATTTCCTTTCTTCCTTCCTTCCTTCCTCCCTCCTTCCCTCCCTCCCTCCCTCCCTCCCTCCCTCCCTCCCTCCCTCCCTCCCTCCTTCCTTCTTTCCTTCCTTCCTTTCTTTATTTCTTTCTGGGGATTAAATCCAGGGGCATTCTACCTCTTAGCTACACCTCCATCCCTTTTTATTTTATTTATTTATTTATATTTTCCAGTACTGGAGATGAAACCCAGGGGTATTGCACCTCCACCAGCTCTATTTTTCATTCTTTATTTTGAAACAGCGTCTCACTGAGTTGCAGAGGGCCTCAGTAAGTTGCTGAAGCTGTCCGTGAACCGTGATCCTCCTGTCTCAGCCCCCCAAATGCTGGGATTACAAGTGTGCTCCACCACGCCTGGTTTATTTATTTTCTTATTTATTTAGTGAGACAGGGCTTGCTAATTTGCCCCGAGTTTCGTAAGTTTCTAAGACTGGCCTCAAACTTTTCATTCTGTTGTCTCAGCCTCTCAAATACTGGGATTACAGAAGTACACCACTATTTTTGGCTTTATTCCATTAATTCTTAAAATATCAAAATATTAGAGGTAAGAAACAGAGAGAGAAAGAATTCTTTTGTGAGACTGTAGCCAAAAAATTAAGTCATTGCCCCCAGATCAATAGTAACAATTTTTCCACACCTGATATAGGGAAATCTACACTATAAGCAAATGTTGAAATACTTGAAAAATGATTTTTATTTTTTAAGTGTGGGACTTTAGAGACTAAATGAATGACAAGATTGATGAGGTGACAGCATTTGCTTTCTACTTCATCTTTGTTACTAAAACACAGTGTTTGCTGCACTATGCTTGCTCAGTAGTTGTTGTTAGGACCAAATGGAGGACTTTGCGTGCTCTCTCTCTCTCTCCCTCTCCCTCCCCCTCTCTCTTTGTGGTGCTAGGAATTTAATTCAGAGGATTTCTATCTCTGAGCTATACCCCGAGCCCTATTTTATTTTATTTTTTTTTATTTTCAACCAGGGCCCCATTAAGTTGCTGAGGTTGGCTTTGAACCTGTGATCCTCCTGTTTCATTTTCCAAAGTACTGTACCATAGGCCTGTGCCACCATGCATGGCTAAATGGAGTACTTTATAATGACACCTAGGTCAAGCCTGGCAAGCTAAGGAGGGTAATGTTGAAACTACCATATAACCCAGCTATACAATTTATGGGTATCTTTTTGAAAGAATAAAAGTCAGATGCATGCATAGCTATGTTTATGGCAGCACAATTCACAGTAGCCAAATTATGGAACCAGCGTAGATGTCCATCAACAGAAGAATAGATAATGAAAATGTGATTTATGTACACAAAGAATTTTTACTCACCCATAAAGAAAAAATTTTGTTATTTGCAGGAAAATGGATAGAATTAGAAAATATTATGCTGAGATCAGCCAGTCTCTGAAAGTCAAGGGGTTGAATATTTTCTCTTAGTTGTGGAAGCTAGAGAGGAAAGAGGAAACATAATTGCCGAGAGTGACCAGTAGAATAGTGCAAGGGGATAGAGGGAAGGATGTGGGAAAGGGAGAAGGGAGGAACTGATGAACTAAACGGGCCACTTTAGGCTGTGCCCATGTATGAAGGCATTACCACCAGTCACGCTATTATGCATGAGGAGGACCGGCTGGCTAACAGTATGGGACCTGAAGGGAAACACACCAAGACCTGAGTGCTTGTTGGTTTGTATGACTTTGAACCTCATTATGATGTAGAAATACAATGCACCAGTAAAAGTATATATATAGGAAAGCTAATCCTTTGTGTGTTCTAGGTATTCAGGGAGGCTCCTAACATCTATGTCAGGGGCCTGGTGTCCTTCTTTCAGCTCTCCCAGTGATGCTGGACCACACAGCTTACAAGACTGCTAATTGGTGGAAAATGCAAATGCCTTGTTTTCACTTCGAAAGAACTGCAATGTGTTTATATGGTTTGGGCACTTTGTGAACAATTGGCTAAAATTGCAGAGTAGCCTCCAGAAGCCACCTGTAAAAACTCACCCAGAATCTTGCATATTTAAAAAAAACAGGAGGGGCCGGGCGTGGTGGCGCACGGTTGTAATCCCCGCGCTTGGGAGGCAGAGACAGGAGGATAGCGCAGGTTCGAAGCCAGCCGCGCGTGCTGGCTTGGGAGACCCTGTTTCCAAATAAAAATGTAAAAATAGGTCTGGGAGTGTAGTCCGGAGGTAGAAGGGCTTCCAGGAAGCCCAGCACCACCACCAAAAAACAAAAAACAAAAAACAAAAAACAAAACAAAACAAAAAACAGGAGGGGAATTCTATGAACTTATGCTTCTATTTTATTAGATAATAATAACAATCACTAATTTTGAAATCTGTACTTTTAAATTCGGATGTGTTTTATTCATTGCTAAAAGGAGAACTTTATTTTTTTTAGTTTTATTATTTTATTTATTTATTTATTTTAATTTTTTATTGAACATAAATGGTATACATTTAAATTATACTTGGTGCCCTCTCCCCCCCACCCCCGACCCCTGTTTTCCCTTCCCCCCTCCCACCAATGATTGTTCAGGGTAATCATGCCATATTCATAATTTTACACATATTCGATGTAGACCCTCATTAATCAAGATCAGTCTTCCTCCTCCCCTATCTTTCCATTCAAGCTTTGCTGGTATTTCCCCTCCATTACCTGGAGTACCACTGGTATCCTCTACGTTCACTAGTTTGGGCATATTAGAGGGAACATATGTACCTTCTCCTTCTGTGCTTGGCTAATCTCACTTAACATAATGCTCTCCAGGACTTTCCATCTTCTTGCAAATGATATTATTTTCTTCTTCTTTATGGCTGAGTAGAATTCCATTGTGTATATTTCCCAGAGTTTTGAAATCCATTCATCTGTTGATGGAGACCTGGGTTGGTTCCATATTTTGACTATTATGAATTGTGCTGCTATGAACATAGGTATGCATATGTTGCTATAGTTCTTTGGATTCAACCCTTTTGGAAAAATCCTAGGAGTGGTAGAGCTGGATCATATGGTGGATCTATTCCTAACTTTCTTAGGAATCTCCATACAGATCTCCATAGTGGCTGAACTAGTTTGCCTCCCACCAACAGTGTAAAAGAGTTCCTCTTTCCCCACATCCTCACCAGCATTTGTTGTTATTTGATTTCTATGCTTGCCACTCTGACTGGGGTTAGATGGAATCTCAGTGTAGTTTTGATTTGCATCTCCCTGATGGCCAATGATGTAGAACATCTTTTCGTGTATCTATTGGGCCTTTGTATCTCTTCTTTTGTGAAGTGTCTATTCAGTTCATTTGTCCATTTCTTGATTGGGTTGTTTTGCTAGTGTAGATTCTTTTGAGCTCTTTGTATATTCTAAATATTAGCCCCCTATCAGAGTGGTGGCTGGTAAAGAGCTTTTCCCATTCTGTAGGCTTCCTCTTTAGGTTATTGATAGTTTCCTTTGATGAGAAGAAACTTTTTAGTTTGATGCTATCCCACTTGTTAATTCTTGCTTTAATTTCCTGAGCTTTGGAGGTATTGTTGAGAAAGTTACTGCCTGTGCCAATATGTTGTAGTGTTGAACCTATGCTCTCCTCTACCAACTTCACAGTCTGGTCTAATTTCTAAGTCTTTGATCCATCTTGAGTTGATTCCTGTGTTTGGTGAGATATAGGTGTTTAGAGTCCTCTTTTTTACAAATGGTTAGTCATAAAAGAACTTTATAGAATTTTTTACATTGAAGAAATATAGCCAAAATTATTAAAGTGACATTTGCTCTTATACAGGAACTGAAACAAATATGCTCCCCCTCACCCACCTCCATCCCAAAGTCATTAAAAATGAGCAGGCTTGGATGGCAATTCTGGGCTTTAAGAAGCTGGGCAGTTCTTTCATGTCACCGGGTTTTTGTCTCTTCTTTTGTAAAGCAGTACTCACATAACCTGTACTGTTTGGTATTATTGATGCTTAGGATTACGTAGTCTATGAGAAAATGTTTAGATACATACATTTTTTCCATCAAGTATTATAATCTTTCAGTAATAACATATTTATCCAGGTTACAATAATTTCCTAGTTAATAAAAAGTGACTTTTTAACTTTTCCTTTTTTTTTTTTGGTAGTACTGGGGGTGGAACCCAGGGGCTTTCTACCTCCAGGCTATACTTCCTTGGAAACAGGTTCTCACTAAGTTGCTGGGAGCCTCACTCAGTAGCTGAGGCTGGCTTCAAACCTGCGCGATCCTCCTGTCTCAGCCTCCCAAGCACAGGGATTACAAGCGTGCGCCACCATGCCCGGCTTAAACATATTGGTTGTTTTTTTTTTTTTTTTTTGGTGGCACTGGGGGTGGAACGAGGGGCTTTCCACCTCTGGGCTACACTCCCAGACCTATTTTATATTTTATTTGGAAACAGGGTCTCACTAAGTTGCTGAGAGCCTCATTAAGTAGCTGAGGCTGGCTTCGAACCTATGAGATCCTCCTGTCTCAGCCTCCCAAGCGCGGGGATTACAAGAGTGTGCCACCATGCCTGACCAACTTTTACTTTTTAACATACTATCATTTTAACATATATCAACCAGTTTTCTACTTTACCTAAAAAAATTAAGCCCTAAGATTAAGTTGCATTTAGTTACTTGTTGAACAGCAACTCCAAATGTAATATACTGAAGCTCAGTGTTGTAGTGGTAAGTTCTAAAAAGTATCCTGATCCTTAGGAATTTTCTTTTGTCTTTAATACCTGAAATCAGCTGATTTTAAAATTAACAACTTTTTTCTATAATATCAGAGAAGTAAAAACATAATTGATGATTAATGTACCTTTTCTTTGGTGAGCAGATCTTTTTGTAGTGAAATCATGATTTTTGAAAGTATCTGATTTATTTCAGTTTTAGAAAGTATCAGATACCTTTGGCATTTTGGACTCAGTTTATATTAAAAACAATTAAAAGAATAAATTTTTGTATAACACTGCTGCCCAAGAATCTTTCAAGTTCTTGAGATAATTGGACACAACAATTCAGGTAGTGTTTTCCAAAGACAGAATAAACTTCACTGAGAAAGTAAACATGAATGGTCCTGAGTTTGGCCTTGGGAGCCCCAGTCTTTGTAATATGCAGTATCTACTTCTGGCAGTTTTGGGGTGATATAATTTAATTAAGGATATACATTACCTTATTACAGACAGATTTGAAAAAATTCCATTTTACCATACTTAAAAAAAGATTGGTACTAGTAATTGCACCCAGTGGTATTCTACCACTGAGCTACACTCCAAGCCCTATTTTATTTTATTTTTTTCTGTTTTGAAACAGGGTCTTGCTAGGTTGCTGAGAGTCTCATTAAATTGCTAAGTCTATTCTACAACCTGGGATCCTCCTTTCTCAGCTTCCCAAGTGCTGGGATTATAGGTTTGCCCCGTTGTGCCTGATTCATTTTACTGCATTTAGAAGGAGATGAGTCATATTTTCTTAACTATTTTTATAACATCCACATCATGTTGGCAGGAGATCCTATTTTCAATTATGCTATAGATAGGAACAAGACAGTACCACTTATCTTTAGCTTTCTAGAACGGTTGTATGCTTTAGATGGAAATTTTCCTCTATTTTTTTTCTAATTCTCTGTGGTGAGTAGATTGTTGTACAATTATTTAAAGCACATGGCTTGGCAGTTGTGTATCTGTTTTCCCTCCAGGAAGATGAGAAATTCAAGGGAAGAGACCATATTCTATTTGTGTGTCCTACAAGATAATCAGTGACACAGCAGAGCTGAGGGCTGGCCTAGGTGCTAGGACAGGGGCTGGTGTTCTCCTGCTATGTGCCCAGTACCATTTGGTTGCTGGACCAAGAGGAAGGTCAAGGCCCAAGAGGGGGGTTCAAGGGGGTAGAAACAATGTCTGAGGTAAGTGGGAAACCCAGGCACTAAGACTTTATCCACCCATGTGGATATAATTCCCACTCCAGCTGAAAAGCATCTTTATGTCTCTGCATGGTACCTTGCACATAGTAATCTTTAATAACTTTGTCTTGGATAAAAACAATACATTTATTCCTTATCTACCAATTAAGACTGAAAGAAGCCAGCCTGTGAATATTCTGGGTGAGAATAAGAATGAAGTTCATGTCGAAAATATCATCATAGATAATCCACAGAGAAAATATTACACAGTACACATACACTAAAAGACAAATACTGGATTGATGTTGGGTTCTATGCGAAAAGAAAAAGGATGATTGCACACCGATGGCACCAACATCCTTGAGTGCTGTAGTGCGGGGTCTGTCTTAAAAGCTTTCATCCAGCAGAACATCTGTCAGGCTGGATGAGTTATCAAACTGGCTGGAAGTTGTTCAGCCTCAGTTGCAAGTGTCCTGTACTCAGCTTCACCTGTTTGTTGTTAAGAATCAAAAGGGCTGGGAGTGGTGCCGCATGCTTGTAACCCCAGCATTCGGGAGGTTGAGACAGGAGGATCATGGTTCGCGGCCAGCCTCAGCTACTTAGTGATGCCCTTTGTAACTCAGTGAGACCCTGTTTCAAAATAAAGAATAAAAAATAGGGCTGGGAGTGTCGCTCGGAGGTAGAATGTCCCTGGGTTCCATCCACAGTACCACAAAAGCAAATAAATAAATAAATAAATAGGAAGAAACAAGAGCCCTATTTTACACTCAACCAGAACTAATACTCCAAAGTGAAAGTTCCTCATATGTTAAATTGGGGGGGGGGGCAGAGGGAAAGAAATTGAAACAGGATAGAAATAACAAAGAACTACCACAGGCAAAATAAGCAATGGAAAATTGCTTAAAAATATGACTGAGGGGAAGGATGTAACTTGTGCAAAGGAGGACCTGAACCTCGTTAAGGAACGGACTAACCTCTATGGTTTCATAAAGTCAGTTGGACAACACCTTTAAGCATGAAAGATTAGCTTGTAAAGAAATTGACAGTGCCACTAATTATGCTGAATCCACAAACATATGTTTTAGCTATATTTCTTGACTCCTGTTTGTTTTCAGAGGAGACTAATTTTTTAAAAATGTATTTTCTAGATATCTTATAAGGATATAGCTTCTTAAACAACAGCCCACTCACTCCAAGCCTTAGAGACAGGCATAACTTTATCAATGGTACCTGTATGTCAAAGCCATGGCAGGAAGTTGGAAACGCTTCTATCCAATCCATTCTTCCCTCCTCCCACGTCCCCTGCTTTTAACTCAACCACTCCCTACTGAGCACAATTCACATTTTTATTTAGTATGTGTCTTCTCCTCTAGGACCTCCTTCCCCATTGTTTACCTCTGTCCCTTGATCCTCAGCTTATTCACACATTTGCTAAGGAAGTTTTCCTGATCTTTCAAGGTAAAACACATCCCTCCTCCCTGTGTTGCATGTCTATGTCCAGGATAGGGTACATACTACACTCTAGTTTTTGTTGTTCCTGTCTGATTTCCCTAAGTTTAAATGGTCATGAGATCACAGCCTACCTCTTCATCTTCAGATTCCAGTCCAGTTGGAAGAAGGCTGATCCATGCAGGACTCTTGACCAATGAGAACACATCTGCTATTCAGAATGGAAACAATAACGTGAAGTTCAGTATTTCTAAGATATACAGAATGAGGACTTCAAAATCCTGTATGTTCTAAGGCTGAGGCAGGAGAGTCATAGGTTTGTGTCGAGCCTCAGCAGCTTGGAGAAGGCTTTCTGCAGCTTAGTGAGACCGTGTTTCAAAATAAAAAAATAAAATAGGGCTATGGGTATAGTTCAGAGGTAGAATGCCCTTGGGTTCAGTCCCCAGCACCTCCCCAATCCTTTATGTTTCTTCTCCCTTGGGCAGGCACTAGCATTTCTTCAAGATTTTCATTGTAAGAAAGTGTACCAAGAGTGGGATGAGGCCAGGACACATTCTGCAGTCCAATTGCTAATGTCAGGCGTTCAATAAACTACCCACTGGCTCTGCACTTACGTGTATTTTTCAGAATATCACCTCGGCTATCTCTCTTGAATGATTAATAAGTTGTAATCATCACTGACCATATTTAAGCACTTCTACGAAAGGCTTTGATCCAAAACTGAATAAATCCAGGGGTGCTTTCCATAGTTGACTCACTTGCAAGGGTTCCTCTAGCTTTTTAATTGACTATACAAATACCTGCTTCTTGCACTAGATAATAACAGAAAATAAATATCAAGAAGATATTGCTATTGTATATTATGCACACATATATAGAGCACATATGTTTGCATATATAATTATGCTTTCTAAAATCATATTTCCTAATTAGAATTTTATTCTGTTTCCCTACTTTGAAATCTTATTTACAAGGTTTTAAAATTAAATTACAGCAAAAACTTATTAATGCACTAAAATATTCAAATAAATCCTATCTCATACATACATACATACATACATACATACATTCAAATAGATTATCTCATTCAAATAGATACTATCGCACATCACTTCTGTGGGATTTAACCTAATTAACAGCAGTTTTGATGTTTGAAAAGTGCTAGTCAGTGAACACAAATATTTCAAATTACAGATTTGTAAATAAATAAGTATACTTAACACAGCCGAATAAATCTATCTGGTTGTGGCATTCAAGCACAAGCACAAGGAAATTGCAAGAAAATGATGATGTATTAAAATAATAACATAAAATTCTACATTTGTTCGTGAATGTGCTATCAAAGTTAATATAAACACAAGGTACTCTACCTAGCGATTCTATCTATACAAAAGCACATTGAATTTTAAAATCTAGATATGCAGTAATGATGAATGTCATCAAAAGCAGCCATGAGAATGACCCTCATGTCTCGACTTCAAAATACTGCCAAGAAATATATTCCCCAAATTGTCATAAACAATTTGTTTGGCTCTATTGTCTGCTGATAAACATTTCCCATCAATTCTTTTGAAGCACGTACTATTGACATACTTTCAGATAATAATAGATAGCCTAAAATAATATTTTCTTAACCTCTTCCTCAAGGTCTTCCTGCATAATAAAATGCAGCCTTCAAAATTCATGTAGAGTCATTATATCATTGGAAATTTTATTTGAGCCACAAGCCTCTAATAAATAGTTGCCTATTAAGTAAATTCCATTTTTCAAATGCTTTCAACATTAACCTGCACATTTATTTTCTTCTGCAAAAAAAAAAAACTGCTGAAAAAATTAGCAAGTTGGTCTTAAAGTCAGTTCAGAAGCAGTATATCAACTAATATTTCTTTTAAATGGACCTACCTTTTAAAGATTATATCAGTGTTTCTACCCCCACCTTACCACAACTTATCAGCAAACAACTGATCTATAAACTCTTAGAGCCCTGGATTTCTAGACTCCATTTGTCAATCAATTTACCTACTTTGTATTAACCACAGGCTTTGTGGCCAATGTTTACTATGCCAAGGAATATTTACTGAATTAAGCAAAGTTGTCAGTGTGATAATAACCTTATGTCATCAATATTGACTCATCCCACCTCCAAAATATATTTTAATAAATTACCATTCCTTTTTTGAAAACAGAACATACTATAAAATTAATTTAACATAAAATCAATAAAATCTTGGTGTTTACTATATGAAAATATCCACAAATAGTGTAGTAGCGCTATTCTACTAGTATCATAGCTACTCTACAGCATAATAGAAAAGTGGAGCTAATCTCTAGAAAAGAAGGAGCAAGACGTGCCTACACACTGCCTTCTTTTCTGTAGAGGGCAACTGCCAACTGAGCCTGAGGTGTGCTGTCCATCACTAAAAACTAACTCTTTGGTTACCTGTGTTGTGCTCTTAGACTATTTTGACATATTGAAGCACACATCTGGATATGTGCTAAAGTCTTTGAAAAATTCTATAATGTGGCTTGCATTGGAGTTTAAAAACAAATTAGACCATAGGGAGTGAAAACTCTTAAGGGAACAACTGTAGCAGAGATCAAGCTCCCCTAGGTAGGACCTACATCAGCTACTTCCCCAGTGGAATTGCTGAGACCCTTACCTGGTTTGGTCAAGCATGGTACCACAAAAGCACAGGGTTCCTGATCCAGACATTTTCTATCACATCAGTAGCATAGAATCTAGTTTTAACTATTTCTCAAATATGTCCAGCCAGTGGCTATGGCTAGGGATTTGATAGATTTTAGTATAAGAACTATCTCTACTAGTTGTTTGCCCTTGAGCAATTTTCATGACTCAGACATTTAGTGACCACATTCATAAAATGTGGACAAAAATCGTACCTTTATAGGATCACCATGCCACTGATCTTGGACCCCAGAACATACTCAAAGTATTATTATTATTGTTGTTGTTGTTGTTGTTGTTGTTGTTGTATGCTCCAATTCAAAATTCTTTTAATTCAGGAAACATTCAATAGTGAATGTTCAATATGTTTATTATGATCTCATCATGTCCGAAGACTCAGTGTAGGACACTGAAATTCACAGGACAAGATATTATAAAAACTGGGCAGAGATTGAGATTACAAAAGTGAGTAAAACATTGGAAATTATTCAGAGCTTCCAGTTCCATCGGCTGGAACAGAGGTCATAGTCAATTTCAATACAATGTTTTCCTGATAAGCATTGCAGAACTACCTATCAATGATGATACAGAAGAAACAGGTAACCCAGGCTTCGAGGGTCTGTGTATGGAGTAGAAGGCTTACTTAGGAGGTACATGAGTAACTGGGACCTGGAAAGGAGTAGGCATTACACAGGTACACAGGATGGTAGGGAGAGATGGGAGGGGTAGAGGATGGAAGGGACTGGTGATGAGAGAGGGTGTATATGGTAGGAAGCTGACAGACAACACAGACACAAAAATAACACCTACAAAGGCCTTGAAGTAAAGACTAGTGAGTGTGCCATGATGGAGAGCAGTGTGTCCAGATTTCCAGCTACAGACTCGAATTTCCTGGGAGCAGGCTGAACAGCTCGTTGGTGTGGCAGGAGACTGTAGCCACATGGTTTGGGAAGTGGGCACAGGGAGGGAAGAGGAGAGTCAGTACTTGGGTTCCAAGCCCATGGATTCTTCCTCAATTGGTTTAGGGTAGAGATTTAAGTGCCTATATGGTTTGAAGGCTTTCTAAGTGATATGAAATGCAACAAGCATTGTTTTTTATTTTTATTTTTATCTTTATTTTTTGTGGTCTAGGGATCAAACCCAGAGGAATTCTACCATTGAGCTACAATGCAGTCTGCCCTTTGATTTGAAATAGGATGGTGCTGGGTTACTGAAAGTCTCTCTATGTTGCCGAGACTCTTCTTGAACCCTCAATCCTCCTGCCCCACCTCCCAAGTATCAAGATTACAGGTGTGTGCCACCACGCCACACTCAACCAGCAGTGAGATTTAAATGAAAACCAGATCAAACTCTCAAAAGTGAACAGTGTCTATTTCATGAAGCAAAGAAAACAAGGCTATGACGTTAAGTCAATTATCAGAGATATCACTGTTAGGGCATTAGTGACCACAGTTCTGAATCCTCATTTTTATTTTTCTCAGTACTGGGGATAGAACCCAGGGGCATTTTTATTTTTATTTTTTTTGAAACAGGATCTCACTGAGTTGCAAAGGGGCTCACTAAGTAGCTGAGGCTGTTTTTGAACTGGAGTCCTTCTGTCTGAGCCACCCAAATGTTAGGATTATAACCATGTGCTACCACATCCTGCTCTGGACCCCCTTAAGAAAGATGCCAATAATCAACACTCTGAGCCAGTCACAAGTCAAGCCCTAGCTTACATCTCTGCTTTTAAGACAAATGGAGGTTGTATCCAATATACCCATTTTCATTTGTTTGTGAAAATACACTTTTTGGAAATAAAATAAAACATTTAAAATACCTTTGCTGTATAATGATAGTTCCTATGGCAAATGGTTGTTCAGTACATAATACATTAAGAAAACCAATAATATATAAATAAGTGCAGGGCTTGAAATTTGCTCTTTAAAAAAATGATCTGTTCACATATTTTTCTAATCCCGGGGATCCACAGGCACGGACTAAGTTATAAGCATAATTTATTCCTAACCATCTCTCACTATTGATAGCATGTTGCATTTACTTGAAAGGAGCCCTGTGTTTGGTTAGGTGAAAACAGTTCCTCCAAAATTATTTCTCCAGGGTGCTCACTACACTGGAATTCTTGGTGATGAATATTTGCTTTTGTGAATAGTAATATTCCTTTCTCTCACAAGTTATCACCCTACTCCCATCTATAAGCCTCATTTGGGTTAGAAACAGTTCGATGCAAGGTTCAGCTTCCACCCAGAAAAAATAAATTATTTCAAGTATATTTCATATTCACTTTTCTTTTTCCTGGAAGTAAGAAAAGGGCCCATGAGCTATGGTCTATCGTCTAAGGTACTCTTGCCATTCATCCTCAGCTTCAATCCCCTGTGCACCTCCGTGTGCTAAGCCCTATATCCAGATGCTGCAGGCTTTTGACTGCCCTTCAGAGAGTTGGAAATAGAGATGCTGTCATTCTGTGGAAAGACACATTTGTTCACAGTGGAGGCCTAGGTTTTGATATGGAGGACAATAAATTCAAAAGCAATATGCAATCAAATTATTAGCAGAATTGGATCACCCTTGTCCCTGGAATTTTTACAAATAAACTATGATTAAATTTTCCAGCTTGCATGTCTACATAATCACTCAAGCAAAAAACAAAAAAACAAAACAAAACAAAACAAAAAAAAACAAGTATAGCTTGTAGGATTTCTGCAACAGAAGAGACAAAATCTGTGTAAGATACTTATTTCTAATGTTTAATAATATTCACCCAAAGGAGTTATTTTGCAAAGATCATAGCTTTAGTTATCAATCAATAAATAATCATACAAGTCTCTAGAAATAGAATAAAAGCTCCAGCATACATTGGGAAAAAAAATGCCAGCAAGTAACTACCTCAAGGAAGAAAGGTAAAAAAATATCAGAGGGAAACTGGCAAAATCTCCCAGGCATCTACAAGATGTCTAGAAGTGAATGTCATTTTCTCACCAATAATCTGCACTTTAATCTTACATGAAACAATTTTTCACAAAAAAAGTCTCTGTTCCCTTGTATTTGATAAAGAAAAAGAATTAGGAACAGGCCCAATTTCTTTAGAAAAGTAGGTTTCTCCGGCTTTCGATTGGCCTTTCTCATGACCCCCTATACAAGAAGACAGATAATAAATATAATGATTTATACTGAAAAAAGAGCAGTGAGGATAATGGCCCAAACAGTGCTGTCTTTTATTATGTTACCATAGTAAATAATAGCAGTACGCTCACACCGTAATGCTTAAGGTTGCAGCAGCGATTCCATTATAATTCCTGTTTTTCAGAAGTTTATAACTTGGTCTTGACAATATTCTCCAGTGGGAAACTAGACTTTTTTTTTAAATAGGCTAGTTTTCTTTGATTGCTACGCTATTATTGAGTAATCATATTAGAAGTTAGTAGCATTTTTGCCACTTATTTATTTCTGACTGTATTTTGCATATGTATCTTGAAAACCTCTTTTGTAATACACACACACACACACACACACACACACACACACACAAGTACACACATACATCCCTACCTGGTTTGCCAACACATTCAATGTTTGTATTTAGAAAAATAAAGTATATTCAAAACAGTCAATGTTCATTATTTGGGATCATCACCACAATAGCTTATTTTAAAAAAGCCTGAAAGGCATATATTGAAAAGTTTTCTCTAGAGGGTTGATAATTCTATAAACAATAGAATATTTATTTTGTTAAGGTACATGGTCTCACTTGAAAATAGAAAACCATTCAACAAAAGGTTGGCCAACCCAACTCAAAACAGGATATTAATAAACAGGCCATCTAATATCTTGGGAACCCAAAAATGAAAATGAACAACTTTTCTAATTGTGTCTCTGTTGTACCCTAATATAAGGAAACAGATGAGATTTAGACTTTAAGTGTAGGAAATCTTAACTTCACTGTCCAAGTAACTTACTCAACCCCTAATATTTTAGTAAAAAATAAATGACTTAGTCAGTAAAACAAAAAGAATAAGAAACTATAAAAAATTATTTAACAGTGTACAACCTGTGTCCCACAAAGTCTGAAATTTATAATAACCTGATATTAATCTACGAATGTGGACAGATGGATAGTCTTTTAGTAAAGGGGGAAAAAGTTTTGTGAAAGAATAATCAGGAGTAAGAATTTTTACTCCATTACTCTTATTTGGGCCTAAGAAAACTAAAGCTTAAGTCCACATAGTTCCCACTGAAAATTTAGGTGCCTCCAAGGCACCTAAAAACCTCTTTTTCCCTGGTACCCAGGTAATAACAGATTTTCCTCTCAGCTGAATAGAAATCAGGACCCTGACTTATGTAGCAGATTGTCCAAGACTTAATTTAAAATATCAAACACTCTCCACACTTTTTAAAGTGAAACAGGGGGAATAAGAAAGGGCAAAAGTGCTTAACTATTTCTCAAATTTGAGAAGTTCTTTAAAATACTTTAAGTTGAAAGAAATTGGTTAATTTTATATTTCTAATCCCATACTCCCACTCAAGAGAACCTTAAAAAAAAAAAAAAAAAGGTGGGAAGCCGGGCATGATGGTGCATGCTTGTTTCCAAATAAAAATATAAAATAGGTCTGGGAGGTAGCCTGGAGGTAGAAGGGTTCCATCCCCAATACCACCACACACACACACACACACACACACACACACACACACACACACACACACACAAAGAAATAAGGTGGGAAGAATTATAAAAAAGTTACTTTAGGTTGATGACATTCTTTTATGCATTTTTGACCATAAATTCACCAGACCCTGGTACATAAGAACTGTAACTACAGGTAATGTTACACTAGATTTTATGTTATGTGTCTGCTTGACTAAGTCTCCTAATGCTCAATACTGGGAGAAGCACTGTTTCTGGGGACATCTCTTGAGGGTCTTTCCAGGAGAAAGTAGCACTGAATTAGTGGGCTGAGCAAAGCAATGGGCTGTCCCCAGTTTTGTGGGCATCATCCAATCTGCTGGGGACAGAATAGAGATCATAAACATCTCAAAGTCAATCACTAAGCTAAACATGAGAAGGAGTGAGGGGGGAGGAAATGGGGGTGGAAATTGGATTAGGGCGCCGGGCGTGGTGGCGCACGCTTGTAATCCCCGCGCTTGGGAGGCAGAGACAGGAGGATCGCGCAGGTTCGAAGCTAGCCCCGCGCGCTGGCTTAAGAGACCCTGTTTCCAAATAAAAATGCAAAAATAGGTCTGGGAGTGTAGCCCGGAGGTAGAAGGGCTTCCAGGAACCCCAGTACCACCAAAAAAAAAAAAAAAAAAAAAAAAAAAGAAATTGGATTAGGGCTAATTGAATGATGTGTGCATGTATGCCTCCACAATCTTGTACTCCACTAAGATGTATGACTACAATGCGCTAATAAGAAAAAAAAATTTAAAAAGGCCAAAGAAGGTTAAATTTGCTCTCTGCCTGACTGTTTAAGTTGTAACTGAAATGTTTGTACTTTGTGCTCCTGAATCTTAGGCCTTCAGGCTCCAGTCCGAACTTGTACCATTGGTTCTCTGATTCTCAGACCTTAGACTTTCTGGGTCTATAAATGGCTAAATGTGTGTGTGTGTGCATGTGCATGTGTGTGTACATGCATGTGTGTGTGGGTATGTGTGCTTTGTTTTCCTGCAGGATCTTGACTATATAGATAAATTTTATAGTTTGCAGAGGACTTTGTCTGAAAATAATAAATAAAACTCAGCATCTAGGTGGGGTTTTATTCAGAGAATGATCTAGAAATAGAGAAGACAATGGAGAGAAAATAGAAATATCTACATTGATAGAGGATTTGAGCTGCTTTTTAATTATTGATATTAAAAAGTCTTGCATGATGAGTATCTTTTATATAAAACTCTAGGGTACTAAAATTTGAGGGAAAATTAGGACTATAATATTCAGTAATAAGTACTATATGCATGATTTTTTTTTCCTTACCACAATCTAGTTGGTATCTCACAAAGTCTCATTTACTTAACCTTTCCCTTTCAACTACCTTATGTGATCAACATAATGGTAAATCTTTAGGAGTTTTTTACTTTTTTTTTTTTACTTGTGTTCATGATGTCAACACCAGAGTGGAACAAGCTCCTGTGAGCAACCCAATGAGTACGACGAAGACATTCAGATGTACCCAAGTGAGACTTTTAAGTCTAGGGGTAAAAATGACACTAAATAAGCAAAGCACCAAAAGCCCAGGCAGAGAAGGGATCGAGTGGCTAATCTTTGCAAGAAACTTCAAAAAAAGGAAAAACACACGTGTAAGGAAGGATGTTTGTGTGGTGAACCATCCACAGCCAGGATTCCTGGGTTCCCAGCTCATTCCAACCCGGTCCCATTTGTGTTGCCAGAGCCAGACAAGCCATTTTACTTTTGAGTGTCCCAATTTTTTTGTCAGCTCTTGAAGAGCCCCACCCATTGCCTGCTAGCTCGAAGACCTAAAAATAGCGCCGAGCAGAAGCTCTGTGAGGCCCATTAAGCAGTAAACAACTTTCAGGAAGTCCGGTAACCGGAGCATGGGGCGCACGGGAACACAACATACCACTGTTTGTAACAAATGAGCTAATTTTGCATGGAGCGAGTGATCTGAGGCTGATTGGCTGCTTGGGATATATAAGCGGGGAGCGGGGAGCGGAGAGGAGAAGAGTATGTAAGAGCCTGGGATAATAAAGAGTCCGAAGAAGATCGTCTCCGGTGTCGTGCTTGAAAGCGACAAGTGGTGGCCCGTACGGGGAATCTCTCTCAACGAGACGGTCAGAACTTTGGACTTTCCAGGGCAGCCGGCTGGTAAGTTCTCCTGTGAAGAGGGAGGCTCTACAAAGTAGAGGATCATAAGATTGTTCTTTCCCAACTCCATTTGAGGACGAAGGGGAGCTCCTTTGAGGGGAGGATTTATAGGGTAGTATACTCTCAGGCTGGACCTGAGGCTGAATAGGTATGGGAAATAATCCATCTCATCCAATACAAAAGGCTTTAAAAGCCTTATTAAACAGAAAGGGGTTAAAACTTAGGGATAAGACTATTCAGGGTTTTTTGAGCCAAGTGGATGAGGTGGCCCCTTGGTTTGCAGTATCAGGAAACTTGACCCTGGCAAGTTGGGATAAGTTAGGGAAGGATATTAAAAGGGCAGAGAAAAACAATCAAGTCACGGGAGGAACTTATCCTTTGTGGCGCCTCGTCAGGGCATGTTTGGAGCAGAAATACTACAAACCGCTAGTGCGAGAGGGACAAGTGGCACTTGATCTGTTAAAAGAGGAACGGTCCACTTCCTCTCACCCAGCTAGTGAACTAGGCTCTGAAGGGGAGGGGGACTCGGACGAGGAACTTGCGGCAATAGAGGAGGAAGTCAGCAGATTAACCCTAGCTACGGGCCCCTCACAGGGCTCTGTTCCTCCGCCCTATAATCCCTCAGCTCCAGGACAAAGCGGAGGCTGCTCCTTTAATGAAAAGGTATGGCGTGAGCCGGAAATGTTACTATCCAGACAGGCTTTCCCCGTGTTTCAACCACAAGGAGGAGGACCTCGGTATCATGAGCCTTTAGATTATAAGCTTGTAAAACATATTGCTGAGTCCGTGCGGACTTATGGTACCAATGCTGCATACACCGTAGCCACCTTAGAAAGCATTTACAGGTATGCCATGACCCCTGGAGATTGGCAGAACTTGGCCCGAGCGGCTTTGACCCCAGGACAGTATTTAGATTGGAAGGCTTTCCTTATTGAGTTCGCAGCAGAGCAAGCAGCGGTGAATCAGGCCGCAGGACAACCTGCCTGGAATTTGGATATGCTTTTGGGACAGGGACAATTTGCTAACAACCAGACCTGTTACCCTCAACAAGTGTATGATCAGATAAACAATTTGGCCACCAGGGCATGGAAAAGTTTGCCTAATAAAGGGGAGGTGTCAGGCAATCTTACTAAGATAATTCAAGGTCCCACTGAGCCTTTTTCTGATTTTGTGGCTAGGATGGTAGAAGCTGCTGGACGAATATTCGGGGATGTCGATGCAGCCATGCCACTTGTTAAACAGCTTATTTTCGAACAATGTAATACTGAATGCAAACAAGCTATAAATCCATATAAAAGTAAAGGTTTAGAAGTATGGATGAAGTTATGTAGAGAACTCGGCGGACCTTTAACCAACTCGGGGCTCGCTGCGGCTATCATGCAAGCATCTGGCAGGCAAAAGGGCAATAACAACACCCGACTAGGAAATTGCTTTTCATGTGGGGCGGCAGGGCATTTAAAAAGAGACTGCCCAAAACGAGGCTCTCTCTCTCAAAAGAGCCCACCAGACCTATGTAAGAGATGTAGAAAAGGCAGACATCCCGCCTCAGAGTGCCGGTCCGTTAAGGATATTGACGGCAATATCCTACCGTCCCATGATCAGTCGGGACAGGGTCGCCCGCTGTCAAAAAACGGGAAACGGGGCCCCCATCCCCAGGGCCCTTACAAGTATGGGGGCCAACAAATGTACAATGCTATAGAGACACACCAAACACCCCAATGGCCCAATCTCCAACCGCCCAAGGAATCCGGAGAGCCACTCCCGGTTCAGCGGGATTGGACCTCTGTGCCACCACCCGGCTGGTATTAACCCCTCGAATGGGAATTCAAATTATGTCGACTGATATGTCAGGGCCATTACCCCCAGAAACGGTGGGCATAGTTTTGGGGCGATCATCATCCACCATGAAAGGCCTAATAACTCATCCTGGAGTTATTGACCAAGATTATGAGGGCGTTATAAAGGTTATGGTCTCCGCCCCCAGAGGAATTGTTGCCATCTCTCCTGGTGATCGGATAGCGCAGCTGTTATTATTACCTAGTCTACATTCTCTCTTCCCTTCAAAAAAGGAACAGCGAGGAGAAAAAGGGTTTGGGTCCTCTGGTACTAATATAATATCTCTCGCCTTTGATATGGGAAAACGACCTTTAATTACTTTGAAAGTGGAGGGAAAGCCGATTCTAGGATTGCTTGATACAGGGGCAGATACTAGTGTAATTGCTTCTAAGGATTGGCCCCCCGCCTGGCCCATAAAAAAGGCTGACACACAGCTTAGAGGATTAGGATACATTAAAACACCTGATATTAGTGCTAGACCCCTTCATTGGGAGGACCAAGAAAAAAACATTCTGGGACCTTTACACCCTATATGCTGGAAATTCCGGTCTCCTTGTGGGGTCAAGATCTACTTCTGGACATGGGATTCCGATTACATAATGAATATTCTCCCCAGGCGCTACATATGTTTAACAAGCAAGGTTTTCATCCATCATTTGAATTAGGGCGAAACCTACAGGGACGGAGGAGCCCTGTCCCCACTGAAGGACAAAACACTAAACAGGGATTGGGTTTTGTGGAGTAGCCACCAGGGAGGCAATTCCCATCACTTGGAAGACGGGGGATCCAGTATGGGTTTCCCAGTGGCCTCTCCCCCGTGAAAAATTGGAAGCAGCAAAAGAGTTAGTAAAAGAACAACTAAAATTAGGACATATCCAATCATCCACATCACCCTGGAATACCCCTATATTTGTAATAAAGAAAAAATCAGAAAAATGGAGACTATTACATGATCTCCGAGCCATAAATGAACAAATGCAAGTTATGGGACCAGTCCAACGTGGACTCCCCCTTCTCTCAACTATTCCAAAATTCTGGCCAATTATAGTGATTGATATAAAAGATTGCTTTTTCTCTATACCATTAAATCCTCTAGATACCCCACGTTTTGCTTTTACTGTGCCATCCCTAAACCAAGAGCAAATTGACCAGAGATATGAGTGGAGAGTGCTCCCCCAGGGTATGGCGAATAGCCCCACTCTTTGTCAACTATATGTGGATGCTGCCTTACAACCTGTTAGGGATAAATTCCCTCCATTGCGTTGTCTCCATTATATGGATGATATCCTATAATTTTGATGAGGAAAAATCCCTTTTATGTACAACATATTAGGGCACATACAGGCTTACCAGGGCCTGTTGCCCAAGGTAATGATTATGTAGATAAGCTTACGAAGATGCCCATGATTTTCTCTCTCACCCCACTTCAACGGGCACAAGATTTTCATCGCCAGTTTCATGTAAATGCTAAAACTTTACAGATTAAATTTAAAATTCCTCGTTGTCAAGCCCGTGACATCATCAAGGCCTGTGGTACTTGTGCACCCTTTATCCCCTCTTCTAATGTTGGTGTTTGCCCACGTGGGTTGCTCCCCTTACATTTATGGCAAATGGATGTGACCCATATACCTGAATTTGGCTCTGTTAAGTATGTACATGTTTCTGTTGATACTGTTTCTGGAATTATATATGCTTCTACTCACACAGGGGAAAAAGCTCGTGACGTTATCGCTCATTGTCTTGAAGCTTGGGCAGCATGGAATGTGCCAAAAGAAATAAAAACTGATAATGGTCCGGCTTATACCTCACAAAAATTTCAGTCTTTCTGTAAACAGATGGGCGTAACATTAAAACATGGCCTTCCATATAATCCTCAAGGACAGGGCATTGTTGAACGCGCCCATCGCACAATAAAAGAATGTCTAATAAAACAAAAAGGGGGAATAGGTGAGAATCTGAAACCAAGGCAGCGATTATCTTTGGCACTTTTTACTTTAAATTTTTTAAATTTAGATATTAATGGCAAATCGGCCGCAGATCGCCATTTTTGTCCTTCTAGTATTCCCCATGATATGGTAAAATGGAAAGATGTCCTCACCGGAAAATGGAAGGGACCTGATCCGGTACTCACATGGGCCAGAGGCTCTGTTTGTGTTTTCCCACAGGACGGAACCGATCCGATTTGGATCCCAGAGAGACTGACTCGTCAAATAATATCGCAAAATGGCGCCTCAGGGATGGATACACCTGATCACCATGCTGATCTGGACAAAACCAGTATGGAGTGAGCAACAATGGGGCAACTGGAGCTGGGAGTTTGATAAACTCACCGAACAATTACGTGCTGAAATCATCAAGGTCAACACCACCCGAATCGACCCCAAAGTGGCCCAAACGCTGGCGTCCCGGATCCAGAAGGCAGCATTCCATCTAAAAGAATGGGCCGGGTTGGGAGCATTGGGATTTTGTTTTGTTTTCCTGTGCATTCTATGTCTCTGTTGCCTGAGACGTTTATTTCTGCAGAGGGCCAAGGATCAGATGCTCCTAGCTCAGGCTTTCATGGCGGTTGAAGCAGGACAATCGCCTACTGTTTGGCTAGCCGCAATGGAAAAATCATAAAGCAGAATGTCAGCAAGGACTGCACTTGGGACCCCGGGAGGGTGCATCCCAAGGAGGATATGCTCAGCTGCATACGGGTTACCACTGTATTGCTCGCCCGTCCCTGCAAAAAAGGTGGTGGCAAATAATTGCATAAACTATAGCAGGGGTTGAGTCCTCTATCCTCTTCTGCTTAAAAACAAAAAGGGGGAACTGTGAAGAGCCCCACCCATTGCCTGCTAGCTCGAAGACCTAAAAATAGCGCCGAGCAGAAGCTCTGTGAGGCCCATTAAGCAGTAAACAACTTTCAGGAAGTCCGGTAACTGGAGCATGGGGCGCACGGGAACACAACATACCACTGTTTGTAACAAATGAGCTAATTTTGCATGGAGCGAGTGATCTGAGGCTGATTGGCTGCTTGGGATATATAAGCGGGGAGCGGGGAGCGGAGAGGAGAAGAGTATGTAAGAGCCTGGGATAATAAAGAGTCCGAAGAAGATCGTCTCCGGTGTCGTGCTTGAAAGCGACAAGCTCTAAAACAAAGATGATAGCAATGCGAGCTCTTAGTAAAAATTACATATCATTTACAGTTATTTCAGTTTTACAGGGAACAAAATAATGATCAGGAAATATCTGAATTCTTTGGGGGCTGATATGGTGAAATGCCATAAGCTTATTACCAACATACATTTATATCTCATGGTTCTAGAAGCTACCAAGTCCAAGATCAAGGTGTGGGTAGATTTTCTGAGAAGCCGCCTTTGCATAGAAAGACTTATTTTTTGCTGTATCCTTTCACAGTGGAAAGGGACAGGGTTCTCTCTTGGACTTCTCTTATAAGGGCACTAATCCTATTCATGAGAGTTCTGCTGGCAGAATTTAATCATCTCCCAAAGCCCCAGTTCTTAATACCATCAGCTTGAGGGTTGGAGTTTCTTTAACTAGTTAATTTATTTATTTATTATGGTGCTAGAGATTGTACTCAGGAGCACTCTACCTCTGAACTACACCCTCAGCCCTATTTTATTCTTTATTTTGAATCAGGGTCTCACTAAGTTGCAGAGGGCCTTCCTAAGTTGCTGAGGCTGGCTGCGAACCTGTGATCCTCTTGTCTTAACATTTCAAGTATTGAGATTACAGGTGTGCTCCACTATACCTGGCAAAGGTTAGGATTTCAACATATGAATGTTAGGGGAGTGCAATTATTCAGACCCTAGAAGGAAGGAAAGATATTTGCTTGAAATTGTGCAAGTTAAAAAGTAGAGCTGGAGGAATGATTCCTGTCCCCATTAGATTCCAGAGATCTGAAGCTTTCCACTACCCCCACTATCTCTTTCCTTTTTCTGCCGTAATATTTTTTTTGATGGGGATTAACAAAAATGATTCCAAGAATTTTATCTTCAAAAGTTTGGGGATAAAAGACAAAACAAAACAAAATGGCATAAGGTAGCATTTTCTGAAATCTGAAGTCCCTGAAGGACTGGACAAAGGTTCTTTCTCATGCTCATCCTGAAGTCTGGCCCAGTGGCTGCTTCTGGACCTTGGCTCAGTGGAAAGCAGTCTATGGCAAGTTGGAGGCAAAAATTACAAACTAAAGGGAAAATGTAAATGCACCATCCATATTCCCAAATAAGCTATTTTTCTTGACTTGATGTCTATGAATTTTTCACCATTAGTAATCACATACAACTTATAACACTCTTCACCAAAAGTTATTATTTGCTTAAAATAAATATTTCTCCAGAATAACCAGGATTGGTTATGAATATTTTTCTGTTATTGCTTTGATTCTATCACACAGTATTATGATTCTTTGAGCATTACTGCAGAGATACACTGCATTTTCAAAACGATCATTAAGACAGCATAATTACCATCCGTTGTTCAAAGAAATGAATTGCTATTTATTATACAGCACCCAGGCACATGAATGTGTTTTTCTTGTTCAATTTGTGTTGATTTAAGTGCTTATTATATGTGAAGGATATTGATCAAGTACTTTTGCAAATGGCCTCAAAACATAGAAATCTTTTTTTCTTCTTTTTTTACTACCGCAAATTTCAACATGAAATATTTTGCCAGTATGCTATGAACACCAAAAGTATAACATAAACCATGGAAAAATTCCAGGCTATGTTGACATATTTTATGAATGTGAGGGATGCCAGATTGGAGGTGTACATCTGTGGGGGTTGGCCAGTCATCCCACTGCCGTCTGTGGATCTGTATGCTTAAATGAATTAGCTAATATAAAAACAGTGCATAAGCAAGTTTAATGTCATAGAATTTCTTTTATGGAGTACAAAATATTCAAATCCGAGTAAACAAGTAGAGAATTATGTTCAACTGCTTTAACTTGGGAGAAAGGAATCTATAAAATGGGAAAGATACAGCACCTAAACTGAAATGCCATATATATAGTGTTTGGCTGATCTCTTTTTTCTCCCTTTTATTAAACCAAGCTGTTTTGCAAGTTTTTACAGTCTAGGATGGTAAGCAGGGATCTTCTATTAAAGGACTTGAGAAACCATCCCAAGCTCAAGGTCATTCAGTGACTGCTAAATTTCTTCTTCTAGAAGAAGACTCAAGTCATAGCATTCACCTCTAGACCCTAGATTCCCATCTATGAATTATCCTTTATACAGCAAATGTTGTAATCACTTGCCAAAGGAGCCCTCCACCCAGTAGCTGATCAAAGAATTACGAAGCAGTGCAACATTGTCTTCCTCTTTATGTACATATAAATGCCCTAAAAGATAGGCCTCCAGCTACAGGGTTTGATATTGATAGTGTCACATTGAATCTTCCTGTCCCCAACCTACTTCTCGCATTTAATTCCTTCATGATGCCTCTTACTGGTTGAATAATGCAAATTATTTTTTTCTAATATATTGGTTGACTTCAAC
This sequence comes from Muscardinus avellanarius, assembly GCF_963383645.1. NCBI lineage: Eukaryota > Metazoa > Chordata > Mammalia > Rodentia > Gliridae > Muscardinus > Muscardinus avellanarius. Next base: position 35,347,335 of record NC_137789.1, read on the forward strand.
TTTCATTATGTGTTCTCTTAATTCCTAAATAGCATTTTGCTTGAATCATTATTTCTCCCTGAATTCATTATTTGCTAAAGTGTGTGTGTGTGTGTGTGTGTGTGTGTGTGTGTGTGTGTGTGTAAGAACTATACAAATGAATAAAAAGAAACTATGGATGATCCCTTGGAGAAAACTCTACATAGACATATACAGTATGTATAATTGGTGTTAATTTCAATGGTGGGATTTTTAAGTTGGACAAGAAACAATAAAACTTTTATTTTTAGCTAACAGTTTGTGGGCTAATTTAGTCCTTGAAATCCTTCCAAGCATGATAGCTTAAATTTGCCCCAGATGGACTTTCTCTTCTGTTCAAATTGCTCGACAGCAACATAACAGCCATTTATAACAAAGTCTGCAGAAATGGGCTGGTGCCTCTAGTCTTCCAAACACACTGGTCTGTTTGCAAGGAGAGTGCCCCCATAAATCACCATGAATTAAAGAGGAACACACACGTCCCAATCAAAACATCAGGAAGAAACCGTTGCCTAATAGATAAGAACGCAAACAAGTGCAAAGCATCGCTTGAGTTTTTATAGGAGGTCCGTATTTTTGGAAGGCAGCCGGTGCTGCTTCACATGCTGTACTTTTTCTAATCGGACTGACTCACAGTCTTGTGATAGTGAGATAAGCTAGGTAGGCAAATTTTTATAGAGTTGCAATTACTGAAATTGTCATTACGCTGCTCACTGTAAAATAAATATAGATAGAAGTGAAATTATGCACAGGCTAGAAGTAGAAAGTGTTTTGCTTCTGTTTGCTAAATTAATCTCTTCCTAAATGGCTGCAGGCCAGGTAGGTTAGCATTTGTGGTTTCAAAGGTTTTCAGCGCTTGCAATGAGCCATGAAATTACTGCATGCTGCTGAAAATGGCAGCTGATGAAAGGAAAAGAGTGAATCCCAAAGGCAGAAAGACAGGAGGAAGCAAAATTACAGGCAGCAAGTCTGATTTTTGATGTTGCTCATTGTGAAATGTACACCCAAACTTTTAATAAAACATAAAACATTAATAAACCTGCTAACAATTCCTTACAATTTCTTTTGAAGTCGGAGTATAATTTCTGAATACTTATTAAAACAGGCAACGATTCAGAGGGGGCTGAGCAGGTTTCTATCTGTGGTATGTGCTATATTGGTGGATACTCCACTTGTGACTTTTGAAATAAGATTTTTATTGATGTTTTTAATTGAATCACACAAAAGGATTGATGTTCAGTTAATAAAAGTACCCAGATCCTTTCGGTTTCCGTGAGGATTAGCGAATCTTAGTTTTGATAGTGTCACCAGCGTATACCATGACCAGTGCTGCCTTCCTGTTATAAATCACTTGAACTTTCTGGAAATAAGGTAATGTCTGAGTCTTCACGCACAGGTTCTGAAGCTCCCCAGGCCGGAGCGCTGTGTTCCAAGTGTTCTTACCCCGTTCTCAAGAAGAACGGGAATCAATTTGATACCTCAAAACTACCAACACTGCACCTTACCATAGACAGGCAGGTTATTCATGTCGACATAGGAAACCTTTTTCCTGTTTCCAGGCTTTGTGTCTCGAGGATCAATTTCAAATTGGAGGTTATAACAGTCCTTAAATATATTTATAAAGGTATTTCCCACCTTGTAATAAAAGTCAGTCTTTAAGGCTTTCAGACATTTTGTAGCCAAGAGAGATCCCTGAGCAATGAACTGACCATCATGCAGAATTCCAAATTTCTACTTCTTAGACAGACTCAGTCTCCGTGCAACTGGGGTTTGTTCATACTAAAATAATCATGCTAATGCTAAGGAATGAAAAAAAATACACCTTCTTAGAGATTCCAAGCATTTACACTTGCATGATTTTATAGATTAATTACTAGGAAGACAGAATTGTAGAGATTTTGGGATTAAATTCTGTTATGGAAGTCATAAATAATCTAATGATTACAATGCATGCCTGCTCAAATAGTGACTGTCACCAAGCTATTAGAGTGCTGTTTTCACTTCTAGCAAGGAAATGATTTGAAGTAAAAATCGAGCTGAGCTGTAAGGAAGAGCTCCTTCGATTTTAGATGCCAAACCGTCAAGAAAGAGGGTGGAAGTAAAGTTAGTCACTGCAGTCTTTTTCCATTAATTTTTATTATTTTATTTTTTATTTTTATTTTTTTGAGTGGTACTGGGGGTGGAACCCAGAGGCTTTCTACCTCTGGGCTATACTCCCAGACCTTTTTAATATTTTATTTGGAAACAGGGTCTCACTAAGTTGCCGAGAGCCTCACTGAGTAGCTGAGGCTGGCTTCGAACCCGTGCGATCCTCCTGTCTCAGCCTCCCAAGCGCGGGGATTACAAGCGTGCGCCGCCACGCCCGGCTCTTTTCCATTAATTCCTAAATGCCCCTATCTCTCCCTGTATTCCTGGGGCACTCCCGGTTTTTCTTATGTTTTGAAATGGTCATAGTTACATGATTTCAGGCCAAAGTGGATTATTGAAAAGTAAATTTGATTTTGAGTTAGACAACACAGACTTGCCACTTATCCCTGCAACCACATGGTAAAGGACATTTCCAGATGGGATCTAATTTATTTTATTTTATTTCTGTAGCCAAATAATGATAGAAACATTTACCTTGTAGAATTAAATAAGTGCACACAGACTCTTCCTATTTTGCAAGAGGAAACTTTCATACAACTGTGAAAGGTGATTTGGAAATGAATGTTTGAGACATCGTTAGTTTTCAAAGAAGACTGATGAAGAAGGTAACCAAGAAGTCTGAAAAATTAATCAAGCTGAGGATATAGATTAAGTGGCCATGCGTAACGGGGCTTCTTGCAAGAAAAATCTGCCACCCCGTCACATACCTGAGCAGTTTTCTGATCCTTGGAAGAAATTCTTTTCTTTTCTTCCTTACTCCTACTTCTACCTTACTGAATTTTATATTAAGCTCTATTTTTCAAGTGATTCAAATCAAGTTGCCATAATTCCTGATTTTCCCCAACCTGTGTCAGTGCCAGAGCTTCAGTGAATGAAAAAAAAAAAAAATAGAAGACTCAAAACACTTTGAAAACATATTTCCCAAAATAACACTCACCTACGGATCAGAAAGATGTTAACCTGAGTAAAATGGGGTTTAAGTTTCACTATCCAGTTCAATTTAGTCATAGTCATACCTGCTGTCAGGTGTGTGATCTAGTCACATCGCAAATTCAGAAAGAGTAGAACGAGGATGCTAATCATACTGATGATGCTGAAGGTGTTTGAAAATTCATTTGAAATGAATTTTGCATTTTTCTGTTGTCATCACATTGTTCATAGCAGTTCAACAGAATTCTATTCTAAAATTTGAAGATTTTCTCACAGTGAAACCTTGAGACTCAAAAAATACAGAAATCCAAGATTTTTTTTTTTTTTTTTGGAATCTCAGAACTAGCGATCACTAAATCAAAAGGCTCAGAAATAGATAGCTTGTGAGTGCTTTATTAAAACTCCATTGTGAATGTGAAGAGTATTTCCATCTAGTTTGGAAACTTTCCATCTGAATTTATTATTTGTCCACTCATTCAGCAAATGTTTACTGAGTGCCTATTGTGTTCCATACATTATTGTAAACATCGAAAAACAAAAATAACCCCATGGTCTACTGGAGCTGAAACTCGAACTTGAGAATGTAGCACGAACTATGAACCAGCTTCAATTTCATTACCTATGTATGTTCATTAAAGATGATCCTAGGGCACTATAATAAAAAGGACTATGCTATTTGCATGTATGTTTAAGAGGAAAGACTATCAGGATTGACTTGTGATGTCTGCCATGAAACTGGTCAGGGACATGTTGGCATGCGTGTCATACTTCTGCTGCTCCTCTTTCACAGAAAATCATTATAGGATTATAGGCATCAAATTCAGAATGATTTCCTAAGGAAAATATTGGTGTTGAACACATGTATCATCCAGACCTACTTTTGTGCCTTTCTTTGTGACCCTCTGCAGGTTTTTGAATTTTTATAAAGCATAACTTTTCTTACCTATGGTTGCTTACCAAAACATAATAAGGCTAACTATGCCCTAAGAAATAAATAGGAAATGTTTATCCTTCACCTTCTTGCCATATTATGCCAATTTCCAACTCTCTGTCCTATATCAACCAAATCCTGGCTCAGTCTTTCAGATTAAGCTTACACCTAAAGAGTAACCACAAACCAAGTTTTTGCTACCTAGACGATAAAGTATCTAGGAAAAAATGCAAGCAAAGACTGTGGGCTGACGATTTAAAGAAGAAACACAAATACAACAGAGCAAATGGAAATCTTTAACCCCATTAGTAATCAGGAAATGCAAACTAAACAACAAACTACTATTTTTCCTGTCAAATCTACTTCTGAGCTATACCTGTAGCCCTACTTTTTATTTTAGAACAGGGTCTTGAAAAGTTGCTTATCATCTCTTACGTTGCTGAGGCTGGCCTCAAACCTCCAATCCTGTCTCAGCCTCCAAATACTGGGATTAAAAGTGTGCACCACCATGCCACACCCAGTAAACATTTTAAAAGAACCAATATACCATTCTTGTGAGAATGTGGGGCAAAGGGCATGCTCATAGTTTAAATATAAAAATACCACTTCTTGGTAAAGCAAATTGTCAAGAATTAAACATACTTAAGAGCCGGGAGTGGTGGCGCACGCTTGTAATCCCAGCATTCGGTAGGCTGAGAACAGAGGATCATGGTTCGTGGACAGCCTCAGCTACTTAGTGACGCCCTCTGCAACTCAGTGAGACCCAGTTTCAAAATAAAGAATAAAAAATTGGGCAGGGGGTGTAACTCGGAAGTCAAATACTTCTGGATTCCATCCCCAGACCTGCAAAAAACAAACAAAAAAACCAAACAAAAACAAAAAAAACCATACTTAAGACCTGGGTATGGTGGAATATATTTGTGATCTCAGTACTTGGGAGACTGACAAAGAAGACTGCAGGTTCATAAGAATAGATATTGATAGTAATTGCCATAATTATAAAAACAAAAACTGTTTTTATTACTAGTAAAACATATTATAGTGGGTCCCTACTATGTAATACAGTGCACCAACTTAAAAAAATAAGATAAATTATATGCACTGAGATAATCTCTATGATTTATCACCAAGGTAAATATAACTTTTAGAATATTACATATAAATCATAACCCTTTTTAAGAAAAGTATGCACATGTACATGTACTACATGTGCGTATATAGAAAAATATCTAAAAGTATATATAGCAAACCATTAAACACTGTTTTTCCTAGAGAGTAAACACTGGTGAGGAGTATAATCTTTTTGCTTTCACTGTATAAAATTCTGTGTGATTTAAATTTTTTCAATGAGAATATCCCCTTTTTAATGAAAAGCAAAGAGACATGTGGACAAGAATTTTCTTCACAAATAGTAAAAGTCAACTAAGAAGGCAGTGTTAATTTCAGACAAAATATATTTAGACTATTGCCAACCTCGTGTGAAAAAGACATAAATTCAGATTAATAAATCAAATTAAAAGTGTAACAAATGCCATGTGCCAAATAGTGCCATTATAACATTCAAAGAAAAAACTGTCATGTTAATAATTTTGGAAAATGTGGCTAAAACACCATCTCTTGCAAATAAAGTCTTACTTAACCTTTCACATTTAAAATAGACCCAAAGTAGTGGCAAAGTAAATAAAGAAAAGGACAAATAAAGGACAAATATTCTATCATATTTTCCTGTATGAATGGCACCTGAAGATAATCAAAAGAATTATGAGGGAAATTTTCTCTTCATAAAAGGCTTCCTAATAAGTAAAGAAGAAGTGAAACATAAAAATAAGTGAAAAATAAAAATAAATAATGGAGCTGGGCAATGGTTATAAGCTACCACTTGAGATGTAGTTTTGCTTGAAAATGGAATTGAGTCTGTATTTGTCAAGCATTTATATTTAATTACTAAATTATAGAAAATAGAACAGAGGGACATTTTAAACCAGACCTCAGGGATGCAATCAATAAAATCCAGACTGTGGCACACTATAAATAAACTGATTTCTTTCCTTGAGTTTATCTGGATCCTTATTCTAACAAACTATTAAAAATAAAATAAAAATACAAACATGAGGCAATGAGAAACTTGATCACCAGCAAATGATATTTTATATTGAATAATTATTTTTAGTACTATTGCCTATATATTTTCAGTGAGTGAGTCTTTCTGTTTTAAAAATACATACTAAAATAATTATAAGCCAATTTAATGTATAAAAATTACTTAAGATAATTCAGAGATAAGGGATATATTAAGGGTAGAGATGAAACAAAGCTGGCTGTGCGTTCATGATTGTCGAGATTGGGTTGTCGGAGTAAAAGAAGTTTATGGTACTATTTTTATGCTTCTGAATTTTTTTTTTAAATACAGAGTTTAAAGATAGGGATATAGGGAATTTGAGGAATAAAATCATCACAATTTTACCAGTGCAGATATTTCCAAATTTGATTCTTTAAAGAGAATTCTTTTAAAAATATTTTTAATGCTTTTAAAAGTAAATGATTGCAAGGTCCCAAGGAAGATATTAATAAATTTAAAGAGAAGTATAGTTCACTAATAATATTCACTGACAGTATTACAAGAAGTTAATAGAAGTGGGAAGAATGTCAAATTTTTCCAAATTAATTTAAATATTTGACTATTTCAATGTGTTTTTATTGAGGGCAGCTGTTATAAAATTTCTCCATATTTCATCTTGAATTTAAATCCAAAATAATGACTAAAGCAATTTTGAAAATCTGCAGAGAAAAGAGGGTTGTCTACAACAATCTCATAATTAAAAATAAAAATAGATATTAACATATAAATGTCATATGAATTGGCAGATCAATGAAACAGAGTATGTAAACTCAAAATATACTTTGGTGTGTAAAAGAATGTAATATTTGATAAAGAATGCATAAAACAGTAGGGAAAAAATAAATTATTCAAAAATATGTCTGTTAACTGTTCGAATAAAGCAAATCCTCTCTGATATAAAATGGAACGTGTTTATGGTGTCTGCACATTTCCCCATTTAGAAATGATAACTTTGTACAGATAACCTAAGAGCTATAGTCCTCCTCTCTACTATGTGATCATTATGCCTCTAGTCGTAGTTTTTGAATGTAGATATATTGTTTATAGGATACAAATTCTTGTGTAGCCCAGACCACATCATTAAATTTCAAAACGATGAGGTTGACTCTCATAGCAACGAAGCTGAGCAACTACAGAATTTTGGCAGTTACCAGCAAGAACATAAAGGACGTATAGAAAGGTATAATTTAATATTTATGCCATGCAAAATTGTCTGGGCCAGGTTAATGTACAGAACACTCTTAAATTAGTAAATAAAGGCTGGAGGCAAGTGTGTTGGCGCACGCTGATAATACCAACATTTGGTAGCATTTGGGAGGCTGAGACAGGAGGATTGAGGTTCACGGAGAGCCTCAGCTACTTAGTGAGGCCCTTCACAACTCAGTGAGACACTATTTAAAAATAAAGAATAAAAAATAGGACTGGGGGTATAACTTGGAAGTAGAATGCCCCTGGGTTCCATCTGCAGTACCGAAAAAAATAGTAAATAAAAATGAAATATCTATTAAACATTTGAAAAATACTACAGATACTTCATATAAAATATAATTGATAACCATCTGAGAAAAATATTTGTTTCTCTAATAATAATAGAATAAAATAAAAACAATGAGTTACTAATTTCACCATCAGTTTGGAAAAGGTAAAAATTAATGTAATACTTTTGAACAAAGCCATGGTTGTACTGAGATAGGCCCTTGCTTTTCCATAGCTGATAGGAATTTAAATTGTCAAAATATCAGTATATAAATTTTCTTCAGAGAAATTTAGATATCATTTATCAAGAGACTTTACATAGTACATACTCTTTGATCCAGAAATGTCATTTCTAGGATTCTAGTTTAGTGAGATAATCAGGAACATGTACTGAGTTTCAAGCATAAAAATTTCTTCTGCAATCCTTGTTGTAGCAGTGAAAACTTGGGAAGTAAAATAAAGTTGAATAATTCTTTCATAGTAATAATACTATTGATTACTAACATCTAAGAGTGTACTAAATGCCAGAAACTCTTCCTATGCACCCTGACTTAATCTCACAATAACCCTTAGAGTTTGGTTCCATTAGTACCTCTATTCTCCAAATGAGGAAGCGGAGACACAGAGAGGTCAAGACAGCTGGTAAATTGCTGAGCTAGAATAAGAGCACGAGCATTCTGGCTCTGCAAATGGCACTTTTCATGAATGCACTGTAATAGCATTTGCAGAATTTTTAAATATGCCAGATGCAATGCTAACATTTTATTCTGCATTATTTAATACATAACACAAAAATCTGTTGATATGGCTATTATGGGCATTAGAAAGTCAAATCACAGAGAGTCAGTAACTCAGTGAGGATTACAGAGAAAACACTGACAGAGTTTCAGAGGACATTAATGCACATACGAATGGCCGTGTTATAACACGAGCATTTGCTAAGTAAAATACTAAAGTGTAGAGTTTGGAGAAATTAACTGTCCCTGGGTGAGTAAAAGACATCCAAACTTTTTGGAGGTTGACATTCTCTCTCTCCAAATTATGAATGTGCAGAACCGTTTGTGAGCAATTTCAGTTATAGGATTAGATCCTATAGACATATCTATCTAGTTACATCAAAGTATGTATTTGATGATGTCAACTTCAGTACTGTTTGTAAGCAAGTTAGGGGACACATCTTGAATATCCATGAAGGAGGAATGGATAAATGAACAACTCATGCCTTGCTTTTGTGAAAGTGGTTGAGGCTGGTTAATACATACTGGCTTAGAGCAAAAGCCACAAGTTGGTATGTGAAAAGAAACACACAAAAGAAAGCATACACATATGCTTACATGCATTTAACATCCGTGTGGTTGAAGAACTTTACCTGTATCTTTTGGCATATGTGTGAATATTAGATATATCTGAGATTGTGTTTTTAAATGAGCCATTATGCTGCATTCATATACATATCACTTCGGGGGAGCATACTGATAGAGTAGAGGGAGAGGGAGAACTTTTGGGTTTTACTTCGTTTCTAAAAGGAAGGGAAAAAACTTAGCACTGAGATTTGAATGATTCTTATTGTTTTTAATTTTCCTAAATTTTCTAAATTTCTGTAATAAAACTGTGTTTTCCTGTTGTAATCAGTAAGAAATAAAATGCAAAATGTTATCTGTTTAGTTTCTGCCTAGTTTCACAAAATAAAACATAAGTTACTACGTGAAAATAGATAAATAATAAGGGAAAAAGAAAAAAGCCCAGTTATGTTTTTGTCTTTCCTTTTTTTCCTAAATTTTTCAACCGTGTGTTCATTATAACTAGAAAATTACATATTAAAATGGTAGAGTTTAGGAACTCATCCTCTTCACTAAATAGCCTAAATTCTATCTTTAAGAAATACTAGCTCTCAGAAATCTACCTACTTGTACAAAGTAGGCAATGCGCCTGATCAAATTGATTCTCTGATTTATGACTTTATACCACAAGCCTACAATGTGTGATATTCTAAGAGAAAAACATAAAGCTTGTCATTGGATTTAGCATAGAGATATTGTCAAAGTATTTAGGCAGCTATTCCTTCATGAGTAAACATGAAAGAAAATCAGAACAGATAGATATATTTGTGCTAAAAATTTTGTCTTTAGTGCATGACACTGTGGTTATATGTAACTGATGATGTCTCCTTCTCTCCTCTGGGTTCTAGGAAGCCTGCCTTGAGCAACTGTGCTGGACACAACTCAATCATTTTCTGTTCAGATTCTATCACCTCTGAACTGGTCTTGGTTTTTCTGCTTTACTTATTATTTTATGTAGTTGGACTGAAGAAATAAAGCATCTCAAAATATATTTAAAGGAAAAAGAAAAAAAGCATCTCAAAAATATTTTAAAGGGAAATGGAAAAAAGCATCTCAAAAAATATTTTAAAGGAGCCGGGCATGCACGCTTGTAATCCCCGTGCTTAGGAGGTGGAAACAGGAGACAGGAGACAGCCAGGACAGCGCTGGCATAAAAGGCCCTGTTTCTAAATAAATATGTAAAAATAATAGGTCTGGGATTGTAGCCCGGAGGTTAGAAGGGTTTCCAGGAACCCCAGTATCACAAAAAAATTGTGTGTGTGTGTGTGTGTGTGTGTGTGTGTGTGTGTGTGTGTGTGTGTATATATATATATATATATATATATATATATATATATATATATATGAAATGGAAAAAAGCATCTCAAAAAATATTTTAAAGGGAAAGAAAAAAAACTATCCCTTCCTGCCTTACTCCTTTCTTCTCTCTCTCCCTCCCTCTCTCTCCTTTTTCCTCTCCTGCTGTCTCTCTTACTTTTCCTTCTACCCATCTTAGATGAGTGGTTTGAAACTGGTGCTTTCAAAGCACAAAGATAAACTCTCTGTTGGAAATATAAGTACCTGTGGTGAGTATGTCATCAATATTAAGCAGAGAAAATATTGCGCACGCCTGCGAGTGTGTGTGTGTGTGTGTGTGTGTGTGTGTGTGTGTGTTTGTGTGTGTGTGTGTGTTACTAGGGATGGAACCCAGGGATCTTCTACCTCTGAGCTATACTCCCAGACCTATTTTATATTTCTATTTGAAAACAGTCTTACTAACTTGCTGAGAGCCTAACTAAGTAGCTAAGGCTGGCTTCAAACCTGCATGATTGTCCTGTCTCAGCCTCCTAAGTACTGGAATTACAAGGGTGCACCACCATGCCTGTATGGAGAAAATATCTTTAGTGGTAAAAGATCATAATTATTCTAATTTTTTCTCTTTTAGAAATTTGTTTTCAAGTGTGAATTGCTATAGATGCAGTGGGATTTTATTATCTATGCTTTATTGTTTATTTTAGTTAAATATGTAATTAAAATTGAATATTGTTTAGCCTTATAAAAAAGAAAATCTTGTCATCTGCAACCACTTGTATAAATATCTCTGATTTTAATGATCTTATGATATCTACAAGTATACTGTTTGAAGGGATGATGTAACATTTTATTTTTAAACTAAATATATTTAAGCAAAATTCTTTAAGTGAATTAATAGAAATAATTTTTATTAAACACAGAAAGAAATTTTTTGCCTAAAAGAAATTGTGAAGATGTGTTATAGTGGACCCAAGTTTGGGTAACACATGTGTAAGCTGTGTAAAGCTTTAGCATTATGTGGAGCACAGATACACATGCCAGCTACTAGTTGAATGAATGGGGAGATAGGACAAGACTGGCAAGAATATGACTCTCTTAATGGCTAGGCAGGTGTGTCATCCTGAGTAATGAAGGAAGTGTATTAATAAATGTAATGTGAACTTTTTTTAAAAGGAAAATCTGAGTGTGGATTGAAAGCTTTTCTAGAAAATCAAAGAAAATTGCATAATTTCAAAATTTCCTACTCCCGACTATAGGCTACCAAAGGGGGTGGGAGAAAATTTTGTACCAGAGAGGCTCAATAGCTCTTTCCATTATGGAGATAGGGTGATTGAAGCTAACATTGCAATTTGGGAATGGAATTGTGCAGAGGCAGATTTATCACCTTGAAGCATATTTCAGTATGCTATGACTGTGTCTTTTATGTATATTTGATCTTACTCAAAAAACTTGAATATTCCAAAGAATGAGATGAGTGCATTGTAGCTAATGTATTTCTATAGTTTTGTGGAAGAAAGTTTTATTTGTGAAGATTTCCACTAAACGAATCCGTAGGTCAGAGCAAAGTTGTGCATCATGGTAGATGGGAGTTGGGAACCTCAACCTGCTGCTATAGGTTAAGGAAAAAAATCTCATAAACATAGTCATGCTCTGAATGTCCCTCGTTCTCCAAATAATGAGAATATATGTATAGAATTTGGAATTATTTCTGCACTGCTACTAGATATTGGTTAGCATGCAGAATTCAACAGGCATACCCCAGTATCCTCAGTGGAAGTTCTGTACAACCAATGAATACCTCAGATCTTAAACAATAAAACATAGAGCATAAAGCAACTTATTCTGGTTTATAGATTTATTTTTATGAAGATAAAAGTTATAAACGCTTGACTAGGTTGAAATAGTCTATGAAGGGTTCGTTATTTTCAAGTCTTAGGATTGGTACCACTCCCGATTACACTGCTCACTGAGGGATGGTTCACGGATACTAAAAAAATCATGGACTTATCTCCACAAACTATACTTACTCCCTTTTTATGGCATAACAAACCATTCATGTTTGTAGGGACACCCTATTAAAACAATCTCCCAGTGTGTTGAACATCTTTTCATTGTTGCAATCAAAATTTCTGACAAGAATAACTTAGAGGAACAAAGATTTATTGGGGTTCATGATTTCAAAGATTTCAAACCTTGGTCAGCTGGCTCCAAGACAGAAACATCGAGAGGAGACAAAAGAAAGGTGTTGGGCTCATGGCAACTTGGAAGCAAAGAGAGGGAAAGGGGCCAGGGAAAATATAAACCTTTCTAGGGCACATTCCAGTGACCTGTTTTATTTCAACTAGGCCCCACTTCCAGTAGTCTGTCCAGTTGTCAATGGATTATCCACTGATGAGGTCAGAGTCTCATGATCCAGTCAATTCCCTAAAGCCCTGCCTCCACACATGAGTTTTCAGAGGACATACCAGATCCAAACCATAGTACCTAGGAATAATCTAATTTTAATTATAGACTTCTGCATTTCTGTAAATCATTTGAACTCATACAGAAGGCTTTTGTGACTTTAGGTGCAGATGTCATGTTATGATGATGCCTCTTCAAACTGGAACACTTCAATTAGATACAGAAATAATCCAATAGGAAAGATCTTAGTCAGCATCTCACTATAAAAATAGCAGCCTAGTACCAACCTAGACCTACTAGGTCCCACTTTCTCTGTCCTCTTCCCTCTGTTGCTGTAGATCACGTGCCTTGGCTTCTTAGGAAGACCAGCCCCTTTCTTTTACTCAGCCTCTGTTTCTCACTCTTACTCATATCTCATATCCTTTATTTCTACACTTTTCTTATTTTATCAGTTTCTTCCTCTATATTTGACTCTTCTCATCAACATAAAAATATTTTCTGAGGGATCTTAGAAAAGTAGCCTTCACTAGACAGCATAATAACCTTCAGCTCTTACCACTTCAATTTCTCTATTTTTCCTCAGGTCAAAATTTTTTTTCTATTTTTTTATTCTTTCTTTCTTTATTTTTTTAACAATTTTTTATTGGACACAAATAGTTTACATTTAAACTATATTTGGTGCCCTCTCCCCCCTGCCCCCATTTTCCCTTCCCCCCTCCCACCAATGGTTGTCCAGGTTAACCATGTCAAAAATTTTTAAAGACTTACTTAGAACTAACTTCTCTATTTTCTCACCAACAAGGACCCATCACATTACTCTGTGGAAATTGTTTTCGTCAAGTTCAATAAAGACCCATAAATATTGCTAAATCAAATGATCAACTTTCTGTCCTTATTTTAATTGACCTTTACCACTTCTTGACACAGCTAAAAACTCCTTTTTCATACTTTTTCTTTGTCTTGGCTTCTGCTGCTCCCAATGTTCTTTTTCTCTTATTGGTCATTTCTCAATATTCCTGGCCGAATCCTCTTAACTAAATATTTGTGCTCCCCCCAAATTCCAATGCTACCCCCACTTGTGGCTGTATTTAGAGTAAGGAACAAATCAATTAATGTTAAATGAGGTTAAAAATGTAGATAGAACCCTGATCCTATTGGATTGGAGGCTTTATCAGAAAAGAGAACATATGTAAAGACATCTTGAAAAGATGGATATGTACAGACCAGGAAGAGAGCCCTCACCAGAAACCAAACCCATCTGGAATCTTCATCTTGGACTTTCTACAGTCCAGAAACAGGAGATAAATGTGTATTGCTAAAGCAACCTAGTGTTTGGTATTTTGTTATATCAGCCTTTGCCAAATAGTACACCTTACAAAATGGGCCTCTTGATTCTTACTACCCAAAGTATTCCTGTCCTAGGTTTTCCTTTCTTAGTAAAGAGCACCATAACCCACTTTTGATTGAGAAACAATTTTTATTGCCCATTTTTCTCACTTCTGACATCCAATATTTCATCAAGTGCTGTTGATTCAACACTCTATATCCATCTAGCCTAACCCATCATCCTTTCTCACCTGGGCAATTGCACACACTTCCTAACAGTTCTACTTCTTTCCATCATGTCTCATATATTATTCTGCATAGAAAAGCCAAAATATTTTATGAATCCAATGACATCATGACCCTGCCTAAAATTTCCCAATGACAACCCATTTTACAATGAATAAATTCCAGTCTCTAGATCTGGTTTAGGAAGCCCTATAAGATCTTACCTCTGCCTCTTATTCCCAACTAATCTAGTACAACTTGTCCTTATCCCCATGATATTCAGATTACAATGAATTTTGAGTTCCTCATCATGTAGGTGGGCTTACATGTGTGTGTGTAACTGTGCCTGGCTGAACAGTGATTTTAAATCCATACAAATCTCTGGGAAACTATGGAATGCTTCTGTGGATATTTATTGGAAACCACATCTCTCTTTACCTTGGGGAAGAGGAACTAATGAGTGGCACAAAGACAGTATTGTTTGTGAAGCATTCCTTTGACTTTGCCGTAAACCAGGCACACAAAAATGGATTCCATGATTTATTTGTAGCATCTTATATTGCCTTCCAAGAGCACTCCACAAACATAGTTGCTTTGACATGCAAAGTCATGCAAGGCACATGCTAAGTTAATTCATTTTTCTGTTATGTTTGCCTTCCATATTTAAAATACAAATATGACTTGATCAGTTTTCAAGTGTTTCTCTTAGTATTTTTTGGCTTGTCAATTATATTTACATATTTTATAGTTTAAAACCCTTCTATGAGATTACACACAGGTGTTCTATTTGCTCACATCAATACTTACCTTTCCTAATCCACAAGAGATAATAGTTTTTAAAAAACAAATAACAAACAATTAAAAATCATTCACAAATTTAAAGCATAATAAAGTACATAAATTTATAAATAAAATAATAAAACCAAAATAAAAAATGCCATATTTTATGCCTGTAAATCATAACAAAATATTTTAAAGTTGTCTTAATTCTGCTGAGAAGTGCAGATATTTTTTATTTTATTTATGAGTAAAAGAGTCAACAAAAAGAAAAAGACCAGTAACAGCACTTGTTAACTAGTTATTTATTAAAATAAGAATGCTTAGATAAAATACAGCTTTCGGTATCTTCACTATGCCAATGACTCCCCAATTTTTTCATTAGTCCACATCTTTCTCATAACCCAAGGCTTTTATATGTGACAGTTTCTTTAATATCTGAATCTGTATGCCTAATTGATATCCCAAACTTAACGCGTGTGAGATAGAGCACCCACCAGACACATTTTTCTTCTTATCTTCTTCATCTCACTAAATGGAACCATCATCCCTCTGATGGTTTGCATCAAAAGCATCACCACTGAGACCTCTCTTGGATTCTATTTCTTAATTACACATGGCATCCGCCCACTTCTCTGCATCTTCATGCCTTCATCCTAATCCAACCCACGCCATCTTTGTCCTAGACTATCCCCATGGCCTCCTAGGGTTCACTCTCCACCTTACAGCCTGTGGCCTGTCTCTCACTCTTTATCATCAGTAAGGTGTCAAGTCAAATATCCCTGTATAGAAAGGACCTCACTGGGCACATATTTAGAGAAACACCTTTCCTCACTCTACCATTTCTCTGTCCTTGCAGTCACCTTCACACGTCTCTCACACTGGCTTTGTAGATGGCCATGTGAAAACTATCGAGATTTTGTTGAGATTTTCTATTCTGTGCTTCACTTCTCTATATCCATGTTGAGTTTATGAGGCAAAAGAGCAAGGCCCATCTTGGCTGTTTATACAAATCAACTAGACCACTTCCCAGAACACAATAGCTAATTTAAAAATATTTATTAAAGATAGTATGGGATGGCTGGGCGTGGTGGCGGACGCTTGTAATCCCTGCACTTGGGAGGTTGATGCAGGAGGATTGTGCAGGTTCGAAGCCAGCCTCAGCTGCTTAGTGAGGCTCTCAGCAACTAAGTGAGACCCTGTTTCAAAATTAACAATAAGAATATATATATACATATATATATATACATATATATATATACATACATATATATATATGTATGTATGTATATATATATATGTGTGTATATATATATATATACATACATATATATATATATATATATATATATATATATATATATATATGGTCTGGGAGTGTAGCCCGGGGGTAAAAAGCCCCTGGGTTCCATCTCCGGTACCACACACACAAAAAAAAGATAGTATGGGATGCAGGAAGCAGTGAAAGAAATGAGGAAGTAAAAGAAAGGAAGAGGAACAGGAAAGCAGAGAGAAAGAGTGAACAGACAGAAGAGAAATGAAGGAAGAGAGGAATGAAGAAGGAAGGAAGAAAAGGAGGAAGGAAGGAAGGAAGGAAGGAAGGAAGGAAGGAAGGAAGGACTATATCACTGCCTTTATGGCAATTACTCTTTACCGCTCAAGGAGATTTGTAAAACATCTAAGGACAAAGTATTAGACTTTGAGAATCCACGGAAGCCAGGCATGATGGCACACGCTTGTAATCTCAGTACTTGTAAATCTGAGACAGGAGGAGCACGGGCTCAAGGACAGCCACAAAAAGTAGTAAGACTCGCATTTACCTAGTGATACCCTGTTTCAAAATACAAACAAAATAGGTTTGGAGGTATAGCTTGAAGGCAGAATGCCCCTGGGTCCAACACTAGTGCCACACACACACAAAAAAAAATCCATGGAAAAATTTCATGTACTTTTATCCAGTGCATTGTAATTATATATCGTAGTGATACAAACGTACATGCACACAGCATTTGGTGTATTTCCTTATGCATCTCATTCTGCTCCCCCATCCCTACCACCTGTAAATATAAGCAAGATTGGTAATGATGCCTTCATACATGTAAATAGAATTATTAGAATCGTTTTCTTCACCAATCCTCCCTCCTCCCATGCCCACCTCCTTCTTTCCCCAACCCTCTTCCACTGTTTTATTAGTCTCTCTCCTCACTGATATGAATTCCATTTCTCCCCCTATTTTCTCTTTAGCCTCCACATATGAGAGAAAGCATATGATCCCTGACATTCTGAGATTGGTTGATCTCACTTAGCATAATATTCTCTAGTTCCATCCATTTTCCTGCACATGATATAATTTTGTTCTCCTTTATGGCTGAAATAAAATTCTAGGTGTATAGATAACGTATTTATTGTGCTTGTTTGTTACAAATCAGCCAAAAAACTGTATAGAGTATATGACATATATGTAAATGAATAAAAAAAGAAAGCAGTGAACAATTAGAAAAAACTGTCTTAAGTGCAGTAAGAAAAGAGCTTTTAAACTATTAGCTTGTATATTCTACTTGTGATTTAGAGTGTCTTCCAACTAACCTCAATATCTGAACCCCAATTCTATTTTAAAACAAACTCCAATGACACTAAAATGGCATTCGCAAGGAGTAATTTCCTAGAAGATTCCAATTTGATTGGTACTTGGCAATTTTTAGTCAGTGATCATAGCTTTAGATTCAGTGGAAAGACAAAAGTTGTGAAGTGTTTTGAACTAACCCTAAATTAAACCTTTTACTTGGCTTCCACTCAAGAATTAAGAGAATAGCAAACCTGGGCTCCCCTCTGAAGCCTCCCAACATAGCCCAGGCCATTCCACCAGTCATCACACCTCCCGGTTACTCTTGTCTTGACATGGACTATATACAGCATAACAAGTGTTTCTTAAATGCTGTGTAAGCAACTGGAGGTCAGAAACCAACAACAAATTCATCTCCTTGATCCCAGTTTTTGGCCATAAATAAAATGATCAAAATTATCAAGCTTGTATTATCTGATTCCACTTGTTTCTCGATAGAAACTTAGCAGGCTTAAGCTTCGTGATTATGTTATTTGTTGAGTTACAAGTTATAAACCACCTCCAATTTGATTATTTGATAAATTAGTAATACCAAGGAACAATCTAAGAGGTGAAGCTCATCTAAGACTCAGTCTTCAAGACCATCCTGAAGCCCACCTTCTTATGAAGCCATCTTGGAGCAACCCAACCATATTTCTCTAAATTCTTAGCTTTATTCTTATGAAATGAGAATGTTAAAGAAAGGAAAAAATAAAAATAAACAAATTTGCCTTTATATTATGCTCGAGATTTTTTTTTTTTTTTTTTTTTTTTTTTTTTTTTTTTTGGTGGTACTGGGGTTCCTGGAAACCCTTCTACCTCCGGGCTACAAACCTATTTTATACTTTTTAAAATTTGGAAACAGGGTCTCTTATGCCAGCGTGACTGGCTTCGAACCTGCGCGATCCTCCTGTCTCTGCCTCCAAATTGCGGGGATTATAAGCGTGCGCCACCACGCCCCACTCGAGATGTTTATATACTTTTATTATTGCAAAATCTTCAAATGTATTTTTTTTAATGATTAACTTTGGCGTGTTGGTATCTCTACTGCTCACTGTAGAGCTAACTCCTCTAAGGAAAGCACCTAATCTTGTTATATCTTCCTTCCTAATGTCCAACTGAATGCCTTCCATATGTTAGGTATTGTATGCATGTTGGTTGAAAGCACTTGGGAAAGCTCTGGTTTCAATAGCATTGGAGGAAAGAATGAGTGCAGCTATAATGAAGAATTCTATATTCTCCCCCCCTAATTTTATTTCTATGGACAATGCCAAGAAAATAAATAGTTGACTCTTAGTATTATGTTAGGAGATAAAGTCTAAATTACTGTTAAAAACATTGAAGAATCATTTATGT
The DNA here is from genome assembly GCF_963383645.1 of Muscardinus avellanarius. Classification (NCBI taxonomy): domain Eukaryota; kingdom Metazoa; phylum Chordata; class Mammalia; order Rodentia; family Gliridae; genus Muscardinus; species Muscardinus avellanarius. The sequence goes on from NC_137789.1 coordinate 35,366,279, forward strand.
AGCTAGTCTTCTCTTTCCTCTCCAAAAGAGTTCAAGATACTAACAGTACATTAATAGTTACTATGTACTTATTATGTATGAGGAACACTTATCAGTACTTTATAGTTATTATTTATTGTACATGGATCAATCTTATAAGTACATTATTGTTGTTACTTCCACAGATGAAGAAGAAAGACCCAGAAAGTTTATGCAGTTGTCTGGGACCACAAAGCTGGTAGCTGAAGCTGCCATTCAGACCCACTGGTCACATGCTGATATAACTCTGTGCCAGGATGCCTTCTCAGATGCCTCCTTCTTCTCAGATTATGTCAGTCACAATCTTATTTAAATTTTCCAAATGAAATTCATAAAATCACTAAAGCACAAGGCTGAACACTGGTATCTGAGTAGGGATACTACATGAGGCTTACAATTGCCAAACAAGCATGATTACATATATATATATATATATATATATATATATATATATATATACACACATATATATAATTATATTTATATCTATACATATATGCGTGTGTGTGTGTATACACATGTATATATTCTGGTTTTAGAACCAAAATTGAATGTCAGTTTGTACAACTAAGGTACAGTACCTCTTAATTCAACGTGTCTTTACAATTTATAAAGAAGCATCCTGAACACTAAAGAAGCATCCTGACGTTTGGAAAGTCAGAGCAGTGCTATAAATTCAAAATTTGAGAATGCATGAAAATCAAATTCAAAACTAAGTCCTGGCTCCTTGATCAGTCTCTATAGTGATAAATTTTCAAAATATTGAAAAACATTCAAGGTATTTAGGAAGACTAGAAAGATATTTTATTTATTTATTTATTTATTTATTTATTTATTTATTTATTTATTTATTTTGGTGGTACTGGGGTTCCTGGAAACCCTTCTACCTCCGGGCTATACTCCCAGACCTATTATATATTTTTATTTGGAAACAGGGTCTCTTAAGCCAGAGAGGCTGGCTTCGAACCAGCGTATCCTCCTGTCGCTGCCTCCCTAGTGTGGGGATTACAAGCGTGCGCCCATGCCTGGCTATAAAGATATTTTATGAAGATGCCATACGTGGGCACACACACACACACACACACACACACACACATACACACACACAAACTTCCTCATGAGCAGACAGGAAGCCCAACTTTGAATTTCAAATTAACTTTTTGTATGATGCATTATTTAATAAATGTTAGCATTAATTTTTAAATAGTTTAATTTGCATACCATTACTGGGCCAAATGGTTGATGAAGATCACAATTAAAGAAAGATGCACCATTCACTTACTAAAAAGAAAAAAAATCTAACAAAGTCAAATCTTCATCATTAAATTGAATAAAGGCAGGCTATAATTGCCAAAGATGTAGAGCTCCCTGACAGTTGCAGTTTAACTCCTCTGATTATTTAAATCAACTTTATGTCTGACCCTAAGCAAAAGCTTAGTATCTTCTCAAGGCAGAGGTACTTAAAAAATACTTTGGACTTCAGAGGCAAAAAATTAAAAAAGTAAGAAAGAAAAGAAGATTGGGAATTTGGGTTTGGAAGATATATATATATATATATATATATATATATATATACATATATATATATATATATATACATACATATATATATATATATATCTTGAAGATATGCCATTACTTAATTTTATATGATGGACATAAAGCACTAATGCAGATGGAAGACATTTCACCATTTCACTAGTATATTAACTAGTATTTAGTTCCAACAGGATTCAATCTGTTTCATTAAAAAAAGTTGTACAGAAAACAGAGTGCATTGTCATGAGTTTATTATTGCAATCAAAGTTATTCTTTACACACACACACACACACACACACACACACACACACACACACACACACCCCAAAGTTTACAAAAGCAATTACACTACTTACTGAGATGACATGGATGAGTGACGAGGCCAGTGTGTGACTTGCTTGCATGAGGCTGCCAACAGAACACAGCTGGTGTGCTGGGATGGGGCCTGGGGGCACTCACTGTGTCAATCCTGTGTGGACTGTGTTTGGTCTTTCACAAGGAGGGCCATTCACACCCCAGTTCTGAACACTGGTTAAAGCACTAAATACACTTTCCTGCCATAGCGGATGCTTTCTTTGATCATGAGTTTTGTGTAGTTGCTAGTTTTAAAATAACTTACTGGATAGATACTACTTTGGCTGTGTCCTCAGGATATATAACAGGTGGTCTTGTGTCAGATCCATTCAACCTTCACAGATTCCAGCAATGCATCAAAGCTGCAAAAGCTAACACCCTAAGATCACCTCATAAGCTCTCTCAGTAAGATCCCCAACCTCAAACCTCGCTTCTGAAAGCAGTCGCCTAAGTTTATGCAATTACACGGGGTCCTCGATCCTAATAGTCTGTAGCTTTGCGAAATCAACAGTCAACAATGCTAAGAGCAAACCCGGTAAGACAATTAATAAGAGATCCCCACAGGACAAGACCACTGAAAACATTTTTTTCAGAGGAGTATGGAGAGGTTTCAAAGTGCTCTTTTTTAGTTCAAATAATTTTAAAATTATGATCAAAGTAACTCATGCTCACTATAAAAAACTGGAAAATAAATGTTTGAAGAAATAAAATCAGGAGACAACTACTGAAAATTGTTGGTGTGACTTCTAATATTTATTCTAAACATACATGTGAGAAGCATCCCTCTTATTGTATATCCAACAACATATGTAAATTGTATATATATATAAATATAAATTTAACTTAATTTGTACATAATCATTTATTCACTTATCTTTTAATGAAGATCCATGCTTTTTATCTAATGATAGGTCTTCTGATGGATGCTCCATGTCATCTTTATAATATAAATCCATTTGTAGTGGGATATAAATAATTTCCAGATTGATCTTCCTGAAATAGAAACAACATAAAGACAAATGTGAAACCCTTAGTGCATAATTCTAGATTTTAGTCTTTTTCTCCAGTATCTCAGATGTCTTATCCCCAGGTAATTAAAAAAAATTCTCTTAGCTACTCAAATGTATTGGCTTTCCCTGGAGTATTCTATTTAGTTTACCCCAAAATAACTTTCTTAGCACTCAGAGTTTACTAGACATTTTAATCTGTGATTCAACTGTATAATTATAATGCCAAGGAATATGATATCAGTAGGCACAAAAACAAACATTTGACTCACATCTACATATCAGCGGATTGGTGAAACAAATGAGTGTGTATTCTAGAGAGCAGCTGGTTCTGCATAAGTTGAGAACAGTAAAGGTATTTTTCATAGGAAGGAGGAAACATCAGATTCTTCTGTGAAGTAAAGGTCATGTCAAAGAACTGTCCTACATATACATTTATTAATTGCTATTACCATGCGAATATGAATGCAGGTGTTTCCTAATTTATTATGATTTGGCTTGATGATGGTGAAAAAGCCATACATATTCATAGAAACCATGCTTCTGGTTTTGTATTTTAATCTCTTCACAGACTGGTATCGGGATGCTGGACAGAAGCATTGAGTAGCAGGTCTCAGCCACACTACCAAGAGGATAAGCAGACAATATTCTTTTTCGTGTACTGTGTTGCTAAGCTATGGAGTTTGGTAGGTCAAGGTATATTAAATGTATTTCTAACATGATATTTTCAACTCCTGAGTATACAGAAACAACCCACCATGAGTTGAAGACAATCTGTATGTTGTTTTTTAATCACCAAATATGTTGTAGTAAGCATTTTCCTGAATTATTATTTGCTTAAAGTATGATTTGTAAGTTACAAGATATACTCTATCAATATACATTTAAAATATACAACTAATCCCTAATTGTTGGATATTTAGGTTGCTACTGTATTTTTATTATCACATAATATTTCACTGTGAATGTGTACTTATATTTTCTTAGAGTATATTCTTGGAATATATAATGGATCAAGCCAAACTAATATTTTAAAGGTATTTTGACACATTTCCAAACTATTGTGAGCGTATCACCATGAACTTCAGCAAGATATATGCTTACAATGCACCAATAAAAAAGAAATATTTTTATTATCTACCATCAATAGTATGAGAAGTTGTATATTTTCCACAACTTACTTGATACTTGGTATTAGGTGTTTCTTTCCATTTTTCATTTGGTATTACAAAGAGTATGACACTAAATTTTGATCTTACTAAGGTAAGTTTTTTTCATTTGATTATTAGACAATATAAATACTAAATTTTAAGTGATTACTTGGTTTGTAATTATTTAGATGATGGAATTATAACTGAGGCTTAGATTTTATTTTCAAATCAGGATTCAAATTTTACTTTTGAGCCTAGTGTGATGGTGCACACTTGTAATCCCAGCATTTTCGAGGCTGAGACAGGAGGATCGTAGTTTGCAGACAGCCTCAGCTACTTAGTGAGGGCCTTTGCAACTCAGTGAAACTCTTTTTCAAAAATTAAAAAAAAAAATAGGTTTGGGGTTGTAGCTCAGAGGTAAAATGCCCCTGGGTTCCATCCCCAGTTTAAAAAAATTACTTTTGTATCAAAGAGTTTAAGATTTCAAAAGATTGGTGCTCATATGATTGATATTTTTCTTTCTGTTTTCTTTCTCTTTCATGTTTTGAAATGTTATATCTATATATCTCAAAGTCATATTAATATACTCAAGATTTTCTAACGATTTTATAATGTTTTTATCTTTAACTCTCCAGTGTATTTTGAATTCATTTTCCCATAAACTATAGGGCAGAAATAGTGTGATTTTTCAAAATAGGTAAGTTAATTAGGGACAAATTGACATGTTTACTAGATTGTATTCTCATTAAGAAATAAAACATTTCTCTCTCTTTAGTCAAAAATGTCTGTCACAGTTATGTGTAAATATTATACTCCCTAATAAATTTTAGAAAACTTTCTAAGCCTCATCAAGGATTCCATTTATAAGGGGGATCATGTTTCAAAATTAAATGCATTACCATAGTCACAATGGTACTTACAAGAACACATTAACATGAGGATAATTTTGGATATATCTATGGGCACAAGGCCTTTCCCTGACATTTTTCAGACCAAAAATCACACACATTATTTTTATGAAAGAATAACCCAAGGTACAAGTAACCAAGTTGAAAATACTATTAAATATTTTTTCTCTATTTTCCAGTGGGTAACTAAATAACCAGCTTGAGTTTAAAATTATCTCTCTATTGAGTTAAAGTTAAAAGGAAGCTGGTTTTGAAGGCAACCACCATACAGATCAGGGGTTGCTTTCATGGAGTACTGGCAGTGAATCAATGGCTTCAAGAATGAAGCTGGAACAGTGATCAAGTTTACTTACCTCCATAAGCAATTCATTTCTTTAAAATGTGATATGATATCCATGCAGGCATGGAAATGTTTTTAATTTAATCTAGGTTTTACTATATGAAAATTTTTAGATATCTCTAATATCTCAATGACAAGATATATGAAAAATGTAAAATGAATTTTGTCTTACTAAGGAAGTAGGCAAAAAATTACCAGAATTACCGTCTGGGCATCTTTTCTTAAAAAAATAACTAAATATGCATAACAAAAGGGGAAGTTCACAGCACATTTTGAACTGGCAGAAATTTATTTCAATGAAATGAGTATTAATATGTAATTAATCACCTAAGATGCCAAAAATATTATTCAATATTTGGCCTACAATTTTAAAAATGACTTCAAAATATTTTAAATCTACACAATAACATTTAAAGTAAATGAATGAACCCTGAAAAGATCAGAGAACAGAAACCAAATGTATATTTTGGCACCAAGAATCTATATGACATTAGAAAATCTCTTAATAGGTTGGGACATGAATATCTTTTTTTGCATAACTCAAGATTCATATGAAGTCCTATCTAGTTTTGATATATTATGATTGCAACAGTAATTATACACATTTTAATGGAATAAAAATGCAATAGATACATAAGTGGTGAAACTGTAACAAAAGAAAGTGTCCATAAGTATTTATGGAATAACAAATGTTATAAATTACAATATTTTCTGAAAATTACTTATAAAATTAACACTCTCAACAAGTTGTAATTGCAATATTACTGGCAATAACAGTATTGAGAGCCAACTATGTGCCAGAAATTTTATATAGGATATCCTATTTAATCTCCCTAAGCAATGTAAGATAATTATATTAGCATAATAGTATTAGCAATATAAGACATAGTATCTTGATGCACAAAATGAGGTATGGAGCATTTAAATAAATTTTCTAAAGTCATCTAGACAAAAAGAAGCAAAAAAAGATATCTAACCTGTATCTCTCTGATCCAAACTCGATGCTTTTTAAGCACAGATACCAAAAGGCTCTCTGTAGGGAAATTTCAGTATTTCATGCCTTATGTATACACTGGCTTTCTGACTTTTTTTTTTTTTTTTTGGATGGAAACCAGGGGCTTTCTACCTCTTGGAAACAGGGTCTCACTAAGTTGCCGAAAGCCCACTTAATTAGCTGAGGCTGGCTTCCAACTTGCATGATCCGCTGGTTAGCCTCCAGCCTCCCAAGTACTGGGATTACAAGCATGTGCCACCATGCCCTGCTTACACTGGCTTTCCATTTAATAAGTGAGTATCATACTCTGAAAATTATTTTTCTCTAAACTCTCACATAATATTTTATTATTAAAATTTCTAAAATAACATTTAAGAAGAAAACATTTAAGTATATAAGATGGTATAGTGGTTTAGATTTAGAATGTCTCCCTGGACCTCACCGAAACCAGGCAGCCTGTTGGAAGTGCGACTTCTTTGCCAAGGAGTTATGGTCTTGCCTGGGGTTATGGTCTTAGGGATTATATACCATATTGTCTCTCCTCCCTTGTTCTCCCTCTGGCTCCTGGCCTTCATAACTTGAACACAGAGCTCTTGCTCTTTCTTTTTCTCTGCTTTGAGCTTCCAGGTCCTGAGCTCTACAGTTCCTGACATGGACTAAATTCTGAGATCTTCCAAAACTGTGAGCAAATAAATCCTCCTTCCTCTAAGTTGTGTGGTCAGTTGTTTAGAATTACATCAGTGAGAAAGTTGCTTGGAACAGGTGGGTAAATTAAAAGTATCATAATTTTAAGGTAGCATAATGTAGGATTTTATGTAGCTTTAAAAAGCCAAATCCAAAAGCAATACCAATGATCTAAATGTAATATATCTGAACTTACCTATGCGTTTTTATGAAGCTTGTGTGTATGACAGGTGTTAGAATCCTAAATCAGGCACTTAGTATTTATGTGATTGTGAACAAATAATTCATCCTCTCATGCCTATACTTGTTCCTATAGAGAGGACTAAAAATATTTACTTTAAAAATTATTTTGAAGATTTAGTAAGAAAGCTCTTTGTAAATGTCAAGGCACTCGAATGCATTGCTAATTGAGAGAACATCATGGGAGACCATTTGTCTTCCTTTCTTTTATTGTACTGGTGCATTGTAATCATACATCTTGATGCAGTTTATAGTGATAGAGGCATACATGCACATGACACTCATTGCGCCTTCCCCAGGTCCCACCCTAGTCCCTCTCCCCCCTTCCTTCCTGAGCTCAGCACAGTGATCAACTTTCATAAATTTTTGTATGTACACCATGTCCCTTGAGGTGTTTCCCTCTTCCCCTCTCCCATCTCCTTTAGGAAGGTCACCTTCTTCACTCATCTAAGGTTGCTTCTACTTGTTTGGAGGTCTCCTATGATCCATTTTCTTCCTAGCTTACACATATTAGGGAAAATATCTGGGTTTTCACTTTTTGTGACTGACTAGTCTCACTTAGCATAATGTTCTCCAGTTCTATCCATTTCCTTGTCAATGATGTGTGTTTTCCTTTATGGCTGAATAAAATTCCATTGTGTACATATCCCATAGTTTTGTAATCCATTCATCTGTTGATGGACATCTTGGCTGGTTCCATAGTTTGGCAATTGTGAAATTGTGTGGCTATGAACATAGATACACATGCATTAGTTTGGTGATTAGGTTTCCATTCTTTTGGGTAGATACCCAGAAGTGGTATTGCTGGATAATATGGTAGGTTCATTCCAATTCTTCTGAGGATGCCTCATACTGTTTTCCAAAGTGGTTGCACTAATTTTCAGTCTCACCAATCATGTATCAGAGTTCTTACTTCTCCACATACTCACTAGCTTTTGTTGTTATTTATGTTTTAAAATGTTGCCATTCTAGTTGGGGTTAGGTGAAGCCTCAGGGTAGTTTTGATTTGAATCTCTCTGATTGCTAAAGATGTTGAACATTTATTTATACATTTATTTGCCATTTGTATTTCTTCTTTTGTGAAGTGTCTATTTGGTTCACTTGCCCATTCATTGATTGGGTTACTACTAGCCAACCTAACCAAAAGAAAAAGAGAATCAACCCAAATTATTAACATAAGAGATGAAAAAGGTGATTTTATGACATACAGTGCAAAAATCGAGAGGATTATCAGGAACTACTTTGAAAAATTATACTCCAATAAAATAGAAAACCTAGAAGAAATTGGCAAAGTTTTAAGTACATACAACCTTCCTAAACTGAATCAAGAAGATATTGATAAATGAAATTCACCAATAGCAAAGAGATTGAAGCACCAATAAAGAGACTACCATCAAAGAAAAGCCCAGATGGTTTTTCAGCCAAATTTTATCAAAGCCTTATAGAAGATCTAATCCAAATACTTCTCAATCTATTCCATGAAGTAGAAAGAGATTTTTTTTGTCTTTCTGACACCATTTCTTTATAGACACTTCTGATGTAGAAAAGAATTGGTTAAATATTTAGAATGTTGAAAAACTCAAGATTAATCTGAGAAAATTAGTATCTTCCTAACCTGTGGCTGGGATATTAATTGATACCAACTTTTGGCAATGTTTTGTGAAATTGTGAAATGTGTTTACCCTTTGATCCATCATTTCCACTGTAGAAATTTACCCTAAGGGAATATTTACAAAGTTTTCAAAAGATTGAAGCTGTTTTTATAATAGGAAAAAAGGAGAGCACATAAATGCCCATTAAAAATAATACATCCATATAATGCAACACTGTGTAATATATAAGAAGTACTATGTATTGTTAAGTAAAAAGGAACCTTATAGACTTTTGTATATATCATAAAACATTTAAAAATATTATTTCATTAGATTGAAATATGCATTTTAAATTGGCTATGATATAAAGCAAAATGACAATGACTTTGTGGATTGAAATGTGTGGTGTTGGGTGGAAGAGAGTGGGAGGAACTTTGATTATCTTGTATGTCCCAGATTTATTTATTTTTTATGGGCATTTTTTTTTGTGTGTGTGTGTTACTGGAGATGGAACCCTTCTACCTCTGGGCTACACTCCCAGACCTATGTTTTATATTTTTATTTGGAAACAGGGTCTCTTAAGCCAGTGAGGCTGGCTTCGAACCTGTGCGATCCTCCTGTCTCTGCTTCCCAAGCGTGGGAATTAAAAGAGTGTGCCACCATGCCCGGCAGCATGTATTTTTTGAAATATCACATTTAAGGGGCTTTATGTTATTAAATAAAACATGGAAATATTAAGTAAAAATTAGTGCTTGGGTCAGGGACAAAGCAAGAAGAGAAAACAATGGTTTGCTTATACAAAAATAAAAACATGTTTTCTATAACATAGGTGAATAAAACAACAGAAAATTAATATTCATAAGATTAATATTCATAAAATTAATATTCATAAGATTCATAAGAGGGAGTCTGAAACTATGTGTAATTATTTTTGAGACTTTTAAATTTCAAGTGTTAGAAATTATAGCAGCACTGTGGTACCACATATTCTATTTATTTATTTATTTATTTATTTATTTATATTTTTGGTGGTACTGGGGATGGAACCCTTCTACCTCTGGGCTACACTCCCAGAAACCTATTTTAAATTTTTAATATGGAAACAGAGTCTCTTAAGCCAGCAAGGGACTTCAAAACTGCACGATCCTCCTGTCTCCGCCTCCCAAGCACAGGGATTACAAGTGTGTGCCACCATGCCCAGCTTTTCCTATGTTATTTTTAAGACTGAAAGTCAAGTTATAAATAAGGGATGTAATTAGGCAATGCGTTATTTGTCAATAATCATCCTTCTTGCATTTGAAATCTATGTCGTTCATGCATCAGTTCATTCATTCAGAAGCCTATCACACATTGACTAACTGTCCAGCACCAGATTAATCACTGGGTTTGTATCTAATACAGAAGTTCCCAACTTTATTCAGTTGATTAAACCCTTAGTATCTCAGTATTTTTGTCAGGTGCCACTGAAAAAAAATAATCATTGAACTATTCTATTTATTAAGTAGTGTGATCCAAACTACTTAGTATGTAGGTCCTAACAACTTGGTGCCTATTGGACAGTGTACAACTTCTATGTTTGTCTGAAAGCAACTTTACTTTGCCTTCATTTTTTTAAAGGGAATATTTTTGGTACATTATAAAATACATTTACTAGTGCATTAATGCATTTTATTAGTGTATTATAGTCTCACATCATAATATAAACCATGTTGATAATGACATACATGCAAACAGTACTTGATGCCCCTCCCAGCTTCCCATTTCATTCCTTCCCAATACCAAGTGCCCAGATTAACAATGGAGTATTCACATGTATACACATAATCAACAGTGGTATTTTCATTAATGAAACTCAGTCTTCCTCCTCCCCTACTCCTTCTCCCTAGCTCTACTGATGTTCTCCTCCATTTTCTGGAGTACCTCTTGTATACCAAATACTCTCTAGCTTTTGCATATTAGAGAAAACATATGTCTCTTCACTTTTTGTGATTGGCTAATCTCTCTTAACATAATGTGCTCCACGTCCTTCCAATGTAATTTTGTCCTTCTTTGTTGTTGAGTAGAATTTCATTGTGTGTAATACTCATAATTTTGTAACCTATTCATCCATTGATGCACCCCTAGGCTGGTTCCATAGTTTTGCTATTGTGAATTGTGCTGTTAGAGAACTATAGAAATATATACATACCAATGTTTAAAGGGCATTTCTAAATCTGTGTTCCTTTCATCCAGTATTTTATAGATGTGTTCCCATTATTTTATGCCTTCTATTTATTTCCATTGAGAAGTCAACTATTCCTTCAAGGCAATATATCTTTCTTGTCTCATGTTTTGGGAATTTTATATTTTCTTTGGCTTCAGTAGTTTTATTATACTACATTTTTTGGTTTGTTTATTATTGTTGATACTGTTGTTTTATTTACCCTGTTTGTGTTTTGTAGCCTTTCCTAAATCTTGTTTTGATATCGTCCATTGGTTTTAGGATATTCTCAACAATATTCATTTAACTATTATATATGCTCCATTTTCTCTTAACTTCCCTCTGGACTCCAGTATGTGTCTATTAGGTAGTATTTTCACATTCCATATATATTTTATTCTAGCTACTGTATTTTTCCATCCCCTTTTTATTTATGCTTCTGGTTGGATAGTTTTTATTTTCCAATAGACTGACCTTTTGTCTCGCTAATACTGCCTTCTTTTGTGTCCCAACATCTGCTGTTAAACTCACCTTTTCTTACTTTCAATTGTTGATTTCTCAGTTTTAAATTTTTCATGTGATTTCTGTTTTATAGATAGTCTCTCGTGAAATTTTTCTAGATGTTATATATTCTTGAATGTATTGATGATGATTATTTTTAGATCTTTACCTGATAACTAACAGCTAGATCACAGGCGGCTTACATTCTAATTGCCCTTTTTTTCTTTTTCTCATTTGTTCCCTAGCATGCTCAGTCATTTTTTTAATTGAATGCTTAGAAACATGCATGGAAAACTATATAAATTACTTAAGGCTTCCCTCTGCAGCTGAATGCTCCTGGGTTCAATCCCCAGTACCACACACACACACACACACACACACACACACACACACACACACACACACACAATTACTTAAGGCTCTAGCTAACATTATCCTCCTCTGTAAATGACTCACTTTTATTTCTGGCATCAGTTGGCTAAAGTCAGATTTCCTGAATCTAAACAGGGATTAATTTGATTATAAACTGGGTTTAGAAACTGGGTTCTTGATTAGAAACTCCTTTTAGACTTTATGAGCGTCTGTCTGTAATTCACTCCTATTTTTAGGCCCTTGTCAGAAATCTGGGGTGTTTATCAATGTCCTTGCATCTTCTCAGGCTCTGAAGTCTAATCTTTTACTTCTGCTCATCATGAGATCTCTGAAGGCTCTGATTGGCTCCTCATGCCTTTAGTTCTTTCTGTTCAGCTCCTGAACACTTGACCCCACACTACTTGCCAACTGATGAGTAAGGAAGACACCACCATGTACTTTTCTTTAGAATGTTGGCATCTCAAGTTCTGACTGTGTTGGTAGCCTGAATTCTAAATGTCTTCTAATCTTTGGGAAAATGTTGGAGATGCTGCTTGGGGTCCTCATCTCTCAGGTGCTAGTATTTATTTGGCTTTTTAGACTTGACTCACATAACTAGGAATTAGTAAATGCTTGGAGTAGAAAGTGCTATACACCATCAGGCACATATCAGTGTGAGTCCTTTCTCTCTGAAATTAAAGACCCTGGACTACTGGCTGCCTTCATTTATCTCATGTTTTCAAACAGATTTTTTATTTTGGGTTATGGGGATGGAATGCAGAAACATTCTACCTCTAAGCTACACCCCAACTCTATTTTATGTTTTATTTAAAAACAGGATATGTGTTGCTGAGGCTGGCTTTGAACCTATGATCATCCTGTCTCAGCCTCACAAGTGTTAGACTTACAGGAATGTGCCACCATTCCTGGCTCATACGTTTTTTTTAAATTTTTTTTATTTATTTTTTTATTGGTACACTGTAGTCATAAATCTTAATGGAGGTACAAGATGGTAGAGGCATACACGCACACATCACTCAATTAGCCCTTACCTAATTCCCACCCCATTTTCCCCCTTCCTTCTTCTCATGATTGGTTTAGTGATTGACTTTGATATGTTTGTGAATGTATATCATGTGCATGAGGGAATTTCCCTCTTCCCCTCCCATCCCCCTCAGTCAGGTCACCTTATTTGCTCCTCTGTAGTTTCTCCTTTGTCTAGAGTTCTGCCTATGATCCATTTTGTCCCTAGCTTCTGAATATTAGAGAGAGCATCATCTTTTTTATGTTTTGTGACTGACTAATTTCACTTAACATAATGTCCTCCTGCTCCATAACTTTATCCAGATTTTCTTATTGTTCTATATGGCATGATAAACTAATTTCTCCTGCTCCTGAGATTAAGAAATAAGTAGCAAAAAAAAAAAAAGAGAGAAATAAGTAGCCTTTTAAATTGCAAGCTCATCAAGAAAAGGATTGTGTCAGAGAAGAGCCAGAATGCAAAATCCATTAGTTCTCCAAAGAATAGGAGCTGCAGAGTGCACTGCTGGAAGCTTCTAGAAAAAATAAAGGATGGTGACTCAACAAAGAAAATACAGTATGTGGGTGATAATTTGGTAAAGTCCACAGGAAAAGCAGTTGTTTTGGGTGATGGCCTAATGTTTAAGACTTTATGGCACAATGTCACTATCTGATTTCAAACAGAACTTCCCTCTACACTGACTTTTCTCTCCCAATACAAACATGGCTGCATCTACCATTCTTAGAACAATCCTACCCAAATGCAGTTGCTTTCCTTCACTATGATGTCTTTCTTTTGGTATGCTCTAGAATCACCCTGGTAGCTGGGCTGGAGCTCTCAAAGACTCCTTTCCAGTAGATCCCAGAAGTGTCCTCTGCACAGCACTGTGGCTGTGGTCCCACCGTGCCAGGCAATTTCCAGGGCTCTGTTTCTCATGCTCTGTCACCAAGCCCCCACTCAGCTTGTTTTCCTGACTGTCATTTTGTCTGAAGCTGTACTCTCGGGTCTGGCTGGCTCTGCTGTCTGCTCAGCTTTATGATCAGACTCACGCTGCTCCCTCGTCTTCCCTTCCTCTCACTCATCAACACTCAGCAGGGTGACTTCGGTCCCTATCAGAGTCATCACCACTTACGTGGAATCTTGCAATAGCCTCTTAAACCTCATCTTAAGTATCACTTTATTGCAAGCCATTCTGCACAATGCTGTCAGGTGTTTCTTTATAGACTTGATTATATCACTTCCTTGGCCAAAACCTTTGCTAGCTCCTTGCTGTCTAAAAAATAATGCACAATCAGGTCCCAAGGAAATAAAAACTGTGACAATTACACGAATATTTTTAAAAAGCATTATACATTGAAACATATGGAAGATGGCCAAATTTATTCTTTGAAAAAAAATGTAATTTTAAATGTCTTATATGAAATAAGAAAGAATAAATATGGGTAAACTAAGAATTAAAAAAAAACAGAAGGTAGAAAAAAGTAATGAAATAAACCAAATATAAGAAAATTCATAGAAAATATGCAATTGGTATATAAATCTAATGACTGTCTTTTGAAGGAAAAACAATAAAGTAGAGTCACCCTGGTAAGGCTGATTTAATATAAAAGAGGAAGCACAAACAATATAACAAATCATGCAGGGCATATTTAAAATTGTAATATAGTAACATGTTTAAATCTATTTAACTCTATTCTTATATAGTAGAAAATCTTGCTAAAAGGAAAATATACCTAATAAATAATTTGGAAAAAAGATGGAAATTAACAAAATCAATTCAATGATCCTAGAAGAACTAGATAAAGTTCTTGAGTATCCACGAGAAAGTTATGACTCAGGTAGTTTCCAATACTGGTTATGTCAAAATATTCAAGGAGATAATGTAATTTCATTAAAATGCCTCAAAAGAAGGAAACCTTTGCAAGTCATTTATAAGCTAGCTATAATTTTAGCAGCAGAATTTAATAAAGATAGAGAAAAACAAAGACAAGTGATTAATCTCATTTTAAAAAACCAAGGCAAATTCCCACACTTAAAATACATAAAACAAGCATATTTTATACTACTAAGGCATAGATGATTTACTACTAGAAAAGCTAATAAGATAATTAATCATACCCAGAGACCAATTTAAAAAATCATATGATCACACGGGTACTAGTAGGAATTCCCATGAAACATTAAGCAAAACAGAGTTAAATGAATAATGTATGCATATATCCCTCTACCATCTTGAACCCCATTAAATGTATGACTACAATGCGCCAATAAAAAAAAATACAAGATAATTAGAACAGGGTGAAGACATTTAATTTGAAACCAATAGACCTTCATTTTATCTAATATGAAACAATGGATGTACAAGTAATGAAATCAGCAAAAGTCCAAGGTCATTTTACTACTCTTATTATTTATATAATCCTAGAAATGTTAGTTAATGTTAACACATCAGAACACAAAGTATAAATTAAGAAGTATACTTCATCAGCTAAATTGACATTATTTATATAAAATAAATTTCATCAACTTTGAGTGTACAATTCAGTGAAGTTTGACAAATTTATATAATTATGTCACTATGATCATTAGCATGATCCAGGCCTTCAATGTATACAGTTCCCTGTCACTTTCTTCTATCCTCTGCCTCTGGCAACCACTCATTCATATTCTGTTGCTATAGTTTTTTATTTTCTATAATTTATCATAAATAAAATTATAAAAATATATTGTATGATTCAGGTTGATTCATCCATGTCATTGAATTGATTAGTAATGAACAACTTATTGTTGTATAGCCATTAATTTTATGGATACACGACTACTTGCTTATACATCTACTTGCGTTGTTTCCAGTTTGGGTGTGGCTACAATGATTAAGTTTCTGTGAATATTTGATTTCAAGGCATTGTATGAACATACGCTTTATATCTCTTAAATAAATAGGAATAGGATCGCAGGACTGTTGTGCAATTGTATGTGTGACAACTATTTCTTCTAGTGGGAATTTTTTTTTCAATTCCTCTTTGTCCTTGGCAACACTCAAAATTGCCTTTAGTTTTAGAAATCTAAGATGTATTTATGTATTCTATCACAGTCCTACTTAGCATTTCCTTAGTAAATGATGTTATTCAAAATCTTTTCATGATTATACTGAGCATGATTGTATCTTCTATGTTGAAGGATCTGTTTCAAATCACTTGTTTATTTTTTTTGATATATTTCTTAAGTTGAAAGAGTTCTCTATATGCTAGACATAAACCCTTTATCAACTTGATGTGGTTTACAAAAAGTTCTTTCCAATCTGCAACATTTACCTTCTAATTTTCTCAACAGTAATTTTGAAGGAAAAAAGTTTTTACTTCTAGTATTTTTTACTTATTTTTTCTTTTTCTTTTTGTGTGTATCATATTGAAAATGGCATACATTCACAGAGTGCTTGGTGCTGCCCCCCACTTCTCCTTCCCTCTCCTCCCAACAATGAGCATTCAGGTTGACCATGCTTCATTCACACTTATACACATATTCAAATGTGGTTCCTCCAGTTAATCAACCTCAGTCTTTTTCCTCTCCTTCCCTTCCTTTCTAGCTTTGCTGAAATTTCCCCTTCATTATATGGTGTCCCTTTGGTATACCTAATACTCCCTAGTTTGGGCCTATTAGAGAAAACATATGTCCCTTCTCTTTCTGTGCTTGGCTGATCTCACTTAACATAATGTTCTCCAGGTCTTTCCATCTTCCTGCGAATGACATGATTTTGTTTTTCTTTATTGCTGAGTAGAATTCCATTGTGTGTATTTTCCATAATTTGGCAATCCATTCATCTGTTGATGGAGACCTGGGTTGGTTCCATATGAATTGTGCTACTATGGACATGGGTATGCATATTGCTACTGTAGTTCTCTGATTTCAACCCCTTTGGAAAGATACCCAGGAGTGGTATAGCCGGATCATATGGTGGATCTATTCCCAGTTTTCTAAGGAATCTCCACACTAATCTCCATAGTGGCTGAACTAATTTGCACTCCCACCAGCAGTTAAAAGAATTCCTCTTTCCTCATATCCTCACCACATTTGTTGTTATTTGACTTCTTTATGCTTGTCACTCTTATTGGGGTTAGATGAGACTATCAGCGTAGTTTTAATTTGCATCTCCCTGATGGCTAATGATGTTGACATTTTTTCATGTATCCTGTGGCCATTTGTATCTCTTCTTTTGTGTCTATTCAATTCAGTTGCCCATTTCTTGTTTGGGTTATTTGTCTTTTGAGCTCTTTGTATATTCTGGATATTAGCTCACTATCAGTGTGGTGGCTGGTAAAGATCTCCCATTCTGTAGGCTTTCTCTTTAGGTATTTTATGGTTTCCTTTGATAAGCAAAGGAAACTTTTTAGTTTGATGGCATCCCACTTGTTAATTCATGCTTTAATTTCCTGTGCTTTGGAGATCTTGTTGAGAAAGCGACTTCTTGTGCCTATATGTTGGAGTGTTGAGCCTATACCCTTCTATAATAACCTCACAGTCTCTGGTTTAATTACCAAGTCTTTGATACATCTCAAGTTGATTCCTGTGCATGGTGAGAGGTAAGTACTTTGTTCCATCTTTCCACAAATTAATAGCCAGTTATCCCAGCACCATTTGTTGAAAAGGCTGTCTTTTCTCTAGTGTATGAGTTTGGCCCCTTTGTCAAAGATCAATTGAGTATAAATGTGAGGGTTTGTTTCTATATCTTCTATTCTGTTCCATTGATCTTTACGCCTGTTGTTGTGCCAATATCATGCTGTTTTAACTACTATTGCTCTGTAGTATAATTTGAAGTAAGGGATTGTGATGTCTCATGCAAGGTTCTTATTGTTGAGGATTTCTTTGGCTATTCTGGGTCTCTTCTTTCTTCATAAAAAATCATGACTGATTTTTCTAGGTCTCTGAAGATTGTTGTTGGTATTTTGATAGGAATTGCAATGAATCTGTAAATCACTTTTGGCAGAATGTCCTTTTTTTTTTTTTTTTTTTGGTGGTACTTGGATTCCTGGAAACCCTTCTACCTTTGGGCTACACTCCCAGACCTATTTTCATACTTTTATTTGGAAACAGGGTCTCTTAAGCCAGTACAGCTGGCTTCGAGCTTGCACGATCCTCCTGTCCACCTCCCAAGGACGAGGATTACAAGCGTGTGCTACCGCCCCAGGAAGAATGGCCATTTTGATGATATTTATTCTGCCTAATCCATGAACATGGAAGCTCTTTTCATCTTTCAAGGTCTTCTTCAATTTCTTTCTTTAATGTTTCATAGTTTTCATTATAGAGGTCTTTTATGTCTTTGGTTAGGTTTATTCCTATTTTATTGGTTTTCAGGTTATAGTGAATGAAATTGTTTTCTTTATTTCTTTCATTGTGGATTCATTGTTGGCATATAGAAGAGCAACTTATTTCTTTAGATTGACTTTGTATCCTGCAACTTTGCTAAATTTGTTAATCAGCTCCAGTAGTCTTTTGGTTGAGTTATTTGGGTCTTCTAGATAAAGGATCATGTCATCTGCAAACAAAGATAGTTTCAATTCCTCTCTTCCTGATTGAATTTCTTTGTTATCCTTCTTTTGTCTTATTGCTGTGACAAGCATCTGGAGGACTATATTGAAAAGGAGTGGTAATAGTGGGCATCCTTATCTTGTTCCTGGTATTAGAGGAAATTTTTGCAGTCCATTCAATATGTTGGCTTTGGGTTTATTGTATATTGTCTTAATGATATTGAAATACATTCCTTCTATTCCAATTTTCTGGTATTTTTAACATGAATGGGTGTTGAATTTTGTCAATTGCTTTTTCAGCATCTATTTTCAGCATTTTTTTTCAGCATCTATATTCCATGGGCTGCTGAGAAGAATGTGTATTCTGCTCTTCCTGGTTGTAATATTCTGTATATGTCTATTAGGTCCATTCTGTTTATAGTTTTCTTTAGTTCTGAAGAATCTTTTGCCTTGAATATCAATCTAGTGGTATAAGAGGTATGTTGAAGACTCCCAATATTATTGTATTTAGGTCTATTTGAGATCTGATGGCCTGAAGCGTTTATTTTACAAATGTGGGTACACACATATTTGGGGCATACACATTTACTACCATTATATATTCTTGGTGAATTGTTCCTTTTAATAAAAGGAAGTGCCCTGCTTTGTCTCTTCTGATGTGTTTTAACTTAAAGTCTGTTTTGTTGTATATCAGCATTGTTACCCCTGTCCGTTTTTGGACTCTATTAGCATGATATATCTTTTTCCATCCTTTCACTTTAAGCCTATGAATGTCTTTGGCTATAAGGTAAGTTTCTTGCAATCAGCATATATTTGGATTATGTTTTTTAATTCACATTGCCAGTCTATATCTTTTAATTGGTGAGTTAAATCTTTGGCGTTCAGGGTTATTATTGAAATATTTTTGTTTCCTACCATTTTGTGTTCTATCTTCTGTTTATATAATGTTATTTCTTCTTTGCTTACTTGCCCCATTGATCAACTTCATCTCTTCTCTGGTTCTGAAATTGGCTTATTTATTTATTTTTCTATTTTATGGTTTATTTCTTGAAGTAAGTATTTCTCTAGTGTTGGCTTTGAATTCATAAATTTTTTGAGATTATGCTTCTCTTGAAACACTTTTATTTTTACATCAATTTTGAATAATAACCATGTAGGATATAGAAGTTTTAGTTGGAAGTTGTTTTTTTCTAGGGTCTAGATTACATTATGCCAGTCTCTTCTGGCATTGATGACTTGGGTTGTAAAGACTGGGTTATTTTTTTTTTTTTTTGCCCCTGTATGTCACCCATTCTTTTGATCTCATTGCTTTAAGATTCTTTCCTTAGTCTCTATGTTGGTTATTTTGATTTTTACATGGCGTGGGGAGGTCCTTCTTTGATCTTGTCTTAATGGTGTTCTGTATGTCTCCTGTACATGTATGTCCAAGTCTCTTTCCATATTTGGAAAATTCTCTAAAATTATTTCTCTGAATAGATTAAGAATACCCTTGGTGTGTACCTCTATCCCTTCTTCAATGCTTTTTATTCATAAGTTAGGAAATTGTCTTAAATTTGTTGAATGTTTAAGTTTTGTTGCTGTAATCACTTCTGCATGCTGTTGGCTATGCTTTTGGTTTTGAATGACCTCTCTTCTAACAGTGATATTCTATTTTCTATTTCATCTAATCTTCCAAAATTTCTTTCTATTGCTGTCTTAATTTAATTTACTGACTCTTTCATTTCATTCCAGACCACTTTCTGATACTTTCTTGATTTCTCTATTTCCTCTTTCATTTCCTCTACACATGTTGTGAGGCCTTTCATCATATTGAAGATCTGGATTCAGAATTCTCCTTATTGCATTTCTTGTAGGTTTTCATGATTTTCCTTATTTTCTCACTGTTCCTAGTTCTCATATTTTCAGGGTTTTCAGTCTTGTTTTTCCTGATGTCTTGACATCTACTTTTTTTGTGTGTGATTCTGTGGGTAATCTGTCTGATCCCATATTAGCAGTAGGAATTCAGAATTGTCAGCAGGTTTGTGCACTGGTAAGTAGTGCTTTTTTCAATGGTGAGGATTGGGTAAGGGAAGACAAGCTGGTGTGATGGGTACAGGATTCCAATAAAGTAGAGGATATGACTGAATAAGGATTTAAGTATAATAAGTAGTATCTGGTTGAGAATTAGAGAAGGTCAGAAAGTAGAATTCCTGTAGGTAGTAGAGTATTTAGGTATGGAGATATGAAATTACTTGAATATAAAACAAGGAGATACCATAGGGAAAATTTTTTTGAGAGAAGAGAGTAGATAGGCTAGAGTAAGGAATTTTGTGAAAGGAATGGGGGGGGGGAGAAGCAAAAAAAACATGAATAAAGTAACAAATTAGTTACAAAAACTAACAATTATAAACAAAGACAAAAAAGGAAAAAAGGTATAAGAAAAAAAGAACAAAAAGACTAGCAACAGTGAAAGAGAAAAAATAAAAACAAACAAAAAAGAGCCATTCTGTTAATTTACACAAAAAAGGTCTGGTCCCCTATAATATCTGTATGTCTGTTCACTGTGGTAGATTCTGGAATATATTCCAATGTCTCTCATTGGCTCCATAACCTACTGTCAGCCTTTGGAACCATTTTATGAATGTTTGTGCTCCACGCTCTCTGGCCCTGGCTCTGAGCTCTCTGCCCTGGGCTCTATGATCTCAGGTCTTGTGCTCTATACCTTCCTGCCCTGGGCCTGCACCTCCCTACCCTCAGTGGCAGAGGGCATCCAGTATAGACTTGGAGCAACCCCTTGTGACTCTGTGCAGGCACCATGCCTTGAGCACTATGCCTTTCCTGTGTCTCTGGAGGTTCTAACTGGACTACATCCAGGATGGACCACCAGGTCTTAGCTCGCTGGAGTCCCATGGCTGCTCAGGGCAGTCTTCAGCATTCACCTAGTAATGAGTAACGCAATGATTACCCTACTGTCCTGCAGGCCAGGTCTCTGGAGGGCACAGTGTACCTCTGCAGGCACCACCTCTAGTGAGCATACATGCTTTTGGGTCTTTTTCTGTGTCCCTGAAGCATGGTACTGGTTGCATAAGATGTTGGAGCTCTGCCACTGCTTTCTGCAGTTCAAGTTCTTGTATTATTTGTTGGTATTTCTTGGGGCTGCAGTACTGGAGCCTGCAGTGCTGGAGCTAGCAATCAGAGTTTGGGCTGGTGTCTCGAGATGGGCCTGAGATGGGCTGGTGGCCACACCAGGTCAGTCACACGCTTGGGCTTTTTGTATTGGATCTTGCATTCAGAGTACTATATTTCCTTCTGCCTTGGTTCCTGTTTGTGTTTTGGTTCGTGAGTATCTCCCGCTGCTTTGTTTATTTTGTTTGTCAAGACACTGCCATCTTGGTAGTTGAACTTTATTTGTTCCAGCTACTAAGATGTGCTATGTACCAAAGTCACCATTTTGAATCCTCTACTTCTATTATTTAATTAATCATGTTGTTTTTCTTGTTTGGTTTGTGTTTTGGGTTATGTGTTATAATATTTGCCTAGCCCAAATCACAAAATAATTTTTCCTGTTTTGGTCTAGATTTTTTTTTTATAATTTTATGTTATCTATTGGTCTGTGATCTATTCCTAGCTGTACTGTGTGTAGTCTAAGACAAAAGTTGAGATTCATTGTTTTGCATATGAACATCTAATTGCTCCACTATGGTTTTTTGAAAAAGACTATCTTTTCCTTTTTAAAATACCTAGGCTTTTTTTTATCAATGAACAAATTATCATGTATTTTTAAAATACTTTCACTGGTGCATTGTAATTATCCATCTTAGTGAGATTCAAAGTCATACAGTCTTGTGCAGAGGTCTTGGTGTGTTTCTCTCCAGGTCCCGGCCTGCTACCCAGCCAGCCCTCCTCATGCATAATAGTGTGACTGGTGGTGATACCTTCATATATGGGCAGAGCATAATCTGAACTGTTTCTTTCATCAGTTCCTCCCTTTTCCCTTCTGCCTCCCTCCCCCACCTCTCTCCACTCTTCTACTGGTCTCTCTCCTCAATTATCTGAAGTCCCTTTTGTTTCATATTTTCTGTCTCGCTTCCACATGTGAGAGAAAACACTTGGCCCTTGGTTTTCTGACTGTCTCACTTAGCATAATATTCTCTGGTTCCATCCATTTTCCTGCAAATAGCATAATTCATCAGTCTTTTACTACACTGACAACTTTGTTTCTCTTATCTGTATGTTGAACATACAGCATTGCTTATTATAGATTTATAGTAAGCTTTAAAATCAGGGAATGTAAGTCTATCTCGATCCATATTTTAAGAAATTACTTGGATATTTTTGCTGCTTTGCATTGCCATAAATATTTAGAAATCATTTTACCAATTTCTATAAAACAAGACACCAAACTCTTGGGATCTTGAATGTGTTTTTAAAATTTGTTAATAATTTTATAGGCCGGGCATGGTGGCGCATGCTTGTAACTTCCGCGCTTGGGAGGCGGAGACGGTAGTATTGCGCTGGTTTGACTCCAGCCTTGTTGGCTTATGAGACCCTGTTTCCAATTAAAAAAAATATAAAATGGCTCTGGGAGTGTAGCTCCGAAGTAGAATGGTTTCCAAAGGCCCCAGTACCACCAAAAAGAAAAAAAAAGAAATTTGTTAATAATTTTATTGGTGCATTCTAGTCTCATATTATAATGTAGTTTATAGTGGTAGTGACATATATGCACACAACAGTTGGTGAACTTTCCCCCAGCTCCCTCCCAACTCCCCCTTTTTCCACACAGGATATTGAGATTGGTATTGGTATTCTCACATATGTGCATAATGTGAATAGAAGTGAACCCTTTATCTTATTAGACTTATATAAGTCAATTTATGTTGAATGATGTCTATAAATACAAACCATAAAAAAGTCCCTCTGCACGTAAATGTTTCCTTCCATTTTTTTTTCAGTAATGGCTTGTAGTTTTTAATACACAGGTCTTATACATATTTTAAATCTATTCTCTAGATGTTTCCAACTGTTCATTGCTACTTTGCAGATTTACAATTGATATTCTTATATTAATCTTAGGTGTCAAAATTGTGTCAAATTCACATATTACTTATAGTAGATTTTGTTTTATAACTTTGAATTTTATAAACAGACATAACCATGAATAAATATATTCTTACTTTTCCTTTTTATTTTCCAGTAGATATACATTTTTCTCCTTCATTGCTTTGGTAAGAACTTCCAGTATAAAGTTTAATAAAATGGTCACAGTGGGTATCCTTGCCTTTTTCGTGATTTTTATGCAGAAATCCTCATTTCTCATCTTTTATGTAATACTAGTTGTAGATTTTTCCCATAGATATGTTTTATAATATTAAGGATATTTCCTTTTATTCCTAGAAATAATTTTCTGAGAGATTTATTACTAATGCATACTAAATTTTTTAAATGCTTTCCATATATGTATTAAGATGATCCACATGATTATTCTTTATTCTATTGGTATGGGGAATTGCATTGATTTGTTAGTGTAGAAATAACCTTGCATTTCTATGACATATTCTATTTGGACATGACACATTGCCAATTTTATATACTATGTAAAGCTTTTTTACATAGTGTTGAATTATATTGTTCATAAGAGATATTGGTCTAAAGTTACTTTTTGTAATATCTTTGGTTTTGGTACTAGATTAATACTGCCCTTATGAAACAAATTAGGAAGTGTTTCATCTTATTTCTAACAGAGTTTGTATGGAATTACTAGTTCTTCTTCCTTATATATTTGATAGAATTCATTAATAAAGCCATCTAGGCCTGAAGTTTTTTATAGTAAGGTTTTTAAGTATGAATTCAAATTCTTCAAAAGATACTGAACTATTCAAGTTATCTATATACTCTTTTGGGGAGGGTTTTTTTTTTTTGTGTGTGTGTGTGTGTGGTACTGGGGGTGGAACCCAGAGGCTTTCTACTTCTGGGCTATACTCCCAGACCTATTTTATATTTTATTTGGAAACAGGGTCTCACTAAGTTGCTGAGAGCCTCACTAAGTAGCCGAGGCTGGCTTTGAACCTGTGCCATCTTTCTGTCTCAGCCTCCAAAGTATGGGGATTACAAGTGTGTGCCACCACACCCAGCTTTTTGAGAGTTTTGATAGTTTGTGCATTTTAAAAAATTATCTCATTTTGTCTGAGATATCAAATTTAATGACATTAAGTTGCTCAGAGTACTGTCATTATCCTTTTACTGTCTGTAGAAAATATCATTAATATTGCCAGGCATTGTAGACCATGTTTGTAATACCAGTACTTGGGAGGCTGAGACAAGAGGTTTGCAAAGGTTCAAAGCCAGCCTCAGCTACTTAGTGAGGCTCTCAGCAATCTAGTGAGACCCTGTTTCCAAATAAAACATAAAAGTAGGACTTGGAGTGTAGCCTGGAGGTAGAAAGCCCATGGATTCTATCCCCAGTACTACACACACACACACACACACACACACACACACACACACTACTGCTCTTGAAGATCTAGCTTTTGATTATATTTATTTTCTCTATTGCTTTTCTTTTAATTTCCATAGCTTCTAATTAACAAAATTGTATGCATTTATAGTGTAATATATTTTGACATACATGTACATTGTGGAATGACTAAATCTAGCTAATTGCATCACATGGTTATTTTTGTGATAACACTTTTATCAATTATCTTAGCATTTTCAGGTATATAATATATTATTAACTATAGTCACCACATTTTATAACAGATCTCTTGGGTTTATTCCTCTGTTTAACTGAAATCTTGAATTCTTTTGGTCAACATCTCCTTAACCTACTCTCAACCACAGAAAGAAGTAAAATCAGTCTGTCAAAGAGATGCCTGCAACATTATTCACAATAGCCAAGGAATAAAATCAACCAAAGTGTGAAATTAGCCAATGGATGAATGAGTAAGATAAAACCTGCTCTACCACTGAGCTACCCACCCAATAAGTTATGTCTTTTTATTGAAGCATTTAGATCATATAAAATTAATATAATCATGTATATGAAATCTAGAAGAAGGATATTAAATCTAGAGGGATACTTTCAGAAGAAAGTATGTCAGAAAAAAAAGGATACATTTTTCTACATACCTACTTTAAAATTCAGTTCAACAAAATCACCCTAATTGAAATTTAAAGTTGTGCAACAATCATGTAGCTAAAAATGTGCTAATTATCCTCTGATATATAAAGAACTTTCTATTAAAAATTGTAGTAAGGACAACAGAAGGCAATGCATAAGAGGATAAATAATAGTAAATATTAAAAGTAATGAATCTTCCTGAAACTAAAATACATAATTTAAAATATCTTCTACCTATCATATTGGTAGAGATTTGAAATACCGTATTTAGTGTGGACTAGACTGTGTAAAGATACTTATATGTGCTGTTGATAAAGGCAAGAATTGGTATTTATAAAAGACAATTTGTATTTTTTTTACACAGCAATTCCAGTTTTAGAGAAGCATATTAAGGAAATAATTGGGCAACTGCAACACTCTAAATAAGGATAT
Source organism: Muscardinus avellanarius (assembly GCF_963383645.1). NCBI lineage: Eukaryota > Metazoa > Chordata > Mammalia > Rodentia > Gliridae > Muscardinus > Muscardinus avellanarius. The sequence goes on from NC_137789.1 coordinate 35,392,236, forward strand.
TCATCACAGCATTATTATATAACAGCAGAAAGATAAGAGACGACACAAATATTCAACAATAGGCAAACTGTGAAATGCACACAATGGAACATCATTGTGTCATTATAAATACTTATGAAACATATTGTTAAGTCAAAATAGCATGTGCTATATAGTCTCATTTATTTTAAGGAAATTATATGCACGTACACATTGAAAGTGTTAAGGCTGGACACTAAAACTTTAACAGTTATCTCTATGACAGTATTTTGAACGATGCTCCCCTTCTTTATGATTTTCCATGTAATATAAAGAATATTTAGGAAATGTAAATGTGAACAAGAAGATATTGTCCATCTATTACCTTGGCATTTTTTTTTATTTCATTGTTTGTAGGAGAATAGGCAGATGTATCTTTCCATATGCTACTGGTGGAATTATAAATTAAGAATATTTAGAAAAGAAATGTTTCACATGTATCAAAAACAATATTAATTTTTTGTGTGGGGGGGTCCAGGAAATTGAACCTAGGGACATTCTACCTTCAAGCTATACCCCAAGCCCTTTTCATTTTGAAACAAGTTCTCCCTAAGTTACTAAGGATCTTGCTAAGTGACTGAGGGTAGCCTCAAACCTGTGATCCTCCTATCTCAGCCTCCCAAGTGCTGGATTTTTAGGCATGTGTCATTAAGCCTGGCTAAAATTAGTGAATGTAATACAAAAAATTACCAGTTGTATTTAATGGAGGTTTGTTAAATGAATAATTAAAGAGCCATTCAATGGAATTGATATGTTATCCTTAGCAACATGGAAACACATGTGGGAAAAGACACATAAAAGAGTAAATTTGAGCCAGGTTTGGTGGCCCACACTTGTGATATTACTCAGGGGCGCTGGGGATATAGCACAGAAGTAGAATGCCCCTAGGTTCTGTCTCCAGTGCCTCCGCAAAAGAGTAAATTTATGGAACCTAATCATAATTATATATAAGTTTATATAATTATATATTTGTATAATTATATTTATATATATGAAGATGGGAATATACATATATTCCCATCTTAAGGTTGTTAACATTAAGTATGTCTAGGCTATGGATCCTAGTGACTAATTATTCAAACCCTTTCACATTCATGCTGGGAATGGAAATATTTATGATAATGCTAATAACTGCATGTGAAAATCTCATCTGACATCTGTAACTCCCACTCTACTCTGCTAACAGGAGTGACCTTGAGTTTAGGTGGATTCCTAACTCAGGAGGTACAACTGATTTCACCCCGCACTAAGTTTCCTTAGCTTTATGAGAAAAAGAAAAAAAGGTAACCGAGTAGGACGTAAAGCAACAGCAACAAGAGGTCCAGAGTCTTCCAGACAGTGTCTGACATCTCGGACTTTCACCACTCAAGCTGTTTGCAGTCACAATGGAGTCATTGTGTGTATGAATAGTTGGAGGTCTCTGTAGGTTTTATGGCCAGCCATAGAGCACCTCAGAGGTGCGTAGCTAGCACTCATTTTCAAGTGTAGATCCATCTTATCAATGTCAGCCACTCATTACTAAAAAAACATCTGGACAGCAACACACAGGTGTTTCACCTGATATATATATATATATATATATATATATATATATATATATATATATAGATATTATATAATATATATATATTATATCTATATCTATCTATATCTATCTATCTCTCTCTATATATATATATAATCTTAAACAAATGCTCATTCATCTTGGGCCTGGTAAAAGTAAATGCCTACAATTTATTGAGTTAATATCACAAGGAGGACTGAAACTCTCATGTCCTTAGGGCTAGAGAAAAAGCCACAGAACCAACTGCTTATCATGTGATACATCATTGAAGTACTTTGAAAAGTCAAATTTCACTCTTTCATGTACACACCCCACATTTCAAGCATTCTGGGATGTGACTAGATTCTGGAACTAGCCTCAGATTGCTAGGATATTTTTATGTTGCTCACTCTCTCAGGAATATTGTCCACCCTGACTTTGGCTTGAGAACACCTGGTTTAAATCTAACCTCCTCTGTGAACCCACCACACCAAATAGATTACTTCTTCTAGAGTTCTCTGCCCACACTGTATATGAGCTGCTAGTTCATATTTTTATATTGGCATCATCTCACAACTTGGCATATAGCTCCTCCATCAATGTTTATTTTATAAATAATGGAGGATCACAGCAAAGATAATTACATAAATACAAGCAACAATGTGCATGCACAATAAACAGTGATTTCAGAAGGGTAAGGATGGTTTGCTGTTCTGTTTCATGCACACGTACACTCATATTTTCTAATATTCCATTGCTCTCTTTCCTAGTCATGAGTTCTTAAAAGCCTATCAGACTGATTGTGAAAGACACATCCCTTTTCAAGACCTTGCATTCACTTAAGCTAAAACATTAATTTAACAAAACAAAAGTAATACACAATTGGTTGGTGTTTGTAGGATCTGGTTCTGCATTAATTCTATGGACAAGATTTATAGTAACGAAGACTCCAAAATTAGGTCCAGAGAGGGGCTGTATTTTGCTGAAGCAGGGAGATAGCAAGCAACAGAGGGATCAGAAATCTGTTGTTATTGATGTTTGTTCTTATACCTTTGGAAAACTTTTTTTTTTTTTTTTTTTGGTGGCACTGAGGGTGGAACCCAGAGGCTTTCTACCTCCAGGGTATACTCACAGCCCTATATTTTAATATTTTATTTGGAAACAGGGTCTCACTAAGTTGCTGTGAGCCTCACTAAGTAGCTGAAGTTGGCTTCAAACCTGCGCAATTCTCCTGTCTCAGCCTTTCAAGGGCGGGGATTACAAGTGTGCACCACCACTCCCGGCTAAACATTCTAATCATAATAATAGTAGTGCCATTCCTCCACAAAGAAATGTTGAGTATGGCTCACACTAGTTTGTCTTAGGAGCTACAGATGATAGGTTGCTGCCAGCCAGTGTTCAGACACTCAGAAACACAGTAACAGCTGAAGGAAACCTTCAAACTCTTTGTTACTCAGTGATATTGCCTCTGGCCAGGAGAGAAGCAAGTTGCTCCCAGGGGAAATCGCTGATGCTACTATTTTAATTTGCAAACCACAACTCTCTCAAAGATGATGAGATTTAAAATTACCTAGACAAAGCAGATCCCAGCCTAATAAGCTGAAAAATACAAACAAGAAAAGAAACAATTTTTTCTTTTCTCCATAGTCATATAATTGAAAAATCAGCTATCCTCAAAAGGGTACTATCATAGCTACAGGCCATGATTAAAAAGTGACATCTAACCTGGGTCTCAATCTACTCCATCCAGGCTTTAACCTAATGCCACCCAGAACTGAATGCTAAGTGCAAAGGTGGCTGCCATCTAAGTGTAATGAAGAAATGGACATTTTAAAGACCAAACACGGATGTTTCATATATTATGACTCATTTATTTTGTCTATTGAACTGGAAGATTTAAGAGTGTTAAAATATTTTACTTTTAGAATTAATAAACAGTTTATGCATAAACTCTTATATGCATATTATTTGTGTTATATCCACAAAATGCATATTATACCCAAATTAATTAAAACCTTAATAGGTTAAAAATATATCAAGACACTACTGAGTCCATCTGTCCAAAACTGACATTGAATAATCTTTGAGATAATGTAATATGAAAATATTCCTGATTCAAGTAATAGACAAAGCAATATAGAAAATGTATTATGAAAACAACATGTTCTTCACTTAAAGTTGAGCAGTATGTTAGCTTTCTGTTACTGTAGTGAAATACCTGAGATGGTCAACTTATAAAGAGAAAAGAGTTATTTTGACTCATAGATTGCAGTCCATGATGGTTGGCCCCTGGCTTTGCATCTCTTTGCAATAGCACCTCATAATGTGTAATGTGTGGCAGAGAAAAACTGCTCAGCTCACCTGCTAGGAAGCAAAAATGAAGAAAGAGATGGGAACCCAGCAATCCTCCTGAAGGGTACATTCTAGATGACCTCTCACCAGCCCAACACCCTAAAGTTCTGCCTTTTTTCAAAAGTACCACAGAGATCAAGCCTTTCACACCTCTGGAGACATTCAAGATCCAAACTATAACAACCTGTAAATACCAGACACAACAAAACTACACATTATTTATTCTTATAAATAAACAAAAACAAAAATACATGGGCCAGATGAGGTGGCACATATCTGTAATCTCAGTAGTTGCGAGTCCGAGACAAGAGGATTATAGGTTCAAGGCCAGCCTCAACAACATAGTGAGAATCTCAGCAACCTAGCAAGCCTCTATTTTCAAACAAAAAATTAAAAAATATAAAAAGAGCTAGAGGTGTAGCTTCAAGGAAGAACACCCCTGGGTTAAATCTCCAGTACCACAAAACAGAACAAAAACAAACAAACAAAAACATATGGAACTGAGCCCCAATTTATCATTAAGAAGTCACTGGAGTGTTGCTCCTTTGTAATAGACTTGAGATAGATTCAGACCTGAGCTAACTGTTCAACACTACTTGGCACGCATCATGATCCTCATTCAAGGAAGTCTATTAGATTCTTACTTTCTCTTTACACTCTGACCACCCAAGGGAAACTCTAACAGCTTGCCATCTATTCTATAAACATACAGCTGACCAATGTTGTCTTGGTAGAGCAGATTGTTTTCCTACTGGGAAGAAACATTTTATACATATACCTGTACAATATTTACATGACTTTCTTAATCAAAAATGCCCTTTCCAATATGGTCGATTCTTTCTTGGGTCTGTTTGGGGAGGAAACGTTCCTCTGGTAGGAACCTCCTCTCCTTTTACCCAGATTCTTAGTCTCAGCATATGCTCAGGTGAACAGGACAATTGCTTAGCTTTTGTTAGTCTCCTTATATTACTTGGCTCTTCAAATGCAAAACTCAGTGCATTTTCCTAGTCTCTGAAGCCTACATATCATGGTGTTCCAATTAGGGATTTCTGTAGATCCTGTTTTAGTTGGCTTTCTCGCACTATGACCAAAATGCCCAATAAGAACAGCTTAGATTACAAAGGTTTACTTGGCTCACTTTTTCAGAGTTTTCAGTCCATAGGGCTGGCTCTGATGCATACATGATAGTGGCATCAGGACACACAGAAGGATGCTGCTCTCACAATGTGAAGACTGGAAGCAGAGAGGAGGGGGGGGAAGTGGGGGGAAGGAGGGAGGGAGAGGGGGGAGGGAGAGAGAGAGGGAGAGGGAGGGAGGGAGGGAGAGAGAGAGGGAGGGAGAGAGGGGGTAAGGAGAGAGAGGGAGAGGGAGAGAGAGAGGGAAGGAGAAAGGGAGAGAGGGGGGAGGGGGGGAGGGAGGGAAGGAGGAGAGAGAGAGAGAGAGAGAGAGAGAGAGAGAGAGAGAGAGAAGGCAACCAGCCCCAAGGCCATAGCCCCAGTCACCTACCTCCTTCAGCCACCCCTTCCTGCCTATGTTATCACACAACAAATCCATTAATCCATCATGGATTTATCTACTGAAAAGATTAGAAACATCATGATTCAGTTTTCACCCTTAATCTATTTGTATTGCCAATATATGAGCTTTTTCAGGGGATATGCTATATCCATACCATTACAGATCACAAAGTTGTCTTTATTTGACCTCATGACATAAATTTTCTCATTCTTTAACTGATTTTTATAGGAAAAAAACAATGAAATATCTAAAAGAGTAAGGAATAAAGATGGTTGGTGTGTGCACACATATATGTGTATGTAAATGTCAAAGCAGATGAAAATGACCCAGTGAAATTTATGAAAGCTTTTAATCTTTCTTCCTGAAATTCCCTACCACTTTCTGGAATTTTCTTGGAATTGGAGCCCTCATTCATTTTGCTTCATGATCCGTGGATCTGGGATAGCCCTTCTGGAATGACAAAACTTCAAACTCCAGAGAGTGCAGGCATTTATTTAGGAATTTCACTAACTTAAGCAAAGGAGTGAAGAACATAGTTGTACTATGGAATTTTCTCCCTCAGATGTAAAAATTAATTTGCATATGGTTGCTTGTTTAGATGTAAAATATGTTGTCTGAGAACAAAAATGTGGTCCTGAATTTAAGTGAACAGAACATCATCTAGCACTCATCCTGTCTGTTTTCTCTTCTATTCAAGCAAATTCCATGGATTCAGTTTGATCTACCTTAAACCTTTATTGAGCCTAGATATCTGTCCCTTAGGAACTTGATGTCAAGAGCTCAAAAAGATTAAGTGACATGGAGTTATGCATTATGCCTCAGAGATTGCTTGAGGTATGAGAAGTAGAAGGAAACCCCAGGCCATTTCCATATTTGATATGTGGGAGAGAAGGGAACATATCCTCTTCTTACTGCCAAAGAATTGTGAGTACATCAAGCAGTTGTCCTCTCCAAGAGCATCAGGTTAAAAATTGACACCATTAACAGAGCAGAAGAAAAAGAGCAGAGAGCTTAGGTGTGTATATCTACTACCCAAGGAATTTGCAAATATTTTAAAAGTTTTATTGCTACAATATAATTATGCACTGTAGTGAGATTCTTAGTGATAAATTTATATATGCATGAAACATCTCTTATGTAAGTTTCATGATAATTATGTCCTTGGCAAGGTCTATGTAAAGTGTCAGAACCTAAAACATTCCATAAAGAAAGATGCTGTATTAAAAATGTTTCTTCTTTATGAAAACTATTTCACAAGTAAAAGGTTAAGGTGTGTCAAAGATATAAATAAAAGTATAGAGAATTTTGAAGGGCATTATATATTTCAGAGATAATTTGGAAAAGTGGAGGCACCTGAAGAAGATAAAAGTTCAGGGGAGTAGAAAAAGAACAACAATAATAAAGAAAAATCAATTTACTAACTTTGTTTTTTAAAAAGATTAGGATAAAAGACAAGGAATTTGAGCTAATGGACATTTGAATCCATTGAGAAATTGCAGCAGTAAAGAGGAGGCTCCAGATGCCACTGTGTCTTAGAGCCAGCTGGTCTGTGTTTGGGTGAGAGTGTGAAGAGAGGAGAAAACTCTGAACAGAAGTCATCACTCCATGCTTTTCTCCCCGAGGGTAAGCCTAACTTCTGGCTTCCTATCCATATCAGTCAAGGTCCAATCAGGAGGCAGAACCATAAGAATTATTTAAAATGGGGCCCCCTTCATGGGTCTGACCTCAGAAGATTCCCACACTTAGAGTTTAATGCTCTGCGGTCACTGCATTGAAATCATTTCTTCTTTTTTCTTTTTATTGGTGCATTGTATTCAATTCCCATCCCATTACTTCCCCCTTCCCTCCTCATGTTTGGCTTAATGACTGACTCTGGTATGTTTGTGAATGTAGATCATGTACATGAGGGAATTTCCCTCTTCTCCTTCCCATACCCCTCAGTTAGGTCATCTTATTTGCTCATCTATGGTTTCCCTTTTTTGTTTAGATTTCCTTCTGTGACCTTTTTTCTCCCTAGTTTCCGCATATTAGGGAGAGCATATAATTTTTTTTTTATTTTTTGTGACTAGCTAATCTCACTTAGCATAATATTCTCCAGTTCCATCAATTTCCTCAAAAGTGTTGTAATTTTGTTCTTCTTTATGGCTAAGTAAAATTCTATTATGTACATATCCCATAGTTTTGTAATCTATTCATCTGTTGATGAATATCTTGGCTAGTTCCATAGTTTGGCTATTTGAATTGTGCATATATGAATATAGATACCCATGCATTAGTTTGGTAGTTTGCTTTCCATTCTTTTGGGTAGATACCCCGAAATGGTATTGCAGGATCATATGGTAGGTTCATTCCGTTCTTCTGAGGATTCTCTATACTGTTTTCCAAAATGGTTGCACTAATTTGCAATCCAACCAACAATGTATTAGAGTTCCCACTCCACATCCTCATCAGCATTTGTTGTTGTTTGTGTTTTTAATGATTGCCATCCTAATTGGTGTTAGGAGAAATCTCATGGTAGTTTTGATTTGTATCTCTCTGACTGCTAATGCTATTGAACTTTTTTATACATTTATTGGCCATTTTAATTTCTTCTTTTGTGACTCACAATTTCAGAGGTTTCATTCTATGGCCACATGGCCCTATTACCTTCAGGCAGACATTACATCATGTAGGAGTGCATGTTGGAGGAAGCGGCTCATCTCTGGCTGTCAGTTCAGGAAGTGTGAGAGACAGAGACGGGGGAGAGGGGCTGGAGTCCCAATATCCTCTTCCAGCACATGTCCCTCAGTGACCTAACGTCCTTTCCTGGGGCTCCAGCTTTCAAAGGTTTTACTATCTCCAAGTAGTGCCATGAAATGGGGACAAAGCCTTTTACAAATGGGCCTTGGAGTCACATTCAAGATGCAAACTATTGCAGATACCCCAGGTACCCCAGTGGTAGGTGTGACGAGCCTTGGTAGCCCTCCACCTGCTGTGGGTTGGGTGGCAGGCCCATAGAAAGGGTGTCACCAGGCTTGACTATCCCATTCTCAATCTCTGGCTGACATGTGTCACATCATTTGACAGCCAATAAGAGGGGAACCCTGAAGCCACGGGGCCCAACAGGTCCTGGGCAGTCCTGGCCCCCTGAACTTGTACTCACTCACCTTCTGACTGTTGCCACACCCAAAGCCTTCCTTCCACTGGTTTTGTGCCTGGAGATGTCTTTTCTTCTTTCCAGCCTTCCTGAGTCTTATTTGAGGGTTTTTTTTTTAAACTGTCTAAGATACTTTCCAGAAATGAGCCACAGGAGATAAATTGTATCTTGCCATAAATTCCACAGGAGTCGAATGATCAGTGTGCATGGATGTCACTATCCAATGAACTACATTGTGATGTTATATTACAATGCACCAATAAAAGTATAATAAAAAGCAGTAATAAAAAATTACTGCTTCAGCAGGGCGTGGTTGGCGCACGCTTGTAATCCCTGCGCTTGGGAGGTGGAGACAGGAGGATCACGCAGGTTCGAAGCCAGCCTTGTTGGCTTACGAGACCCTGTTTCCAAATAAAAATATGAAAATAGGTGTCTGAGAGTGTAACCTGAAGGTAGAAGGGTTTCCAGGAACCCCAGTACCACCAAAAAAATATTATTGCCTCAAAAAATGAAATATGAGCAAATAACATTTATTGTATTGAAATTTTAAGACTGTAAAACCTTCTTTGTTATTTATTTATTTATTTATTTATTTATTTATTTATTTATTTATTTATTTTTGCAGGTCTGGGGATGGAACCCAGGGGCATTCTACCTCTGGGCTATATCCCTCTGCCTTATGTTTTTATTCTTTATTTTGAAACAGGGTTTCACTAAGTTGTGGATGGCCTCACTAAGTAGCTGAACCTGTTGATCCTTCGGTTTCAACCTCCCGAATGCTGGGATTACAAGTATGCGCCATCACGCCCGACTTTCCTTCTTTGTCATAACTGAGATTCTTCTAATTCCAATTTTCATTTTTAGAAATTCAAATTCTATTTTTACTTAGAATGACACTACATAACCAAGAAAGACTATCAAAGCAAATAAAGAAAGAAGCCAAAGTCTTTCTACTTACCTTTATGAAACTTCCAGCATAGTTTTTGAACAAGAAAATCTGAATTTTGTTTTGTACTAGTGTCTAAATTTGAAATATGGTGTTACATTTTATAATCTAAACAAGGTTATTGCTGATACTTGCAAAACAAACTAGAAATTTTTTGAAAAAAATATTTCTTGGTACTAGAGTTTGAAATCAGGGACATTCTACCTTTGAACCATATACCCAGCCCTTTTTATTTATTTTTATTTACTTTTATTTTTGATGGTACTGGGGTTCCCTTCTACCTCCAGCCTACACTCCCGGACCTATTTTATACTTGTTATTTGAAAACAGGGTCTCTTAAAGCCAGCCAGCGTGGCTGGCTTTAAACCTGCATGATCCTCCTGTTTCCACCTCCCAAGCACGGGGATTACAAGCGTTCGCCACCACGCCTGGCTGCCCTCTTTATTTTTTATTTTGAAACAGAATCTTGCTAAGTTGCTGAGGCTAGCCTTGAACCTATGATCTTCCTATCTCAGCCTTGAAAGTATTGTGGTTACAACCATGTGTCACTGTGCCCAGCTCCAGAAAAACTCTTAATTGAAGACATAGGTCCAGGAATTAAGTCCATATTTTGCTGATACACTATATTTCTCATACACATGGAACTTGCAATCTGATAAGTTTAGAAATGAAAATATAAAAGGATTTTAATTAGGACAAACTTGACATTCTAAATGAGACCAGAACAACATCTTAACTTCTTTTGCCATCTTTCGATTAAAAACTAATCACTTGGGTTGGGGGTGGGGTGCAGTGGGGGAACATGAAGAGGTTATGTGCCTGAATCAAGAATGAGTCTCAATTCTTCTCAATGTGTCCTTAAAGAATAATTAATCCCAAGTTTCTTGCAACTGGCATTTTAAACTTCAAACATATTAAGAAAGAAAAACACCACTTATTAAAACCCTCTGGGGTGATAGTTTCATGGTGTGAATTCTTCCCTGAAATTCTTCACTCCAACTTCAGAAGTTAAATATGCACAAACACTTAACCCTCCTTTTCCAAAATGTGGCACAAAATACACTGTATTTCAAATAGTTAAATTAAACTCTATTTCCCATGTCAGACTGGAGAAGATTGGACATTGCTCACTGAGGGGAAAAATTACCCTTCTAAACCACGCATACAACTTCTATTAGTGTCTGTGGGGGCTGCAGAAACACAAGAGATGAACCTACACCATGCCATTTTATAAGAAATTAGCTCTATTCCCGTAGAATAGAAATTCTACCTAGAGTCAAGTAAATCAAATCAATTTTTCAGTGTGTTTTTTCCTCAAAAGAATTTTTCCAAAATAATATTTCATTATACGTTATTATTTCTAGGGATCTTATATAAATTAAATCTAGGGTTATAAGTGAGATATCAATTAACATAAGAATCAATTTAATGTTAATTTAAATAGCTAACTGTTATAATTTTTGCATAATGATGTGGCCTCTGGGCTTGAAGTCCTAATCATGTCTAATTAATTTAAAGGATGTTACTTTTTATTATCATTGAAATTTTTGACAGGTGATAAAACATTTAGGGTTGCCATCACAAACTTTTTACATCAGCTATACTGTAAGTTGACAAGTCATAGATCATCCCTCTCAAAATGGCTTTTTAGGGGGAAAAATCCTCAAATACATTTTTGAAGTTATAGAATGGAATTGCTATTTTGCCATGAAGAGGAAAGCAATTCTATTCCCTAAAATAATAAAAGATTTGACATTTTTTCATGATCTCAATTACTAAAATCAACCTTCATGAGGAATAATCAATTTCAATTTCAGAAAATAATCTTTACAACCTCTTAAGTTTATACAGTACCCGTATTCCCAGACACATTAACATACTTTCCATTGTAGATATATTTAAAAAAACAACAACTTGATCTTTTGAGTCTCAGATAACAAGTAAATCTAATGGCAAGAGGATTAGCTAAAGGGCCTGTCACTTCTTTAAAATAGAATATTAAAATATCTTCCATTAAAAGCATTCTCAAAAATATAAAATAATGTGAAGAAAATTATTCTTTAGAGATTATAGATTCTCTGCCTGTAGAAAAACCAAACTCAAAGCACAGAAAGCAAAATGGATAAGTCTAAAGCAGATACAGGGTAACATGCAATTCAAGCAATGATAGAAAGTGGGAGACTCCAGCCAGCATGACCCCAAGATCTGTACCACAGTGCTGTTCTTTTAAAAGGAAAGAAAAGAATTATTTTACAAATCCCCAGGAGGGATTTTATGTAAGATAAGTACAGTCAGAAAACGGAGTGAGCCGTGAGTAGCTGCAATCTGAAGGTCAGTGAGCTGGGCAGCATTTGTTAGGATGAGGTACAGCCCAGAGGGGAGGGGGAAGGAAGGAAGCCAGACCAGAGGCCGCAGGACAAAGCTGTTGGGAACATGGACTTGGGCTCTGGCTCTGGTTACTGGATGTCTTTATGTCTCATCTTCCTGCTCTGTGAGACTTGACTATCTACTGACCTATAGCATCTATTCAAGGGTTGTTGGGGGAAATGAAATGCATTAATATGCATAAAATATTGTAAAAGAGCATGGGACGCATTGTACCTCCTCTCTATATGTTTATTATTATTTTACCTTAGAATAACTCGTTCAGTAGAGCCCGAGGACTTCTGGAACTCTCAGCTTGAAATTATAGACAGTGCTCTCTGAATCTTGAGGTAAGTATGATCTACCTAGATTCAGGTCAGGCTATGTCTATTCTCATACTAATTTAATAAATGCAATTTATGATGGTCACAAAGCAAAATTTCTTCATAGAATGTCAGAAATCTATGGACCTCCCACTTCTTACTGTTATAAGTATTTAGAGACACTAAACAGAGGGGGGGGGGTAGAGAGAGAGAGATCATAGGAGTCAAAGCAAAGTTTGAATGATACTTTCACCACTTCAATTTGTTTGACCTTGAACAAGGTATTTCACCCTTCTAATTATTCAGTTTACTCATTCATGAAACATGAATGATGTTTTAGTCCATTTGTGCTGCTGTCACAAAACACTCCAAGCTGCATACTCTATAAAGAACACATGTTTATTTCCTCCCAATTCTGGAAGCTGTGAAGTCCAAGTCTACGGTTCTGACAGGTTCGGTGTCTGATGAAGGCCAGGTCTCTGCTGCCACAATGGTGCTCAAATGATAACAACAACAGCAACAACAAGAAATATGCTTTTAGACAGTAGTTTATGGCTCAAGGTAGAGTTTCTTTTTTACTTTTAGAATTAGACATTAAACAACTGCATATGAATGAATTCTAGCCCGAGCATGCTTTAAATTTAACGTTTCACTAAGGATAAGGATAAGGAACGCCTGACCTGAGAGCTCCAATAATCTTCTTTTCAGGTTCCCCTGGAAGAAATTTTTACCTGCCTAAAGTCTTTTTCCTGTTCATTCTTGCCCTTACCTCAAAGTAATTCTAGTAGCCTCCCAGGTAGCCACCACCATTTAACTATATGTGTCAAACTGATCATTTCCCCTACCAAGCAAGACATGACAGGACCAGATGGGACCAAAGTGGGATCCTCAAAGTAGACAGACTGAAATCACTTTGCTGGGAACCATCTGACCTCTCCTCCTCTCTGGCTTTATTCACATCTCTCTTTCCTTCCTAACATCCTCAGGAGTGTTGTGCTGGGCAAAACTCCATGTGGGTGCTCAGCAGAAGGGTAAATTAGGTTCTAATATAAATTTCAGGCTCATGGCAAAAGGCTACTATAAGTCTCTTGCAGAAAAATAGTATCCACTTTCTAATTTGCCCTGAAATGTTAATGGCCTATCAATGGTACTGTCTATTCCTTTGATTTGGCATTTCCTGTTGCAATAGACTCCAAAATTGCTGGTTATCAAAGTTCTCTATCCAAAAACACAGCTTAAGAACTTAATAAAAATTCCAATGTTCACATGGCATCCCAGACTGCTTCACTCTGAATCTCTGGGGGTAGGATGAAGGCATAGGTATTTTTTTTTAAAGCTTTCTAGGCGATTCTTATATATAGATATTTTTAATAACTAGAATTTAAAATGGTTCCTTGCATCTAATTTAGTATACTTCTAATCAATTCTCCTTATCAAAAATAAAAATTTAGTCTACAAAATATCTTTCAGGCACCTCCCATTGCCTATAACAGTGGTCTCAAAGAACCAACTGCCCATTAACAGAATAACTCAAGCTGCTTACTGAAATACAGATTCTAGTCCTCACTTACTGGATCAGAGAAGGGATGAGAGAAATAACTTATATTCTTAGTAATCATATGAAATAATATCTATGATTCTTCAATTTGAGAACCAGTGTTCTCCAAGATCAGATCCCTTAGCATGGTAAAAAAGGTGCTTCCTAATGCAATCCGATCCTCATCTATCCTTCTGACCTATTTTGCTGAGCCCCCCCCCCACCCTGGCTCTCTTCTTAATACTTTGTGTTCCATTCTAAAACCACCTTTTGACTTGGTACTCCCTCCAAGTAGCACAGACTTAGGCCCTTCTCTCATCTATAAAATGGAGATTATAATTGGGGTTATTTGATGATTAATTGAAATAATATATTTGAGACTATCAGTTTCTGGTCCTGTTACCAAGTAAATGATTACTACCCACCACTGACTAATTCCAGAATTTGTAAAGTCAGAGAATCTGAGCAGAACCATGCTCTAAAATGCTAAAGAAGTATTGACTGCAAAGCCACTGCTGAACCTAAGAATGGCAATCCTACTACACTAGTGTAAGCATATTTGCAATATGGGAAAAAATCATGGGGGGAGAAATTGCCATATTCCTAGGATTTCACAGGCCACCCATCAAATGCACCAAGAAAAAAAAAAAAACTGAAATAACCCCTTAAAAAAATAAAAAAAAAGGATGCCTGATCTCCTTAGCTTCAGGGCAGCTTATTCAAGAGTGAAGTTTTAAGACTGAATAAATAAATGCCCATATTAAACACTAGGCTAAATTCAGTCTCTGGCCTAAAGGTCCTCACAATCTAAAGGAAACAGCATACATAGACAGACACGTGTGCAAAGAGGAATTTACAAAGTTATTTTTTAAAACTTTGTTATTTTCTCACTATATGTATTGACTGATAAACAGAAGAAAAATGGCAAGGGGAAATTTGTTCCTGTTCCCTGTGTATTTCACATATTTATTTAGCTTTCATTTGACACTTTTTGACACTAATTTGTTAAGTCTATTGGTTTATATGCCCCTAATAAATCACTGAGTTTGAGTTTCTTGTTAATAAAAGTGATTGATGATGATGATGATGGTGATGATGGTGATGATGATGAACAGGTTTTGAGCATTTATTAGTTGGGAGGCACTTAGGTAGGTATCTTAATATGTTATATAATTTATACAACACTGGTCAGAGATAAACATCTTCATTTTGTCAGTTGGAAAATGGAATACAACGATAAGCTATTTAACTTGTCCAAAGCCTTTCTGTTATCACTGTAGATCAAGGATCTGAAGTGCTGTTTCTTTACTCCGAAGGTCCAATATCCTACCTAGAATAAACTTTAGGTCACCTATAGCAATAATTGTTTGATTACTTGGTTACAACAAAATTGCTTCAAGAATAGGTAACTCCTAATCACCAGAGGAAATCCCTTCCTTAACATAAGGACACCCAGTATTTACCAAGAACTTATTTGGTATAGTTATCAGTATATATCAGGATTCTTTTCCCCAAAAGTCTTCCAAAAACTCATCTTGGACATAACCTGTTCAAAAGAAATGCAGTTCCCATTACCCCTTTGGACATTTTCTCAAATTGGGTTGAATTGTTGCTTTGGAGCTGCTCTAGAACAGGTATTACATTGGGAGATAGCTTATTTTCTTTCCTTAATAGCTGGCGAATTATACAAATTAAAATAATTCTGAAGATTCCCTTATAGAAAGAAAATTAAACATTGTTTTGTCTTCTGTTTTATGCTACTCTTTGAGCAGACTGTTTCCATAAAAAGGGAAATAGAACTATAATTTTTTTCACATAAATTATTTTCCAAATATTTTTTACACTTAATATTTAATCTAGATACTGAGCTGAGACATACAAAGTGATTATGGTATGGCATCTAAAATTTAATGAAGAAATGTGTTTATTCAATTCACCATATCTAAAGTGGTACTTTACACCAACTACATTGAAGCCTAAGACAATGTCTATTATAGTTAGTGGTAAAAAAGGACAATTAATTTTTCCTGAGAAAAAATTTCTAATGTTATTAATAACATAGGATCAGGAGCATTTAAAAAATAACATTGAATTTTATTTTTAAAATATATGTATGATTCACTTAAAATGGTGGATAATAAACATTTCATGCAGAAAAACAGAACACTTTAGCTTGGTTCTGATGATCTGAAAGATAAAACTAGACACAATGGGAAAATGTTATAAGAAATAAATCAAAGAAAACTGGCAACACAATTACTAGTGTTCAGGTAGAGGCTGGTAGTTCACCACTCAGAATACTGTAGGGAAGACTTAAATATCAGATGATATTTGGATCAGATAAATTAAAACATATACTAACTAGATTACTTTATTGCTAGGTACAACACAACCAAAAGAATATGCAAAATTCCAAACCTCAAGGGTACACCTTGATTCTTAGATTTGTTATACTGTTTAGTAAACTCCAGCTTGGAAGATCATTTTCTCTAACTATCACACCATGACTTCCCTGGATCACCCATCATCCATTTCCTTAGGCAAGAGAACACAAATACCAGTAACAGCAAAACTGAGAATTCCTGGATCAGGAAAAATTGGCATCAAAATACAACAAGAAAACTAAAGGCAAAATAAGAATGCAATCCAGTATTACTCAGTTTCTCTAACCCAATTTTTTTTTTCTATCTGATTGCTTTAGGATACACATTGTATAAATTTAGACATTTTTTCATGGTCATATAATACACACTATTTACATGAGAAAAGTCATTGCTTGCTTGTTGGTGAGTTAGTAAAATGTGTCCCTTCTCCTATACATATGCTTTTAATCATTTAATGAATCTAAATGCTCATATTAGAGTTAACTACTGAGCAGAGAGGTTTACATCATTTCAGCAAAAAGAGTTTATAATCTGCACTGACACTAAGGGAGTCTGTAGGAGAGGGAGTCACTTACTTGCCACCTCTACCCTCATCCAGGTCTCAATAGCAACCTTTGTGTATAGATTTAGCATTATTTACGATCTTTGAATTCTGTATTTTTCTAGAAGCCTTCTTAAAGTACTTGATTATGTTTCATGATTTTAGTTATTTTTCTCCCTCTTGTTCTAAAACTATGTGGTTTACTCAAAGTTTTATTTACTTATTCATTCGTTCATTCATTCATTCATTTTCCAAATAGGAACAATTAAATATTTATATTGTTAGCTAACTAGACATTAGCAGGTGGTATCCTCTGGAATGAACTGGAAGCTCACCTGCACAGACTTGCTCACCTTGACGCTCACGGGAAGGAGGTAGAGGAAGAATGCAGGGTCACCAAGGTGCAACATGCAAAGGGCAGTCAATCACCCCAAATATAATACTTTAAAGAAGGTGTACAGAGGGAATATAAAACCCAACACATGATGAGTCCACACCACTTTCCAGAAGGACACTGCTCTAGACTCCAGCTCTGGAGTGTAGCCCCTTTGCCCCAGGCTGTCTTTCCATCGCTGACAATGGGGTTCCAGACTCTTTCCTCTGGAGTGTGACCCTCTCCCTGACGTCCTAGCCTTCCTCATAGGTCCTTTCACTTCTCTAAGTAAGCCTCCTGTGGTCCCAGTTGTGCTTTTTGTTTGAAAGCTTTCTAAGCAGATAAGCAAGGACAGAAGTTGTATGAAATTATTTCAAAATCTCCCACCACATATCAGTCTACAAGCCCTATTCTATTAACATAAATAAAAAATAAAACATGCCTTATTAAAATGATCTCTATTGGCATTATAGTCGCTATAGCCTCTCTTATGTAAGTATTATTTAGGATGCATGATCTTTCACAGACTCAACTTATTCCAGTTAGCCATAATGATTACACTATGAATAATTACATTTAGTATTGTTCTTGTCTGATTTCTCACAATTTGACTCAATAAAATTCATTTAAGTTAGCAACTTGGTCAGCTCTTTCCTGCCATTAAAAACTAGCCTTACTCATATTCACTTAACTTCCCTATGAAATCTCATTTAAATGACATATGAAGGACAGAAACCACAAGGAAAATGGAATAGGAAAAAATGGTGGAAGATGGCCTCAACATGCTTGAAGCTGAGATGCAGGTAGACTTACATCTTCTTCGAAGCTAATTCTGCATTTGTGGAGGAGTAATGTGGTGGTAAGGAGTCAAGGAATAAGCCAACTGTTGCCTCAGTGCCCTGAAAAAAAACAAAACAAAACAGAACTTAGCGATTCACCATTTTAAGAAGGTATACTAGGTACTACTAAATAAAAGATTAGCTGACATTTTTCATGAAACCCTGATACCCTCATCTAACCAACAGCAAGTTCACCATTCACCTAGTCCCTAGCATATAGAAACCTAGAGATTTACCCTCTTAAAGCAAGGAGTTTAAGCAAAAACCTTAGAGCTGAGGCAGCTGTCATGAAAACAAAGGGCTAAGTGAGCATTTCCATCCTGGTGTGTTGAATGCTGGCCTCTTCTCCGTTTGACTGATATTTTTCACTAAAAATATATTACTTATTAACAATTAAAAGAAATGACAGAGCTCAATAGTGAAAAGATATCAAAAAGCACCTTTTTTGAGTTAGAGTTCAAGAATTTTATTTTTTTATTTGCGTATTGTAGTCATACATCTTAATGGAGCACTAGATGGTAGACATATACATGCATACAACGCTCAATTAGCCCTTATCCAATTCCCACCCCATTCTCCCCCCACTCCCTCCTTCTCATGTTTGGCATATTTCACAAATGGTGTTTAATAAAGACATTTTAAATATCTAGATATATCCTTGTTAAAGTTAAGAGAACCACGTCCACTGTCCCTTTCTTTAACATTGTACTAGAGGTTTTAGTCAATCCCAATGTTACATGAAAATGTAAATAATAGAGAAAGTGAAAAGTATATTATTATCTTTCATAATTTATAAACAGCAGTATTGTATGTGTAGAAATCAAAAGAATGTCAAATTAAATAATCAAAATAGATAAGATAGCAAATGTTAGCACTCTGATGATCTTTCTGTCCATTCTGTGCCAGGAGAAATTTTCCTGGAAGCTATCTGAATAACTTTTATCCTAATTATATTCTTCTGCTGCTCAGATAAATTTTCTCTGAATTGTCATAATCCATAGCCATATTCTTTCCCCTTCTACCTTTGTTTATATTGGTATATTTATTATAACACATCTTGCTTATTTGAATGTGAGTTCTTTGAGGGGCAGATGTTGAGTATCTTACTATTGTATCTTCAACAACTACTATAGTGCTTGACACAGAACTCAGGCTAAATTAATATTTTTCAAAAATATAAACATGCAATAGTAGATGCCAGTTATAACTAATTAAAATATAATACTCACAAAACATCATATTGATTATGTAGAATAGAAACACATTAAAATTAGTGCAAGATGTTGAAAGTCTTTATAGATAAATTTTTTTCTTAATTTTTTGGAATATTTCACTGAATTTGTAATTTAATGAAGACAGAGAAAGATGTAAACTATCTCTCTATTGACATTTTATAAAATGATAAAGTTGTGATAAAATCCTGTTGTGATTTTATTTGGAATTCACCAAAATAATTCTAAGATTCATTTGAGAGACATAAAAGACTAAAATAGATAAGATACTCTCTAAGAAGAAAACATGAAAATCCACAGGGTCAGATAACAAAGATGTGTATATGCCTCAGTGTTAAAGCAGTGTGGTTTTGATGAAAATACATAAGTAGAATAGATCAGAGAGGCAAAATACAGGACCAAGTGTGTGTAAGACTATGTTCTTCTATTTGGGGAAAATGGATTTTTCTTGATTTGTGGCATTGAGAAAAAAAATGGCTTCCCAACGATCAACGTATATCATGTTACTCCTTCAATAGCAGACATGAAGTTGAGGACTTGAGTACAAGTACAGTTCATTTGGAAATGGATCTTTGAACGCTCAGGAGAAAGTGAAAAGAGTAGAGGAGTAGAGGGAAAGCTTAAAAACGGTGTGTGGGTTAGTAGATTACTGCTCACGGTAACTGAAGCTTAATCTTCATGGGAACGTTGAAGAAAACAAGCGGCATACCTATAGGAATTGCCCCCTAGCAGATGGGAAAATGTAGTGTTTATCCATGGAGCTTCTTGTTAGAGAGTTGCGCTAGACCATTACTCCCCACTTCTGTTCAGGGTACAGCTCCCTCACTTGTGTCCAAGAAACCTTCCCAGGCAGAGAAGAGACTGCAGAGGCCACAGAGACTATTTTTCCAGGCAGTTCAGCATGCACAAACCCTCTGGGGCTGCAGGGAGCTCAGGTAAATTAAGATGTGGGTTGGGGTACCAGCAGCATCTGCAACATACACCATAAACAACAAAGCAAAAATGAAATCCAATGGTAAAAAAAAATACAAGTTCAAAAACATTAGAAGAAAATATTGGCAGTAATATTAAGAAACTATGACAGAAGGATTTTCTTAACATATAAAAGCACAAATGCTAAAAGAGTATATTATTAAACTTAGTTACATAAAATATGAAAGATCTCTTAGTAAATATGTAATAAACAAAACACACATATAAAGGACAGATGATCACTTTTAATATTATAAAATTCCCAAATCAGTAAGAAAAATCTGACTCAGTAGAAAAATAGACAAAGAATATACCCCCAAAAATTCAGAGGTGAAAAAATACACAGCCATTCATAAAAACACTTAATCACATAACTAGTATTTGTCAGGATAGGCTAGATTACACTACCTCGATTAATCTTTCAGCTTTACTAACATATGATATCAAAAGTTTGTTTCTCATTTATGTTCCATATACCTTTGCAAATCAGCTGAAGGTTCTGTCCAAGGCCCTGATTACTAACACAGCCACCACTACAATCACTAGCAGTCACCAGAGATGAGGGAAAGAGCTCTGGGGATTCTAACGCAGCAAGTAATGCTGTGGCTAAAACTAGTGACATGGTCCACCAAAACAGAAGGCACAACAGCCCAAGTAAACCTCACACTAGTTATCAGGAAAATTTCTCATTATCAAAACTCTCGTTTGATTTTTTATTTTTACACAAATGTTTAACACATTGATAAACAAAGTGGGACAGTATTTGCATGAATGAGAATACAAGGAAACAGTGATTCACATACTGACGGTGAAAATACAATATAATATGACCTTTGTGGAGAGCATGTTGTCAGTGAACAATATCTAATAAAAGTGAACACATACAATGCATACCCCTTAAAGCCTACAATTTCTACTTCTAAGAATATGTTATATAAACTTTAAACGTGTATAAAAGGGCTTGAGGCTATTATTATGGCATTTTATATAGTATAGTTATAATACTTAGAATATTATTCAGTGCTAAAATAAATGACAATGAAAGCAGATCTCCAACTCACAATATTGATTTAAAAAAAACAGCACAGTACTATATGCTTTTCAATACCAATCATGTAAATTAAATAAGATGTAAGACAAGCTGGGTGTGGTGGGGCATGCTTGTAATCCCAGCATTTTGAAAGCTGAGACAGGAGGATTGCCAGCCTCAGCTACTTAGGCCCTCCACAACCTAGCGAGACCCTATTTCAAAATTAAGAATAAAAAATAGGGCTGGGAGTGTAGCTCAGAGCTAGAATACTCCTGGGTTCAATCTCCAGTACTGTGAAAAAAATAATAGTATGTAAACTCAATATGTAATTGATAAACATATTTGTAGTAAGGCGTTAAATAGTGGCCTGAATACACAGGAAAGAAAAGGGCACTTAACAGAAAGTACGAAGGGCTTTAATATTAGCTGCAATATATCTATTGTATTACCCATTTAGCTCTTAAAAGATGCTTTGAATCGAATATGACTAAATATCCATGTGTAGTCAAATGGGGGTGACACGTACACAGATGATTAAGAAGGACCCAGTATGCCTGTTTGTTTTGTTTGAGTACAGTTTAGTTTTTGTTTTTGTTCTTCAAGATTTAAAGAAAAAAAATATGCAGAGTAAAGAAGTAGACATTAGAAAGGAGAACTGGTTAGGCAGATAAAAACCAATGGAGACCTGCACTGACACACAAATGCCGGAGAACTGATCGGAAACAATTTCTGCTACAATTACATGCCCCTTGCAATTAGCCTAATTTTATCCCCTAACAATTTACCTCAATTCAGTGAAACATGGTCAGATAGAATGTTCTGGATGCTTGGGTTTTAGGAGTTGACCTTGAAGTCCTGAACAGAGGGCAGAACTATGAAAATCGAATGCAATTACAAACTTTTTAGTGCTTAAAAGCATGGGCTTTGCAGTTCTAGAGCCTGCAGAATGAACCTAGCTCTGCACTCACAGCTGAACAATGTGAAGACAAGTTTTGCCCTTTCTAAGCCTTCTTTTCATAATATAAAAAATGTTATATTATTATAGGGGTATATAATATTTACCACTTTGGAGGGTTGTACAAGTTAATTTGATTATGCATTTATGGCTTCTTGCCTCACTCCAAGGTAATAGCTCAATGGCACTTATTATCATTATTATTATTATTTTACTGCATGTAGTGAGATCATCATCCTTTCCTACACTATAACATGTTTGCCTTTCACGTAATCTGAGAACATGACCAACACTAAGTAGGCAATGTGTTCTGAAATATTTTCTGTCTTTTAAATATACCATGGATTTGCATATGCTTATTTGTGTATGTGTGTGAGTGGTGGATTGGATTGTGTGACCAGCACTCCCATTCCCAGCAATTTCTCCTCATAATCACAAGTGTGCAGTCATGAATCCACAGTATTTCAGAGGTTGCTGCCAGGTAGGAACAAAGGCGCTCCACCCTGTGGTATAGCAGAAGGGCTGATCAGAGCAGGATAAAGCCAGAGAGTGGAAAGAAGAGAAGAATGGAGCAGATCCTTGATGAACAGGAAGACAACTCAAATTGGAGTGGTGGGGGTTGAGTTTCTGACCTCAGTTCATCCCTTAGGTTCAGGTGCAGTCTTCTGTTTGAGCTCTCTGTGAGACCCAATTTTCCTATATTGATTAATATTTTGCTTATACTGTTTTGAGCTAGGTTTCGCAGACATATCACCCAAAGAGCTTTGGATAATATGATGTGAATGCACCCCAGACAGTTATTGCTGCTTTCCCACTTGCCCATGGCTCACAAGTAATGAAGACACTTGACTTACTACTCAGGAAGAGAGATGGATAAAACCATATGATCTATCTGCAAAGGTGTATTATACACTTCTCTCTTGAGTTTAAAAATAGTCACAACTCAGAAGAACTGGGAGCTTTAAGAGAAGATTCAGAAAATGAGTGAGTGAGTGAGGGCCGTGTCTGTGGATCGGCACCTCTCCAAGTTCTGTTTATTTAGACATCATGAGAGCACTTATAAGACAGAGTTCTTCCAGATTGAAAAAAAAAAGGTAGCAGAGAAATGACATGACTTGGCCTAAATACAGTTAAATAATACAAGGAGACAGAATGCAAATGAATATATTTTGTGTGAGGAATAGATACGCTGCTAATTGTGTTCACTTATTATCACAGAAATGACATGTTTTCGGCTTTAGTTATATGCCGCCACAGTTAATAATTGAAACACAAACACATGAAACAGTAATTTAGTGGCAGACTTTGTAATTACAAAAGTATAGTAAGGGTTTGTTTTGTAAACATATGTGAAACTCCTTTGTACACGGTGTAATTAGCATGAGCATAAAACATAAGAAAAGCTTTAAGGAGAAGTTCTGCAATATTCTTTGCAAGGCAATCGTAAAATAATGATAAGCAAGGATTCGGAGACTCAAAGGTTTTCAAAAATCTCTTGCTTGGGACAAATGACCTATTTAAAAGGTCTTGAAAGTAGGTATGTTTTGAAATATTCCTATATTTATTTTTAAAATAAAGGATATAATTCTATATTTTGAATAGTCCTGACAAGCAACCCCAGGCTGTGTTTAGCTTCTCTGATGAGTTGGCAGGGCAAAAATAGTATCTAAGTCAGACACCGGCTTTAAATTCTTCAAATCCTTCCTCTGCCATTAAAACCCTGATTGATCATGGGCAAGGTCCTCACTCACTATGAGCCTTGGTTTTCTCCATTATAGAGTAAAAAAGGATTCGCATAAATAATATATACTTAAAAAAACTATTAGATTGGTTCTCACTAATATATTAGGTTCTCAATAAATAACAGTTATTATTATACATAGATGTTCTTTCTGAATATTTATATTTCAAGCCTGGATACTTTGCCCAATTAATTTATATTGTAGTGCATTTTTCACCTGAATCCAGACATTTTTTTGTCCTGTTAAACTAAAACACCCAAAGGATATATACCAAAAGTTTAACTCCACTAGGTTACATGCTAAACATCCTTACAAGCTTTCTCATTAGATTACCAAAGGAACTCCATCAAACGGCCATTACCCTTCTTCTTTGATAGGATGAAGAAAATAAAACTCAGAGAAGCTAGATAATTTGTCAATAGTTAAAACATAATAACTGATGGAACTTGAAACCAAGTAATCTAAAAACCAAACAATTATGAAAATTGGTTTTGTCTTTTAACCACTTCATAGGATGTCCATGTGCCAGGCCACTCAAAATATAATTTTATATTTATATAAAAACGTGATCTGGAGTAGTAGTGATATTTTCCCTCAAAAATAATAAAATGTAGAGAGAGGGAGAAAGATGGAGATGGAGAGGAGGGGGGAGAGAGAGAGAAAGAGAGAGGGAGAAAGAGAGAGAGATTGATTCATGAAGATAATGAAAGTTTAAACATGGAAAAAAGGCACAACTTATTGGTGGCTTCCCTCATTCTCTATGGTTCACAACATGAGAAGTCTAGTTTCTAAAAACTAAGCCCAAGTCTTTAGTCATACAATACTCTGGGTTTGCATTTGAGACTGTAGAAGGTAGGGTGAAAATCAGATCAGCAACTCTCTGCTCTTGCTGGGAGAGCAGAGCTAAGCAGGACTCTGCTGTCCCTGGCCCAGCCCACTGGTCACAAAAAGGCAAGCCTAATAAACAACATGTGAGTCAAGGTGACAGCAGTCTGTGAACCATATATGGGTTATCTCAGCATGAGAACACAGAGAAAAGGAAAAACCATCAAGAAAGGTAGATGATTTTGCAGCTAATCCAAGCAAAGCATGCTATTATCTTTTTTAACAGAGATGAATATTAGCAAAGGAATATTTGGGGAACCTGAAAAACTCTTCATTTTCTTTGGTGGGCACATGCATACATCTTAATGTGAAAAGCACAGAAATCCCTATCTCCTAGCTCTACATTTCCGAACATGTTCAACAAAGGGTGCACTCAGATGAAACATCAGTTAGCTTTTTTCTTTCATTGGGAATGTGCTTATTAACTGTTGTTCAAATAGTTTGTAGACATAACAGCTCCAGGAGTGAATGTGGCTTTGTATTTACAAGGTAGTCGTTTGTTGTTATTTATAGTTCTTTTAATTTTCACCTTTTTACATTTAAATTTTCCTCCAAAGGTTACGATTAAAATAGGCACTATTTAAGAGGGGGGAAAACTCTCTTTAATGTGCATTTTTTCCCCATAAAGGTTTTCAAGCTTTAGAACGAATCCAGGGGTGCCCAATTTGTTCCTTTGTCAATTTTATGGACACTATAATTTATTTCCAAGAAAAAACAATCATGGTACCATTATGCAAAGCTAAGACAGAAGCCTCTTGTAGCAGAGGTCACCATTCTAAACAGACCTTCTTTCTTTCATCTGTGGCTACATTGCTCAAAATAAGAGAAATAAAGGGAACCAACAATTACTTAATTTTGTTAACAGTACAAGACTCTGCTGGTTGATGGACATTCATTTTTATATGTAAATCTTAAACCCCATACTGTTGGAACTCCAGTGGGAAGCAGTTGCATAGCACAGTGAAGGGATGACTTTCATGTCACACGTCTTTGAGTTTGCATCAAAACTGCCAGTTATTAGCTATATAATCTTAAACATGTTACTTAAATGCTTTGTTTCTCAATTTCCTCATTTTTAAAAACATTACTATGTGTGGTAAAAGCAATATAAAAAATTGAATGAAGGAGTGTAAGTAGGACTCCTAACACAGTGTCCTTACTATTGTTTTCATTTCTCAGAGATTTGAACCAAGGCCTAAGACTCCAACCAGCCAGTAAGTAGCAGAGCAGATTTGAAACTAGGTCTTATTTATTCCCCAAACCGACACTTTTTTTTACAGTACATTTCAATAGAATGAGTAATAACCAAAGGGGTAAAATATGATAAAGAACAAAATAATTCAGAATAGAGAAATGACATTGGATCTTTTTCCTAGAAATTACCATGCCAAGTACAGAATGGTCTCATCAAAGTATCATTATGAATACCAGGAATTTATTCAAATAGTCATGTCTCCAAAAATACTCGAATACATAAAAATGACCTATGGCATTTCTGAGAATATTTTTTTGAGAGAAAGTAGAGAGTCAAGGGCAGAAGTATCAAAATCCTCTCATGTGCCTCCAGAAAACATCTCATTCTGTGGGTGGAGAAAATACCTCATCCTTTACCAACTCAGCATCAGTCACAGAAACAGCTGTGCGTATTCAATATGCCAACATGCAACAGAGAATCTAAATAGTCCAATCTCCATAGAGAAGTAAAATCCAGCCAAAGACAGTATCTTCCCCCATGGTCTACACAACTTCCATGTGAGAGTAATTTTCCAGTTATGTCTTTCTTCTACTCTCTACACTATTATTAGGACTAAAAAGCATGCACTGAGGAAAAACTACAAATATGCCATTTGAGATTAACAGTAGCATTTATGGAAAGTCTGATACTTGATGCTGCCCATTGTCTAGAGAAACACTTTTGAGAAATTATGTAGAGACATGTTGAAACTGATTCAATTTAAAAAAATATATTATTGGGCACATCTTGTGAACTAGGGAGCATCTCAGTCAGGGGCTCTTTATTGGAAGCCCTCATAATTCCTTCTAATCTTTGTTTTCATTCCTTTCTTTTATTGTTACTATCATCAGTACTACAAGTATTAGCATCGGTTCCCATCTGTAATCACAACATGCTCTATGGGTTGTCTCGCATAATTTCCAAAATTACCTTGTGATGCAGGTTTTATTATTCTTATTATACGGATGAGAAAACTGGTATACAAAAGCATTACATAGCTTTCCCCAAAATTACAAAAGGAGTAACTTTCTATGACTGTCTGTCTTTGTGATTCCTGACTTCCATTCTAAAGGCATGGTAATGCACCTTCTCTCTCCCATTCATCTTGTTCTAACACCAGTTCTGCAGAGCAAAAACAAGCAAAATCAAAGACCAGGTGGTGGGGAAGTCTGATCAGGGAACCTCCTGCTAAGACATATCAAACATATCCCACAGCTGCTGGTCCTGCAGGCAGAAGAGAGATTGATTAGAATGGGATAAAAGAAGTTTGCATTTCCAGGTGTTAAGATGGAATGAGAAGCAGTCATCAAGCTCAGAGATCCTCACAAGAGGTAATTGAAGAGCAGGAACGCTGGCAGTTCCGCTGGGTCCACAAGACCTCTGCCTTCACCTATAGCTTCCTGGCTCATCACAGAAGAGAAGGTAGGATAAAGACACCCAGTGTCTACACAAGCGGGGATGTGAATGAGGCAGCCTTCTGTAATTGGGATTTTCTTAAAAATATGAAACATTTTTCACTATTACACACTATCTTCAAAATCCTAGGGCAATGTTCCAAGAGTTTTGATTCATCCTGAAATGATTTGGTTCTCATAATGTTTCAATTTCTGGATTTAGCAACTTTGAGCTGTGGTGCAGAAAAAAAAAAACATATATTTTGAAAAATCCTTGAAGCTAAGGGCTCAGAGGAGCTGAGTAGCCAGCTAGAAATTGTCAAATATTTCATTTCAGTTTTGTTTTAGCGTGAGGATTGCTGCATGATGAGTATCTGAACAAAAGATGGGAGAAATCCCACAAATTGGATATCAGGATTCAAACTTTTTCATATATATAATTTTAATAGGAAATGAAGCTTCTGCTAGCATTTGATGATTGCCATCACAATCTATATTATCCATATTATCTGCATTCTCATTGTGCAAGTGAGCTTGCTAGGGTAGTTCCTGGCTCCTGTCAATTGCTCAATAGAGGCTGGTTGTTCTTTATGCTATTAAAATATGAAAGGAGTATAGTACTTTTTGAAGGAAAAATATCTATTCTGTTCTAGGCAATAAAGATGAATTCTATTTCTTCACATGATCGTTTTTGACAATATTTAGCTCTGTAATTGACCAATCTACTTGGCTTTACTTGTTGATTCAAAATTCCTCTTTTCCCCTTTTAATCAACTCATTACCACTCACTGTGGTGTTGTCTCTGTCACTAAAACAGCCCCCTTAAAAGGCATCAAAAACATACCTTTGACAGTCTCATCTGTGACTCAGTCATAGATTATAAGTATTAAAAAATTCTCCTTTGATATGAGAAAGAAAAGGGACCAAATCATTTTATATGCATATATGACTGTATCACTATAGAGTCTCCTATCATGTGCCATTATAGTACAATGCACCAATAACAATTCTTAAAAAAGAAAAAAAAATGCCCCTTTCAACATTCCTCTCATTTTCTTCACAAATAAGAACCCTCTCTCCAAAAATCCCAATACTACCACACTACCACTGACTAATTGGGCTAAATGTGGTATTGATGGGCCCTTAGTCTCAGTTCATACCCCCAGTCTGTCTCTCCCTTTCACTTAACCCCTTCCCCTTCCCTGGTTGGATTCCTCACTGTCTCTCACTCTAACAATTACAGTCATTGCCTAACTGATCTCCATTCTCTTCCTTTCCAATACATACAGGCATTGCTGCCAACATTATTTTAAAATTATCAAACCAATTTCACTTTTCTGATGGACATCTTTCAGATGGCAGCCTGCTCACCTTACTATTTAAATTACTTAACAACATGACCTTTACCTAAATGTGTAGATTTAACACTCAGTCTGTGACGATTTTTCTTTCCATTCTTAGAAAAACGACATTATGTGCTTACCTTAATGTCTGGGTGGCTAATGACTTTATGTGCTTACTTTAATGTCTATGTGGTTTGTTTGTATGAATCTTTGGGGAAGGCTTTGCCATCTCTCCTCTCCTTTCCTGCTTTCTTTTTTTTTTTTTTTTACACGTACATAATCATTATCTGCTTCTTTTTAAAATAGACTTTTATCGGTGCATTATAGAAACATATATGTACAGAGCACCTGGTGCATTTCCCCCTGGATCTGGCCTTGCTCCCTCCCCCTACTCATTCCTAATATTAAAATCGTCATTGGTAGCTTCACAAATGTAAATAGAATTGTTTGAGCTGTTTTCTTCATTGAGTCCCTTCCTTTCCCTCCCACTTCTCTCCCCAAATTTTCTTCCACTATTCTACTGGGCTCTCTTCTCATTTATTTGAAGTTTCTTTGGTTTCCGTTTCTTCCTAGATGCTGTGTACGAGAGAAAACATATGACCCTTCAATTTCTGAGACTGGCTAATCGCACTAGCATAATATTCTCTAGTTCCAATGCATATTGCTTTAGTTTCAATTCCAACCCTTCTTCTTTCCAAAAGCTTACCTAAATCCTTTCCATTGTAACCCCCTCTGCTTTCACAATTGTCAGTCTCTCCTTCTCCTACCCTCATTTACTTTACAATGTCTGTCTCATTTTAATAATAATTTTAAATATGTTTGAATCGGAAACCACATTGTGATGATCTGAAGGCAAGAACCATAACAACAGCTTCCAGGACACCCACGACTACAGCTAGCATTGTCTATAATTTCTCATAAATTCTTAATGAATTGAAATAACCTTGCATTATTATGATTGAAGGTCAAAAAGTGTGGTGTGAAGTGGATCCCCATCTGAGGTTTGAGTTCCATGGCATCAGGCAACCTCCTTCTCATCTTCATCACTCGGGTCACCAGCAGTTAGCACAAAACTTACCAAACAGCAGACAAACATGTCTTGAATACATGACTGATGAAATGAATAAATGAGAAATTAAGATAAATAATATAATAATTCAAAATAAATATAAATGTAGACACCCTAGACTCCTATCATCACTGAGGTTTCTCCTCCTCCATCTAAAGTCCCTATTGTGCCCTGATTACTCTCTAGCTCCCACAGAAGAGAGAGAACGTTTTCTTATTCATAGCCTATAACTTATATTTGATTCTTAATTATTTCCATCTTTTATGGAACTAATTCTTTTATGGTTTTATATTTTGTAATTTCATGTACTTCTTAAATCAGAATTAATAGTTTCCCCAAAAGGTCTAATTTTAAAAATGATACCAAAAAGAATATTCAACATGGTTGTTTAAAAAACTTCATTTGTTGTTAACGGCAGCAGAAAAATCCTAAGCATCTATTGGCAGCTCAGTAAATGAAGAAAATAGGTGTTTTGTGGTCCTTTCTAGGTGGTAGAAGCCTGGGTCTCTCAGGAAACAAAGATAAGTTTCAGGGGACCAGTTTCAGAAACCAACATTTGGCATCACTTTACTGAAGGAAGAAGAGGCTCATCCAGCTGTTCTGAGAAAGAAGTCCTCTGAGAATAAGTTGAGAGCAAGAACGAGTACGCAGCCGTGTCCGTGCACCATATATACACCTTCTGGCATCCCCCCAAAAGGACCTAGTGTAATGCTCAGCACAGAGAGATAAAAAATGCTGTTGATTATTTGCCTAGGCCTGTTCTATGTGGCCAAGAAAGGTGGGCAGCCATTGGAAAGGATTCAAGAATGTCTTTCACTGACTAAACTGTAGAACTGAGTCCCTGGAGAAATGCAGATGTTCAGTCCACAACTGCTCACATTTTACTTTGGGGAAGGTATGAATCACTTTCTTCTTCTTTTTCATTTTTCCCCACTTACCAAAGCTATCTCAGTTTGCTTACATGTTTAAGATTCAGAGGATTAATGTTATTTCATTAAGTCCTTCCCTTGGTGATCAGAATGCTATTTACTTTGAACGAAACTGTGACATGAAAGTTTTAAGGTAGAAAAAAATTAAGGAAATCATCACAAAGAAATGTCAGATTGGAATGGATGGGGAAGAAGAGCGAGCTGTTATGAAGAGAACAAAATGCTTTGCGCTGTTTTTTTTCTTTCTGCATAGGTTGTCTCTCATATAACAAATCATTTAGTGCCCCAAGTTAGTACTTTATCTCCTTATATTTCAGCTTCTTGTAAATAGTATTGGACAAGTTGGGGGCCATGCATGAGAATAATTTAATGATTATTCTCTCTCCAAAGGGTCCTACGGTGAACACTGC
Source organism: Muscardinus avellanarius (assembly GCF_963383645.1). Lineage (NCBI taxonomy): Eukaryota > Metazoa > Chordata > Mammalia > Rodentia > Gliridae > Muscardinus > Muscardinus avellanarius. The sequence continues at coordinate 35,423,305 of NC_137789.1, forward strand.
AGTATACGATTTTTTTCTTTTCTTTTTTCATTTTCTGAAACTTTTTTTTATACCTTTATTTGTACATTCTAGTCTCACGTCATAATGAAATTCAGAGTGATAAGGACATACATGCACACAACACTTGGTGAGCTTCTTTCAGAGCCTCTCCACCACCTCCCCTTTCCCATATGCCATACTGAGACTGGCATTGATAATTTAATACATAGACATAATGTCGATGTAAGTGTTTCTTTCATTATTTCTCCCTCCTCTCCACTACCACCCCTTTCAAACCCCTACTATCATGTCACTGGGCTTTCTCCTTTTTTAACCTAAAGTCCCTAGTGTACATTTTCTTATGCATAGACTATAATTTATATTTGGATCTTAATAACATGGCATCTTATATGCATCTAATTGTTTTATGACTTAACATTTCCTAGCGACTGAATGCTTAGAGGACTTCTCTTCTGCCCCTATCTTTGAAACAAGGCTGGGCACATGGAAACTACCTCATCCATGGCTCTTGTTTGAATGCTGGTTAATTCTCAGTGGCATGGTCAGAAGGCCTTTTCAGATGCACTTTTCCTCCTTGTCCCCTCCCATGGGCGATGTCCTTGGCAGCAACTTCTCCCATCAAATTATAGGGGTTTCTGATAGACAACAAAGTAGCATTCATTGGCTGACTCCAGAAACCCAGAAGCTCCTGTCATCTCTGCTCACGCTCATTAAGGCAGACATTTGTGGCACCTTTCCACACCCCCTATTGTTTTCTTACTTCCGTGGGAGCACTGAATACATATATTATTTAATGTGCATGCAGAATCTTTTGATCAGAGTAAAAGTTTATCTTGTGTGTATGCCCACACGATAGCATGTCCTCTAATTTTGTTGAGTTGTGTAATATTAAAGTAGACAAATAATCCCTGGAGTTGTAATTTAGACTAACTTTTCATTTACAGAGGTTAAGAGCATCTACATTCTGTTTCTGAGTTCTCTTCCAGATGTAAAAGTGGGCAGGCTAAAATTAAAATATTTGCCAGTCCTTTTGTTGCTTTTTTCCTTAAAGTTGGAAGGTTTATCAGGAAGCCTAGTCTCATTGGTTGTAGCCAGAGAGGAGGCCAATACAACAGGCAAATCTAGGACTGTCCATAATAACCAAGATCTGTGTAAGATTAAAGTCACTCTAGTGACAAGAGCATAATTATCAAAGGTTGACGTGATTGAGAAAATCCTGGGGCAACTTTGTATTTCATGAAGGGGATCAGATTTCTGCTAGGTCCGAAGGACAAATGAGAGGAGCAGTAGCAAGTGAGTTAGGTAAAATTATGCCCAGATCTTAATTTGACCTGAACTTAATTTTACCTGGGCTTACTTTTACCAGTGAGGCTGGGCCTCCCAGTGTGGTTGTAGATGGAGAAAGAGCATGGCACCCAGAGGACAAATATAAAACCATGGGTACAAGGGCTAGTGAAAATGAGTTTTACTTTGTGTCAAATCAGTTCAAATGGCTGCTGAGAGCCAATATTGGTTTTCAATGACAAACTCTGACATAATCCACAACATTGGCTGTGGGTACAGGAAGGGAACACAGCATCCTACCTCCCATTTAGGACCATTGGCATCCTCAAGTTGGATGGGCCTATTGGGGTTATTAGTCTTTAAGTATTGGTAAGGACGATAAAAAATGAAATTTGATTTCATATAGGCCATTTGTTGATTTTTGTATTAAAGGCAAGAATCATCCAAAGGGATACTTGGGTAGATAGGAAAAACCTATTAAGAAAAGTCCATCCAAAATGACCCACATTATCTTAGAAAAGTTAAGCTCAATGGTAGAACATTCCTAGAAAGACAAAGAAAAGTTCCTGGGAGAAAGGGCACAGACTGGCACATCATGTTAAAATATTAATACTGGTAAACATTCATTTGTTTAGATTTAATATAAAGCATAGAAAATAGATTGTAGAAATAGGCAGGAAGCTGTGCCCCTAAGGTAAAATGCAGTTTTATAGTTATGAAAATTTAATTTGACTGCTTTCTCAATAATTGCTCATATTTGTAGCAGCGGCATGCCAGCAAGATAACGGTCAATCAAACGGACATCACCCTGTAAATGCTCTTAAAAAGCCAGCCCTGTTTTTCTTGATGGGGAAAAGGCTCTGCTTCCAATTGTTCAGAGATGCTCAGGTGAAAATCAGAATAAGAAATTGGACAGTAGGAAATTTTATATATTGCCATTTCCCTCTCTTTCTCAAATTAAATTCCCGTTGGGAGCTGGAACTATTTTTTTTTCTTGTGAAAATTGAAAATCTGTCACATCATAAACCAGACCCCGAGCACAGAATGTGTGAGGTTCTCTTTGCAAAATTCTGCTTGTGGCCAGGAAAAATTAGGACCTGCTACGAATAGGGGCCGGGCAAATATTTCTTTCATAAGTGAGTGGAAGGACGGCAATAGGTCCCTCCATGTATGAAAAATCTTCCTGGATCTTAGGTGAAGAACAGCAGCAGAAAGATTCCTCTCTGTCTCTGTCTTGCTCTAAATCTCCTCTAATTCCTCTCTTCCTTTTGTTCTTTCTCGTTCCCTATTTCCCACACTCTTCATGACCGTCGAGAAAATGCCATTAATAACTGGTACAAAGAATCCTGCTCGGTGCATGGAGATAAAATGGGGATGACAAAATATCAACTTCCTGCTGCTCAATTGAAAGCCCTATCTGTACAACTGGTAATTACTTTTAATTTAATTAGGACTCCTGGTATTGTTTCTATCTCATAGATTACATTATAACATGTAATGTGTTAAAGCAACAAGACAAATTGAGGGGAGAAAACACAGAAAATATTACCTTTTTGTCTATAAATAATACCACAGTTTAACTCTTCAAAAAGCCCTCGAGTAGCTTTCCTATGGGCTAATTATTATTTTCCATCATCCTTTGGCTTGAGTAAGCAAAAAAATCTCAAATAATCTAATGAAAAAGTACATCTCTGGGGGTTTTGAAAAGGTTTTTTTAATTCTATACTTTTCTCCTTTCCTCTCTCACACACAACAAATACATGATTTATGCCTTTGCAGGCTGAAACAAAATTCACATAAGTGGGAAGAATAATCATTGGTACTAGAGACAGTATGATCTTGCTGTTTGAACTTGGGAGGGTAAGACTGGCTTTAGAAAGGCACTGTTTTTAGGCAGAAACATAGAAAACAAGGCAAGGAAGCCGATTTGAGATACCGGCTGACTGAAAGGGATATGAGAAATCCATTCCTTTGTGAAAAACATAACTTCCATATGAAGTTCACAAATGCATTGTGCAAGAGTGAGTGATACCCTCCAATGACCTGCTAAATAGTTAAATTATATGATGTGATAAAGTATAATCACTAGGTCTCTAAGGAGTTATTTTCCCATATTCCTAACCTATAGAACAGATAATGGAGTGAAGGGGAAGGGGGGAAGGTGGAGGCACCAACGCAGAGAGACAGATGGCTCAGTTAGAAGTTTCCATGTTGAGTTTACAGTGGCTGTTCAAAACAAAAGTCTGAATAAATGTCAAGTTAAAATATGATTGGAAACTCCTCTAATAATGTTTGATTTTCTCATCAATTAGACTTGGAAACTTGTAAGATAGATTTATTAACTTAACAAAACCTTACTCTGAATATTTTATAATCTATAGGAAAGAAACAGATCACCCTATCTAAAATATGCTTTCTCCCCCCTCCCTCCCTTCTTTCCTTCCTTCTTTCTTTCCTCCCTTCCTTCTTTCCTTCTTCCTTCCTTCCTTCTTTCCCTTCTTCCTCCCTCCTTCCCTCCCTCCCTTCCTTTTCTAGTAGAGATTGAATCCAGGGGCATTCTTCCTCTGAGCTACAACCCCCCCAGTACTTTATTTATTTATTTATTTATTTATTTATTTACTTACTTACTTACTTAGTTAATGTTTTTTGAAAAAAGTTCTTCTTATGTTGTTAAGGGTCTCTTTAAGTTGCTAAGACTGGCCTTAAACCTACAATTCTCCTGTTTCAGCTTCATAAGTACTGGGATTACAGGCAGGTGACACCATGTTCAACTAAGATTGCCCTTTTCTAAGATGAGCTACAGACTAACAGATAATTTTAGAGGCCAAAGACTTTAAATAACATCAGGCACAATAGCAGCATTTTGTATATGGTAAAACCAAATTTGCAAAAATAAAATTTACATATGCATATGTAAACATATATATATATCTTATATATATACATTAGAAAATATATCCTAGCAAGAACCAAACCACAAGTCTCCTCTTTTTTAAAATTGATTTATTTTCTCTACATGACATTGCTAGTTTCGATGGCACTAACTAGAATTTAAAACTACTGAGCTTCAAAGTCTTAAAAAAGAGTTATGTGAAATTAAATAATATCTATTTTGTTTCTCTTTTTTTGCTATTCCAAGAGATAAAAAAAACATTTCATTTTACCTATGGCTGAGCTGATCATCATAGTGTCTTTTTCTAGAACAATGCTTCTTTGGCAGCCTTGTACTCACAGCCTGGTATAGAAGGGACAGCTGTTGCCCTATTTGCCGCCCAAGAAATCAGCACTGGCAGCCAGTTCCTGCAAGACAGAAGACTTTTGGCAAAATGGCAGTGTTCTCTTACAAAAATAGCAAACCATCATCTGGGTGAATTCAGGAGAGCGTATAACTTCTGCCAAAGTAAAATCTAGCAGTGCTGATGGCAATGCCATACTATACTGGGGCATAGACATAGATAAAGGACAATTTAGATTTAAGGAAGATGTGCATAATGCTGGGTGCTAAATATTTAAAAACAATTCCTTAGGCAAGTTATGACATTTCCTTCAAAAAACCCATCTGAGCCATTCTTATTAAATATACAACTGTAAAATTGTATGTTTAAAAGCATAATAATATTTTAAAATAAGGCTATACAGTTATACACATACTTCTGGGGAAGCTGCATTCCATTTTGCTAAGACATGGACTGGGAAGTTGGTGTAAGGCTGATGGGAGGAGTAGGGTTGTAGTTCAAGCATATTTAGATATGATTTTTGACCATATAGCTTAGGGATTTTGATGCCCCACAGATCTGAGGATAAGCTAAACACAACATACACTCTCATGGAGCTAAGAGTCAGACAGCAAAAATGAATACATAATGCTGGAGGCAAAAGGATGATTATTAATTTTATAAAATCATTGTCATAGTAACTGAGAAAGAAGAACCTCACAGAATGTGATTCTCATAAAACCCTACAACCCTTTATGAAACTAGAACATAACTTTGAAATACATCCTAATTTCTTCATATGAGGTTGTGCTTGCATTGTGCCAAGAACAAACATGAAGGCATCTGTATGTTCCTCCTTAGTGCTTGGGAATCCAATGAGGTTTTCACTCTCCATGTATTGGGAAAGAGAAAGAAGACTCCCTACTGACAAATTGAGAGTGCTATCAACCCACAGTGAAGCAGAGTGGAGATGTACAAAGTCACCCAAAGGAGAAGAAGTGACTCCCAAGTCAATAAGGCTGGACTGGGTCCTGTTTAAATAAACAAACATATCAGAAAAAGAAAATACCGACTAATAGACAGTCAGTCAGCAAAAGAAGCATACAAAAGGAAAGTCACGGAGGCAAACATTGGCAGTGCCGACTTAAGCACTGTCCAAGAGAAAGGGAGCTTTTGGATGTCGGTCCTCCTCTCCAGATGGAATGAAAAGCCATCTCTTGCATGGGGATGAATGTGTGGAGTTAAAAAAATCAAAGGATTTGGCAGATTTATGGTTCCATTAGCAGTACAATCCCTAGCCTGAAATGGTTGCATCAGAATTCTTTATCTTGATTTACTTAAATTCTGTTTATCTAACTCCACATCTTCTTCATCTATTTTTTCCATCCTCCCCACATAACCTTCTGATACACATTAAGTGTATCTGAAGGGATCGAACATGTGATGCACCAATCAAGTTTTCCATTTGTGTGATTATTCTTTTTCTTCCACCATCCTCTTACTCTGTATTGATCTGCTTTTTCTGTAAAGGGTGGTAACTGTGGTAAAGCAAGGACTGTGATGGGAAACTTTGGAAGAGCCATGATGGTTAAATCTGCTAAAAAAATGTGTTTGGTGGAAGTAGCCCAGATGTCCGTATATTCTCATCACAATTTATTTTACTCAAGACCCCATCATGGATTCCTATCATCTAGCATAGACAGGAATCATAGTGCTGAAAGACACAATCATCCAGTGCTATCTTTCATTCTGTAAAGAAAGAAACTGAGATGTGGACAGTCAAATGCCTGGCTTGAGACAAAGTTCTGCCTCAGGCTAGAACACAGGTCAGTGCTCTTTCAGCATCTGATATACCTACATTCAAAGCCCATTGTCTGAAGAAGAAACTGAGATGAGGCTTTGGCAGGCAAGAAAGTACTAGAGAAAGGTGCTCCTGCAACATGTTAGAGGGTTACTATGACCCTGACCTCCAGGACAGAAGAAAGCATTGATCTTCTTCTCGGCAGACAAAGGATAATATATCTCTTGGGATGTGTCAAGTCCAAAGAAGATGCTCTTCTGAAGTCGGCCTCTCAACAGTCTGCATTCTTGGTCAACCCAAGAAATTGGGTTGGAACTTGAGCATGAAACTCCTCTTCTGAACCAATCAGGATAAAGCTTGGCATCTGGCATCTGGAAATTTCCTGTGGATCGAAGAAACAGGTACTGATGGGTGTGTAGGTGGTTCAACAGCAGCATTTGACAGACAGAAGTAATTTCCTGTGGCTACCAGAGAACATTCTCACAAACATGCTAACTGAAATCATTGCCAAGTCCCACTTAATGGAGGAGTGAGAGGAACTCAAATGCTACCTCTGGGGGAAAGTGAAGAACCCCAAGGAGACTCATTGGGTAAGTGGGAGGAAATCGATCCATGAAAGAAATAGGATGTGGCTGAGGCTTTTAAGCCAACTTGGTGCTAGGTCCTAGGTTAAAGGATCATATAATAAGGCCAAAGTGCATTGATACTCATGAGTTTACAGGGGGAAGATGGCACAGCCTAATGAAAATCAAGTTTTGAGCCAGATAAATATCCTTGAATATCTTCTAGAGCTACCACATAAGGATAATAATCTATATATGTGACTTCCAGGAGTATCTGTAGAGGATGTTAAAGCTTTTAGTTCTGCTCATACACATACACTGAAATAAATTCACATGGCCCAGATTCATTTTTCACCGGATGGACACTGTTGAGAAAAACTTGATTGTGTTTATTATTATAAGGAATGACTTATTCTATTACATGATGCTTTGTTATGACAGAGTTCTAAAGAGCTCTGCAGTAAAGGATGTGGAATTCCTAACACCGCTTGTGCTCTGCACCCCAGGCCACTCCTTCATGCTTTCAAAGAATACTCATTCCCCAAATCAACAGTCCTTTCTTCTAGCTTCAGCTTCTTCATAGCAACTATCAACTTCTTGGCATTCCTCAAATATTCAAGTGTGGCTTACTGATTTATATTATTTTTTATTATTAGAGTTAACTTTTGTGAAGTCATCTTTTCCACTGAATCAGTGTTACCACATTAAATCTAAGTTTTTCTATTAAGACTCCTTTCTCAAATTTAAGAGCTTTTATGGAAAGTCTCACTACTCAAATCATATTTATTTTTCATTCTTTTGACCAATCTTATTACCTTCTAAAAAAAAGCTGTATTATAAGAAATAGACGATTTCTTCTACCTCCAGTCAAAACGACTGTGAACAGTGACCTTCTTACACATAGGTGTTGCTCCAATTCATCAAGGCACCCGGCTCCCTCCTGAATTACCCCTGCTTGCTTTGCTCATTTCTGTTATCAGCTAGAGCTTGTGGGCATTTGAGTTTTTTTATTCTTGGTCCCTTATACAGAGCGATGATTTTAAAACTGTGCTTCTCAGAGAGTACAGCAAATTGGCACAGAGTTATCCCCCTTACCAGAACAATAGCAACAACAACAACAAAGAAAGACTCAAAATGAATGTCTTGCTCAAATATGTCTTTTTGTAAAGGAAAAGAATGTTGGTTTGGTTTTAAAAGTCCTACCTCCCTCGATATTCTGCATTGCCTACAATCATACCATTTCATTTAGGTCAACAAAGACAAATAATGATGAACTAATAATTCATCTAATGATGAACTGATAAATAATAATGATGAGCAGTAATATAACAATAACAAAACTAACAACTGCATATCACTTGTGTGCAAGATCCTATTCTAAAATTTTTTTTAAATTTATTTAACCCTCATGAAAATAATATAAGGTGAGTATTATAGTTACCCACATTTCAAAGATGAAGAAACTGCATATAAGGTACTGCAATTGAAGTTGACTTAAGTACTAGACTTAAGTAGTCTACTAGTTATCCACGCTCTGAGGAGAGTTGCCATAGACATATGCATATCCCTTATCAACAAGCTGAGAAAATGTTCTGACAGAAAGGATATTTTTATAGATGGCAATGGGAGAATCCCTTACCCAACCTGCACACCCTGGCTCCCAGATTCCACGTCTTTTTCTTACAGTTGAAATTTATGGCACCAAATGTGGTAAATTGCCAAATGGCCTCAATTTTGCATTCTTCCTTTTATCTGTGACCTTTGCAATGCAACTTTGCTTCATTTCTCATCAAGAAGTGAAATGTATTTTCCATTCCTTAAACCCAAGCTGTGCGTGTAATTTTGGCCACTAGAAGGAGGAAGAAGTGACAGATGACCAGTGCTAAGTCTAGACTTCAAAAGGCCTCCAGTGAGTCTTGTTCTTTTGGAACCCCATCCAGTGCCAGGAGAATAAGGCTCAACTAAGCCTCCCAGATGACTAGAGACCTGTATCCCAGTAACACCCCCCCACACACCCCAACCACGAGTAGCCATGCGAGTAAAACCACTTTTGTTCTTTTTCTGCCAGCCTTTACCAGCTGACTGCAAACTCATAAATCAGCTAGGTTGCAATCCAACCTGGCCCAGATCAGCAGAGCCATAACTCGTGAACAATAACTAGTTTTTATTTTTATAAGCCTCTGAGTTTGGGGATAATACCTGGCACTAGAATAGCAAAGGGAAACTAAAACAGTAACCACAGGCTCAATCCCACCACTACTTTTAGAATCAATCCTTCTCCTGAGTAGATGAGTATGGGGATCTGCCAACTGATCATGACTATGGGAAACTCACTACCCTTTAACTAGTTTGGGACCAACCTTGGTTTCCATTACCCCTAGGATGTTCCGTGTGTTTTAAATTTGTTTTCCTATCTCTGGGAACCAAATTTGCCTTTTTTTCTCAGTTCAGGACTAGAATATGAATGACTTTCTCATTAGAGAGGCACGGTTGTATCATCTCAATACACCATCGACCCTTCTGGAGTTCAGTTTACCCTCTCTCTCTGAATTCCTTGCTATAAAATTTCTCTCTGTTCCCCGACCATTTGACCTGGGGAAGCCAACTGCTTTGGGGACTTACTTGTCGCTTCTATCTTTGATCTGGAGACACTTTGTTCCATAGTCAGTACAGCAAGAAAAAGATCCTTAGAGCAGGCTCCTACTGGTGACACCACTAAGGTTTCTATCCCCGTCACGACACAAGGATCATCTTCGCCACTGCCCAATATGATGAACAGGAAGTAACTTCCAGGAAAGACAGTCCTATGTAAGGAACATGCCCTTGGAACCACAGAGGGATGAAGCACCAAGTGGTGACACTCTATTTTATGATTTTCTAGAACTCCTTGAGAACTTTAAATCATCTCTACACATGTGGAGATGTATTAATTCATGTGTTGTCCATGTTTTATGTTCAACGGCATTTTAGAAATAAAATTGGCCAGCAATATTATCTGATCTGAAGGAGGGCCTATATTCTCTTAAGGGGTATCTTATAATATTTGTTTTCTTTGTAAAACAAAAATAAACAAGACTTCTATCTGATAAGTTGCACAAATATACAGTATCTTATAGTCTTTTACATGCAGGTAGATTTTTTTCAAAAACTGAACTCATAGAAATGGAGAGGAAAATGATGGTTATCAGGGACTGTGAAGAGGTGAGGTGAGCAGCAGAAAAGATGCTGGTAAGAGTTCAGTTAGAAAAGAGGGATAAGTTGAGGAGGTCTACTGTACAGCATGGTGAGTAATGAATAATTAAAAACTGCTAAGACAATGGATCCTAAATATTCTACAATGAAATAAATGATGCATATGTTAATCTGCTTGATTTAACCATTTTACAATGTGTATGCACATATAAATATATCAAAACATTGTATACTAAAAACAACTTATTCTTTTCATTATTTGTTTTCAATAAAAATTAAATATAATAAAAGATAAAAAGGAAAGGGCCTTTAAGTCATTTGCAAACAATACATTTTTATTTCATTCTTTCAAAACAAAGATTCCTGCTCTTCAGAAACCCACCATCTACCAATGAATGGTGGAGGAATATCAAAATTAAATATTTTATGTGTTAATCAATTTGTCTATCATCTCTAACCACCCAAATTGAAATGGTAACAATTTTTCAGAGCTGATGAGCTAGAACAGAGCTATATTTAAAAGTCCATTTTGCTATAACTTAGCAAGTACTAAAAAAGCAAGTTTTAAATGTGATGTGCAGGTCAAATGTTTAGTAAAATGTGATTAGCCAAGAAAAATAAGAAAAAAATAATGTGTTTCCAAGTGCAATTCAGAAATTTGACTCAGACCCTTCCCTTGAATATTCATTTTGTCACCTTGCTTATTATAGCTTTTGCTAGTCATGAAATAGTCATGAGATTAGAAATGCATTGCCTTGTCTTATTTCTCTGGAACAGGCTTCATAAATGTAGAGACATATAACTTGGATAATTCTGCAACCTCACATTTCTATAAATACATTTATAAAACTTAATTAGGAACAATATATACAGTTTGGCAGGTAGTTACTAAAACAGCTCTATAGTTTTATGAAATATATTAGATTTGGTACACAAATAATGTAATCATTTAATGGGTCAATTTCAATTACACTTTTCCACTTGGCACCTTGGAAATCGATTTCTTTAACATAGAGACATTAGTCTTTTTCATATTCCTACATATATTTCAGACTCATGAATAGAATTGAAACTAAATTTAATAAATCTTTTTTTCATTTTCAGCCAAATGTCCTCCATTTGATGGATATTAATGACAAAGCAGCTTATAACCATCACAAAACTTAGGACAAAATACTTTGTTGTATATTCACAATATTTTTAGGGGATGTTGAGTTTTTTTAAATGCAATTTAGAGTATGAATCAACCATGAACTTATTAAATATTGTGATAACATATCTGAAAGTGGGGCTACACAGGACCTTATTCATCACTTGTATCAACTTATAAAATGATACATACATGGAATGGCAGGCAACTCTCACCTTAGTCCAAAATACATCCCCTTGGTGTGGATGTGGCACAGTATGTATAAGGAATAAGTATAGAGCTGTAAATAGGATGTTGGGCAAAAGAACAACCAAGACTGTAAAAAGAGAGAAGGCGGGGGTTCCTATTCAATGTGAACCCTTTCTGAACCAAGAGGCTGCTCTTTCTTGTACTTTGGGGGAGGCTTTGGAAACAGGGGCAATGGTATAACAGGCTACTTCAAGTACTAAATCTGGACAGATTGTATAAATTTCACCCAAAGGCTGTGTTCCCAGTTTGTCTTCCTCAGAACACCCAGGAAAAGATGTATTGCCCAAGGTTCCATACCCCACAAAAGAAGAGAAGAAAAACATGTTTACTTTGGCTTTTCTTTCGATTTTTCATCTTTATGAGTGTGTGTGCGCGCAAGAAAAAGAGACTGTTTTGCTCTCAGACGTATGCTGACATTGGAGGTAAATGCTCATAAAAGAGGCTTGGTCCAACCCCAGGAAATCATTTGGGGGTAATTACCATTTGGCAGCAAAGCAGCATTTAACAAGCTCACTTTTTTCTACAGAGAGAGGAAATAGTCAAGCACGGCTTTCATTGGAAGCCAAAGTGGACTTTCCTTATTCATGTAGGTTTTTACATTGGTCAGGATTCAGAGAGTTGGGGGTGGCAACTTGGGAGGTAGGAAAAGCAGCCTTGATAATTTCACAGAGTAAAGACTATTCGTTTAACTGTTGTTTGTAATAATTGGTTCAGTTTCCAGAATGCAAAATTGCCTGCATTCTCTGAAGACAGCTAAGTATAAAATTCAAAGTAAGAAAATTAACATCGTTGAATTAACTACATGTATTGTCATTTACATATGTGTGGGAGAGATGCACACATACACATGCCTATAGCGCCTTTCCATGTGCATCCTGCTTATTAATTTGAATTTTTACATATTTAGACAAACATTTTTTTTTTTTTACCTCAAGGTAGCCTTCTGGATACTTTTTTGCTTATTTGTCAGAGTAGCTCTTAAGATGATAATAGAATCAAAACTTCACCTATGAAAGTGAGAGGAGATTCTGAAAAGTGGCAAAAAAAAAAAAAGGACGCATCATCAAAGGCAAGAAAAAATGAGAAAGGAGACAGCAGATGGAAACCTGCAGAGCAGGAAAGCTGATGAGCACATTGCCAAGGAGAGAGACAGTTAAGCCTGTATATTTTTCAAATGGACATAGAACCCCCCAAGAAATCCCAAGATCTTGTAAGATCAGCAAGTCCAGTCCTGAGGATGGTGGAGGCTATGCTCTAAAATCTCAAGTTCAAAATCGGATGCAGTTGAACAAGGACAGTGCAGTCTTTTGCTTGATGTTTACTAGGGAAAGGATCCATGAAAAACCACGAGAACGTGCAACACAGGAAGATTTATGCTTATGTAAGCTCACATGCTTGTGCCCAGGAGGAAATAGTTGTATCCTAGAGATTTCCTTCTTGCATCTGCAGCACCACTCCCTTCCTCTCCACCTCACCCCAGCCAGATATGCGCCTTTCCCTTTTCCTGCTCTTTGAAAAATGATGTCTGGGCAACATAACTGGTTGATAATCATTAATGGGTTAAGATGGTTGGAAACTCATTTGATCTTAGACCTGACTTTTTGCATGACTACAGGTTAAGCTGTGCATAGATTTCCATTGACAGCTCCTTCATTTTCAGGCATTTAAAAATAACTCAGCCCTAAAATTTTTTTCTAAATTGATTGCACTGGAGCTTGCCAATGAGTCATAGATAACCTCCATCTTCAGATATATAAGCAAGCAAGCAAACAAACAAAGAAACCAATGTCTAAATTGGAAGGGGGGGGGAATCTAACCAATAGGTAATTTTTTTTTTAAGATTTCTTATTCTGAAAAAAGAAACATATGGGAAATGCAAACCAATACATTTATGTTAGTTTTGTATAACTTTTTAAGTCATTTTGCAAAGACCCGAAATGAGCTAGCCATTCAATTTCAATTTATCCTTGCAAATGACTTATTTCTCCCCACATGCATATATGCACACATATCATTCCTTTCTTTGCATATAAATATTATAAATTTCATTGGCCTCATGAAGGTTGTGTAAGGCACGTATTCAAAGTCCAAATGGGGTATTTTGTGATGGTCTTGGAGAAAAATCCAAATAACTTTATAAGACCTGATAAAATAACCTTTCCCCCTACTTTTTCAGCCATAGATTCAAAGCTATTTAGTACTCTCCCCAATTTGCCAATTCACAGCTGTACAATTACCTAAAAGTGTAGGTTTTTTCGAAGCATTCAGTCAGTTACATGGAAGTTCAGCGGGAGAGCCCCTGGTGGTGATGTGTCATTAGACCTCCGGCACAATGCTGCTATTTTTCTCTCCACCCAGGCTCCTTAGAGGAGGAACTGGTCTCTTGACCCATCCTATGACTTCCAGATTCCAATTTCCTAAAGCACTACAGTCTCTTATTATTGCATGTGGAAGATTTAAAGTATTACTTTTCCTCATGCCAAGAAACACAATGATGCTTTCAGGGAAGTTAAGATCTGTGTGAGCCATTCTGTTTACAGGCATATTCTTTACATAGTCTAGTATTTCTGTCATTTGGAAGGTCATTTGTTAAGTAATTATCCTTTGGAATGGGGTTATAAATATTTACCAAAAATAAAACGAATAAATTGAGGAACAGTAAGAAAAACGTGAGAGAGTATATTGGTATTAGAATTCATGAGATTACGTCTTAGACCAAATTCTACTGTCGATTATTGATGAAGATTAATTTGCTATGATAGTTACAAGACAGCTGGGCTTGGTGGTGCATGCCTGTAGTCCCAGTATTTGGGAGGCTGGGACGGGAGGATCACAGGTTTAAAGCCAGTCAGCCTCAATAACTTAGTAAGGCTCTCAGTAACTTAGACCCTGTTTTCAAATGAAAAATAAAATAAGACTGGGAGTGAAGCTCGGAGGTAGAATGCCCCTAAATTTGATCCCTAGGAACACACACACACACACACACACACACACACACACACACACACGATGTAAAATAGAAAATAAGATTGGAAGCGGGGAGGAAAGAGTTAGCGAATGGGAAAACAAACGAAATCTACATATGAAACTTCAGGAAATATAAAGCTCCTAAAAGCAATGTTTCAAAATACCTGTCATCTGCTCAGTACTGTGGTAGAAAGTATTGGGATCTACTGAGACAATGTAGAGTATTGGGGATCTATCAAAACAAGGTTAAGGGGTTGCTTTCAAGGAGTTCAAATCCAGCTGATTCCAGGATCTGATAGGTTCAAATGGATTCTGATATTCAGATATAAGCAAATCTCTCAGTTGTTGATTGATTTAAAAGTAACTGCAAAAGAGATTAGTTTGAGAATTAGATAGAAAATAATAATACTGCATTTATTTATACATATAAGATATGTAGCACTATATGTACATATAGGCATGTGCACATAAAAAGACACACAGAAACAAGAAATGAATGCCCTCAAAGCGCTCTGATCACTGTAGACATTACTAAGAGCTTCTTTGCAGCTTTGATTTCCCTCCACATAAAAAGAGCCCACTATAACTTTTGGGAGACACTGCATTTGTTAGGTTTAAGTCCAAAAAGAACAACACAACAACAAAAAGGCAGATTGCCAAATAACTCACTTTATAAAATGTGTCTGCCTACCCTGAATTGGTCCAATTCTCTCTGTTGACTAAAGAATGGACTGTCAGGCCTGGGAATGTGGCTTGGTCATAAGAATGCTTGCCTAGTGTGTGCAAGACCCTGGGTCCGTAGGGCACTCAACAAAATGTGATAGCAAAGACTTGCAGGCTATTTCTAACCTCTCTCAGGTCCTAGGTGTTTTAAACCTAATCGTGAATACCTGCTTACATTTACAATTTAAATATTATATTCTGTTTAATTTTTAAGTATCACACATTCTTTCTTTATTTATTTTGGCGGCTGGCTTTGAACCTGTGTGATACCCCTGTCTCTGTCTCCCAAGCGCGGGGATTACAAGCGTGCGCCACCACGCCCCACTAAGTATGACACTTTTTTAGCTGTTAAGAATGACACTTTAGATAGCCCAATTTAACAGCTAAAAACATTACAGTGATTGCTTACTTTACTTTAATGCCTTTGGGGTATTTTTTCCCTTAAGAACAATAAGTTCTCTGATGCTTGTGTGATACGTGTGTGATGATGAAGGATAAGGGGGAAAATACATTTTGAATGTTTTTTATGGGCTGGATTTTTGTTTTGTTTATGTTTTCTTTTGAAAAATATGCTGGAGAATCACATGCACTGCTGCCATTGTTGCCAGCACTGGTTGCAATCCTGGACCATGGGTCTGTGCTCTCTTCTGGTCCTGTGTTAGTAAAACCTTTCATCTCACCTTTACTGCTTACTACAATGCCTGTGTTGTCTTTAGAAAACAGCAACACGCTATAATTTCTCTAACATGACTTACCGTGGCTGGGTGGACCATCTTGCAGAGTCTGGTTTGTCCTGTTACAGTGGCCACATCATGTCACCCACACCAGCCCTAAGAAGTACATTCAGGCAGCTCTTGATCCCCTTCAAGGAGACAATTTATACAGGTTTTGCTCCATGTATTGTAATCACTATTGATCGTGGCTCCTAATGGAAGATTCAGGAAAATCTGGACTTTCCCTGCCATATCCTGGCTTCATCTTTAATAAAGTAGAGGAACATAAAGGATGTGAGTATATAGGACACTGACATGTGAAATATGACTCCTGCCCACTCTATTACATCTCAATTTTCTACAAAAAAAATAATCAATAAATGGACAAATAAACTGAACAGAAGCTTCCCAAAAGAAATACAAATGACCCAACAACACACACACACACACACACACACACACACACATATATATATATATATATATATATATATATGTATTCTCAAAATAGTAAAAATAGAACTACCTTATGATTCAGATATACCACTCCTTGGTATTAATCCAGAAGAATTAATGTCAGCATATTTCAGTGATACATGCATATCCATGCTTATAGTAGCACAATTCATAGTAGCCAAATTATAGACCAGGCTACATGTCCATCACCAGATGAATGGATAAAAAAATGTACTGTATATAAACAATTGAGTTTTATTCAGCCATAAAGGAGAGAAAAATTATGTCATTTTCAGGAAAAGGGAGGGAACTAGGGATGATAATTTTAAGTGAAATGAGTCAGACTCCAAGAGAAAAGTATCATGTGTTTTTTCATATGTGGAAAATAGATGAAAAAAGGAATGCTATAAAAGTAGAAGGGAGAGAAATCACAAGGAAGGAGAGTAGGGTGGGGAGACACTGGAAAATGAAATTAATCAAATTACATGTTTATGCAATAGGAATATGCCATGATGAAACTGACCATTCTGTATAAATTATAAATAATATACACAAATTAGAAAAGTATATATATATATATATATATATATATATATATATATATATATATGCAATGTGGAAAAGCAGGAAACATAGAACCTGCCTTCTGGTAAGGGTGGCAGTGGCATCATCTAGCATTCAGAGGTTCTGGGATCTGATCGTCAGCATCACTGTAGAAGCTTCGAGTCCATCCCCAGTGGTGTTCACTGACCACCAGGGGTGTGAGGGTGGTTTGAGTATCACTGCTGGCTGATGAGCCATCAAGCCTACCTCTCTGGCCCTCTCAAAGATTTGTGAACTATATAGTTTTCTTTAATAAACTCTCTTTCTGACTGCAAAATCCAGAAGGATAAAAATATTTAACATGCACTCTTCTTAAGAATTTCATTCAATCTATAAATACAGCTGGTTTAGAAACTCTTGGTACTAAGAGTAATAGATACAATTTCCTCAACATCTATTCTCTGTCAACATCCATATAAGCACTTGGCATAAATTAATTCCATCTTTGTGCATATTTCATAGATGTGGGTGCTGAAGCTCAGAGAACTTATCAGATAACTAGGAATTGGCAACTCCAGCATTAAACTCAGACCTGCAACCCTCCTGTGGCTGTGTTCTCTCCATTGTGACAAAAATCCCTTCACTCATCAAATCATTTCTCTTCCTAGATGAAAATAACTGACTTTATAGTTCATTGTCTTCATCTTTCACTTACCCAGCATCTATTTTCTAATTTATGAGTTATCAATGTCTATTATTGATCTTTCTCCTTTGTAATATTTACATTTCACTTATGCATAAAAATGAATGGCTTATTAATAAGTTTTCTGAGCCATGAAATGCAAAAGGGCTGAGATTTAAATCAAGGAATATTCTTTATAATTTTATGGGTGCATTGTAATTATACATGGCAGTGAGATTCAGATTGATCCATTTATATATGCACAAAGCACTGGCTGTGTTTCCCTTCAGATCCTGCCCTTATCTCCCTCTGGCTCCTTACATATTAGTGGGATTGATAGCAACTCCTTCATACATGACCATAACAGTATTCAATCTGTTTCCTTCTCCGAGCCTCCTTTATTCCTCTACTCTCCTTCCACTCTTCTACGAGTCTTTCTTTTATCTGAAGTCCCTTCTCTTGCTATTTTGTCTCTAGTTTTCATATATGAGAGAAACATATGACCTTTAATTTTTCTGAGCTGACTGATCTCACTTATGATAATGTGAATGTTTATATACAAAATTATAAAACAAATATAATGTAAGAGAATCCTGAAGGCAAGGTTTGAAGTGAGCTCAGTGTCTGGCTTTTTACTCTCTGTCCCTCTCCTGGTGCCTTTGGTTGCCATCTTCATTTTTTTTTTTACTTTGGGTGGGGTACTGGGGATGGAACTCAGGAGCATTCTACCTCCAAACTATACTCCTGGCCCTATTTTTTTATTCTTTATTTTGAGACAACATCTTACTAAGTTGGAGAAGGCCTCACTAAGTAGCTGAGGCTGTCCGCAATCCTCCAGTCTCAGCCTCCCAAATGTTGGAATTACAAGTGTGCATCACCATGGCTGGTTTTCTTTAATCTTTATAATGACTTCTATGGAAGTACTATTATTAATCTCATTTACAAATGAGAAAATTAAACTCAGAATTCTGAGAACATATTTGCCCAACACTGTACAGTAATCAACTGGCAGTGTTAGGATTTGAGTAGAGGCATTCTGGCCCCAAAGTCAGGCTTACTCTTAACAAAAGTATAAAGCTGTTGACTGATAATTCATTGACATCATCTCAGAATATGTGATTTACGGATGCTCTGAGCTTTATCATGAGGGCTCACGGTCATGGCGTTTTTACCATAGAGTATTGTATTCAAGTAATATATTTAGCCTCATGTCCACTAATTTTAGAAAATGGAAAAAACAGTGAAGACGATGTCATTTGCTCAGGTCTAGTTTTGCCTTTGTTATGATATATTGCATAAGTGAAGGGGAACATGTCTGGCCTCAGTGCCTGCCCCCACTTTTTCTGGCTTTAATGTTCTTTCATTGTGTCCATAAAAATTCAGGTTTATAGCTTCATCACTGGATAAGGAGTTTGCCTAATTCATCTTTTTATTTCTAATACTTACAACAGTTCTTGGCTCACAGTAGAAGCTCAATAAATATTGATTTGAAATGATGAATAAAATAAGGCAATAATCAAATAAAGGATAAAGGTTATCATTCTTAAACCTACTCTTCTGGTTTTTCATATGAAATGAATTAATACCTCTCAATTATCTACCAGGAATTAAAATCCATAATGCTTAATGAATCAGAAGTTATATCATATCTTGCCAAACTCCTGTACCATTTTTCCCTGTCCCTGGAAATTTCTTGGTTAATGCTGACATTTTACCTATTATAATATTCTCAACAAAGAAAGCAGAATAGACAATCTGCTGTTAATAGCTCTTGAAGCGAATCAATTTATTGTCATAGTAACCAAAATTTACAAAACAGATCGATTAAGAAAATATTTAAATTCAAGCTATAAAGTGAATATTCCTAGAAAAAAATAAGATAAATTATTCTATTTTTCAAATAACAACAAAGATACTCTTCTTTCTGTACCTGACAGATTTCCCAAGATTCAGAATGCAACTTATCTAGACTCTAAATTTGCTACAGGAGGTGAAGAAATATAAAGAGAGGATAGTGACACCCACAAATCCAGTAAGTATGTGACAAGAGTCTCTACTCTGCCCCATTCCTGTTTGATCCCCACTCCTCTTCAGCTATAAAATTATCCTTCAGATTTTGGAAAAGTATTTCAGCTGAGAAGAGCCCCTTAGCAAAAGTCTCACAGCACTGTGTATGTCTTTTCTTCATGCAAATTATTAATTTGTAATCATATTCTAATTTATGATTATTTGATTAATGTCTATCCTTCTGGAATATGGGCTCCATGAGCTCAGTGTCTCTACCCAACCTCATTCTCAAAGTTCTTCCAGAGATTATCATAGAATCTGAAACATACAAGTTACTCAAAATATACTTGTTGGAAGCATGGCAGACAGTGTTCTTGGCAATGTTTGTATAGAACATATGAGGCAAAATTTAGTATTTTTCCTCATATGTCTTTTACAAAATGAAAGAAGAAAGGAATAAAGAAAAAAGAGAGATGGAGAACAAAATGATAAAATGCATGTCAGTAGAAATGATTCTACAACAGCTGAAATACTGTGGTTCGGTTCTACAGTGTCAAACTTAGGCTGGGAAGCTTTATCTCAGGATGGAACTTAAAATTCCTAGAGGTACTATTTCTCACGTCTCAGCTGGCCTTTTAATAAAACTGATGACTTCACTCTGCTCTGGTAAGCAGTCAGCCCAGAGTGATGAGCATGAGGGATCACCATCAGGACACATTCCCTAAAGCCTACACCAGACATTGAATAATCCCACTAAATACTAGTCACTCCCAATTTTTTTCTCCCAGTTCAGAAACTCTCCTGGTGACTACATTAGGTAGCATTTGCGTGACTTTTGTAAGAAGATCTTTGGATATGGTTTAATTCATAATAAACATAACTGCTTTACAAAACAAATCATTACTATCACATACGTAATCAATGTGATGCACAAGTGTATCAAAATGACTTAGAGGAGAATAGGAACCCTGAGGTGGCTTCCCAGGGTACTAGTAGGAAAGGCCAGAACTTTCTTCAGAAAGGACCTTGAGATTTGTTTTCATTCTTCAATTGCTAACCCATAGTATTTGGCTAAGTTTTTTTTCTTGTAGTAGAAAATAATTTTCTTAGAAGGTTGGAATATCAACAAGAAGTCAGAAGAACTAAACTCAGAAAAGTATGAACTTCTACTACAGATCTTGTGTTAAGGCCCAAATGAAGAAAACTTGTTTTAACTAGACTTTTATTTATTTTTCATCTTGGTTTTCTAGAAGTTCTAAGCCCAGAGAGAGGCCAGTGGCTTAAAGGCAAGGAGGCCTGATTTGTAGTCTGGAAAATAATACACAGTGAGTGAGAGGAAATTCCCAAATGAAAATTAGATTGATGTTTCCAAAAGAAAGAGACTTGAATGCCCCTGGTCATCACTGAAAAGTTCAAGCCTAAGCCTCATCCAAAAAGAAAAGAAAAAAAAAAAACCTACTGTTCTAGTGTTCCTATTTTACTTTATTCACATGGTCTCCTTGGTCAAACCTTTATTTCTTTCTCTAACCTTTATTAAGTCAATCTATGAAAGAGGAGTTTAGGTTTCCCCTCTATCATTTTGACCATGACTTTACTTTGAGGCTTCCAGTCCCATTCATGGACACTTGTGTGCTGACTAGCTTTCATTGCATTTCCTCTTGATAGACTTCCCTCAATCATCCTTTCAGTATGAAGACTCCTCAGAATTATGACTGGAAGCATCCACATGCTGCCTGGATTTCTTCAATAGCTATTTTCCACTCTGAAGGATGCCCTGGAACTCACAAAAAAAGAAAAGAGATCACATCACACACTTCTAACTACTGCACAGACTGTCTAATGGATAATATATAACCTCAATATTTTATAAGGTAAATATTGTCAATTGCATACCATCAACCTCAAGATCTCTTAGTGGTATTTCCATGCCTGCTACAAGGCTTCCCGGTGAACCTGTGTGAATAAATTAGTTTCAAATTCAAGTCCCTATAACTATGTGAGTTATGTCCAATTAAATTTGATCTTGTTAAACTTAAATCTGAACAGACTCAGTCTATTATTCTATTTGGCCATGTCCTCTTTTATCCTGATTCTATCACCCTTTATATTAATCCTTCATTCAACTCTCCTGTCACCTGGAAATTTGATCAGCATCAGCGCTATTTGAAGAAGTCAGCTAAGACAAGACAAAGAAGAAAAGCCCAGGTGTACAACTGAAGACCCCTCCTTGGTCTGACATTTAGCTTCTGGCTATGCTGCTCTGGGTATAGCCTTTAAATCAATGTCAGTTACACCTTCCCTTTTTATCATATTTCCAAACTTCATCTACCAAAATATCAGAAGAGATTCCCTAGCATACTCTACCTAAACTTTCCTTCATCATTTCCTGTCATTTCATGAGCAGATGAGAAAATAGCAGAAATAAGAAGAATGTAGGGTTATTATTATTATTATTATATTATTATTATTATTATTATTATTATTATTATTATTATTATTATTTGGTGGTACTGGGGTTCCTGGAAGCCCTTCTACCTCCGGGCTACACTCCCAGACCTATTTTTACATTTTTATTTGGAAACAGGATCTCCTAAGCCAGCGCGCACAGCTGGCTTCAATCCTACGCGATCCTCCTGTCTCTGCCTCCCAAACGCGGGGATTACAAGCGTGGCCACCACGCCCGGCGAATGTAGGGTTATTTTATTATGATTTCTAAATTGTTGCTGATTTTGCTTCTGGAGGACACTATGCTAAGTGAGATTAGCCAGTCACAAAAAAAATAAGAATTTGGATGCTATCCCCAGTATTTGAAAGCTAGGGAGAAATGGGTGACAGGAGGAACTCTAGATGAAGAAGGAGATTCTATAGATGAGCAAATAAGGCGACCTGAGGGGATGGGAGGAAGGAAAAGGGAAATTCACTAAAGCACAAGATGTACTTTAACAAACATCAAATTAAATCACTAAGCCAAGCATGAGAAGGAGGAAAGGGGAGCGAATGGGGTGGGAATTGGGTAAAAGTTAATTGGGTGATATATGCATGTATTTTTACACCATCTTTTATCCCATTAAGATGTATGACTACAATGCACCAATAAAAAATTTAAAAAGAAACAACATATTTCAAAACCCATTCCAATGTTTCCGTAGGCATTAGATTAAAGACATCAAATCCAAATTCTTATAATATTTTTAACCCAAATACTTCTTTTGGAAATCCGTTTTTCATCATTCTTCTGAGTTAAAGTTTCACTTCTCTGAAACCCTAAGAATGAAGCCAAAAAACCAGGAGACGAACTTTTGAAACATCATAGTACTCTTATTTCCTAAATTATTTGTAAATCCCTCTTGACTAGGATTGTTCTGGTATTTTCAGTACAAAGAGCACTCTTCTTGATAAAATAGATGGGGCAAAAACCGGATTGTGGGGGTCCCTTTCTCCCTTTGAGAGTCAGCATGACACATACTGTCCTATGCAGACCTTCTCCTTTTCATTTTTTTTCCTCTGAACATATAACAGAAGCTCCCTAATGCCAGCTTTAGCAGTTGGTGGGTTACGGGTGTGTGTTTTACAGTTAAACTCTCTGTGCATATGTTATTCTACCACTTTTTCAGTTACGGTCAGAGCCTGGTCTTTGAGTATAAATTCCCTTTTTGAAGTTCTGCATTACTTTCTTGCCCATACCCATTACTTACTTTCTTCAGCTAAAACATAGGCTACTGTCTTCCACTTTTAGTTCCTTCAGAGCAATAAACATATAAAAGGTAAGATGAGTGCAGAAATCTTCTAGATTTTTGTAATTTTCCCAGTCTCTCTTGGTTATAATGTAAAGTGATTCCTTTCATTGTTTTTCTTTCATTTAATTGCTTTTATTTATTTTCTTCTATTCTTTTAGCAACTTTATAGAGTCTTTTGAAAATATTAGTTTAGAATTTGTTAAAAATTCTTTCCCCAATAACTCCTTGAGTTTGCCTAATATTTAATTACTAAAACAATCACAATTGGCATAAATCAGGAGGAAAACGATGAAATCTTGGGAAGCACACAGCTCCAGTGTTACGTTTGTCTAGTGAGTACATGAATACTAGAAAAATTCTAGGAACCATGAGCCTTTAGTGGTCTGTAGTTTTTAAACAGAATGATTTTAAAACAGAATGAAGAGTGTCAGCTAATCTGTCATAAGGCAAAGGTCAGTTAGGAGAGCTGCTTCTGTTAACTATGAAAAGGTTATTTTTCTGATTCTTAGCAGTTTTCATAAACCTCAGCATTTTAAAGTTTTATTCTATAACAGAATTTTTTTGTTGTTGCACTGCATTCATACATCATAATGGTATAAAGGAAATACTTTTGTAGACATACATGCACACATCGCCCAGTTAGCCCCTACCCGATCCCCACCCCGTTCCCTCCCCAACCCTCCTTCCCATGCTTGGCTTAGTGGTTGACATCTAGTTTTATTGCAATTTATCCAATATTAACGATGATAATCTTACATAACAGTTTCATTTGTCTGATACAAAGCTTTAGATGACTTAAAGATAACATTTCAATATTCTTTTTGCTTTCTTTCTTACCAGAGAATATTTTTTCTTTTTTTTTAGGTGAAACTATCATACATTTATTTATTTATTTTTCAGAAAAAATCTATCCTGATATGGAATATGGACTCTAGATACCCAAAACAATCTCAAAGAAGAACAAAGCTAGAAGATGTATATTTTCTGATTTCAAACCATATAAAGCTACAATAATTAAAACAGTGTAGTACTGTTCTAAAGGCAGATATATAAACCATTGGAGTTAAATAAAAGCCTAGAGATAAATTCTTCCCTATATTGTCAAGTTATTTTTGACAAGGTTTCCATGAACATTTGGTGGAGGAAATACTAATCTTTTAACTAAATACTGTTGAAAAATAATAATTACATGAAAAAGAATAAAATTGGACCCTTACCTAACACCATATACAAATATTAACTCAGAATAGATAAAAGACCTAAATATAAATCTTAAGACTATAAACTTTTAGGAGAAAATATGAGTCATAAAACCTCACAACATTGAAATTGGCAGTGATTTCTTGGATATGATTTCAATGGCACAGGCAACAAAAGGGTAAACAAACTCCCTAAAAAATAAAAAAAAAGATTGTATATCCAAAGACAATGTAAACAGAGTTAAAAGTTACTGATAGAATGGGATAAAATATTTCCAAATGCTATATCTGAAGGTATATTAATATTCCAACTAGAAATCCTAAAAATTAGCAACAATAAAAGCAAACAATACAATTTAGAGATAAGTAAAAGACTAACATAAATAATGAAGCTCCACAGATAACCAATCTTAGTTGTCTGTTGGATGGAAACTCTTGTTTCTCTGGTTCTGGTGTGTGTTACCTATTTCTTCTTTGTAGTTAATGTGAGTATTTTCTCTAGCGCTGGTTTTGAAGACATAAATTCCTTCAGTTTCTGTTTGTCGTGGAAGCTTCTTATTCCCCATCTAATTTGATAGAAAGTTTTGCTGGGTAGGAAATTTTTAGCTAGAAGTTGTTTTCTTTCAGAGTTTGGAATATGTTACTCCAAGCCCTTCTGGCTCTCATGACTTGGTTTGGGAAGTCTGGAGTGATTCTAATTGGTTTGCCTCTGAATGTCACTTGGCCCTTTGTTTTTGTTGCCTTTAAGATTCTCTGCTTGGCTTCCACATTGGTCATTTTGACAATTATGTGGCATGGAGATCCTCTTCTCTGATCCTCTCTAAAGGGAGTTCTATAAGTTTCCTGGACCTGTGTATCGACCTCTTGTTCTATGTTTGGAAACTTTTCTGCTATTACTTCCTTGAAGAGATTGTTGATCCCTTTGGTATCACCTTCTTTTCCCTCCTCTATTCCAATTATTCTTAGGTTAGCTCTCTTAAAATGGGCCCATATTTCTTCAATGTCAGATTCCTACTGTTGGATTTTTTTTTCTAAATTAGAAACTATGCGTTCATTTTTTGAACGATCATCTTCTAAGATCAAGATTCTATTCTCCATGTGGTCTAATCGGTTGTTTGTACTTTGAATTGAGGCCTTTACTTCATTAATTGCATCCTTTATCTCTCTTTGGCTCTCTCTGAATTCTTTTTGAAACACCTCTATTATTTCTACAGTTATTTTCCTGATTTGATCTTCTAGAACTCTCTGAATTTCTGTTTTATCAGGTTCTGATGTTGTGGGGTTGTGGGCATTCATTGCTCCATTGTTATTCCTCTTTCCCATGATTTCGGAAGTTTGTGCCTTCTCTGGGTTCTTCCCTTGGGTCACTACGACTTCACTTAAGGTGCTCTGGATCTTGAGTCTGTGGTATCTCAGTTCCCACTACTCCTTTACTGGGTTGTATCACAAAGTCTCAGACCCTGGGAGTCAATCGAGGCTGCTTTAGACCATGGGGGGTGCCAGGTTGGGCGTTCGCCTATCGTGTGATATTTCTGCCACAACCACTCCCCCACTGGGTTAAGTCCCTGGGAGTACAGTACTGGGATTTCTCCTCTAGGGGCCACAATTTGACTCACTGTTGTTGAGTGCACAGATGGAGCTGTAGTGGACTCAGTGAATTCGCTGCTGCTGCCGCCGGTGGCAATATGGTGCTGCTGTCCCGCCCTCGGCCGTGAGGCTGGCGTATTTCTTTTCTGTTTCTGAGCTCCGCTCTATGTCCCTGCAGGGTGTGCTGAGCCCAGCCTCTGGGAGCTTTAGATTCTCCCTGCACCGAGAAATCTGCCAAATCCCACCCAGCTCTTCCGCAGCAGCTCACCTCGGCTCGCTGTCCGCCGCTCCTCTCTAGAGCCTGGTGGGCTATTGAGTGCGTTGGTCTGGTGCCGTCTGGTGAGCTCACTGCTGCCACCAGCAGTAAGGCGCTGCTGCTGCATCCTCAGGTGTGAGGCAGGCTTATCTCCTCTCTGGTTCTGAGCTCCGTTATGAGTTCCCCTCCTCTCTTATAACAGAATTCTTATCGGGCTATTCTACCCTGTGATTTTCCTTCCATTCTATGGGTGCTTAAAGATGGAGAGCTTCCTGTAGCCACCACCCATCTTCCTTAATGGTGTCCTTATTATTATATCATTAGAATTTTTAATACTGGTAAATTAACTGGACCCTATTCAATTAAAGCACTATTTATTGCATACTAATTATGTGCAAGGTATTGGGCCTCTTTTCTTTGAGTAGCTTCCTATTCTGGTCTTTGGACTATGGAAATATGCTTAAATTTCCTGTCTTTTTATGATTTATCATTCTTAAGTACTATATTCATCTGGCCTTTTTTTTCCCCTGTTTCAAAATAATAAATTTATTTATTTATTTATTTATTTTTATTGGTGCACTGTATTCATACATCATAGTAGGATACATACTTTTGTAGACATACATGATGCACACTTTTCCCAGTCAGCCCCCACCCAATCCCCACCCCATTCTCTCCCTATCCCTTCCTCCCATGCTTGGCTTAGTAGTTGACATCTAGTATTATGGAAATTTATCTAAAATTAAAAATGATAATCTCACATAACAGTTTCATTTGTCTGATACCAAGCTTTTGATGACTTAAAGATAACATTTCAATATTTCTTTTTGCTTTCTTTCTTACCAGAGAATATTTTTTTTATCTATTTTTTAGGTGAAACTATCATATATTTATATATTTATTTTTCAGAAAAAAATCTATCCTAATATGGAATATGGACTCTAGGTACCCAAAACGATCTTGAAAAAGAACAAAGCTAGAAGATATATATTTTCTGATTTCAAACCATATAAAGCTACAATAATTGAAACAGTGTAGTACTATTCTAAAGGCAGATATATAAACCATTGGAGTTAAATAAAAGCCTAGAGCTAAATTCTTCCCTATATTGTCAAGTTATTTTTGACAAGGTTTCCACGAACATTTGGTGGTGGAAATATTAATCTTTTAACTAAATATTGTTAAAAAAATAATAATTACATGGAAAAGAATAAAGTTGGACCCTTACCTAATCCCATATACAAATATTAACTCAAAATAGATAATAGACCTAAATATAAATCTTAAGACTATAAACTTTTAGTAGAAAATCTGGGTCATTAAACCTCACAACATTGAAATTGGCAGTGATTTCTTGGTTATGATTTCAATGACACAGGCAACAGAGGAGTATACAAACTCCCTAAAAAATAAAAAAAATATTGTATATCCAAAGACAATGTAAACAGAGTTAACAGTTACTAATAGAATGGGATAAAATATTTCCAAATGCTATATCTGAAGGTATATTAATATTCCAACTAGAAATCCTAAAAATTAACAACAATAAAGGCAAACAATACCCTTTAGAGATAGGTAAAAGACTAACATAAGTAATGAATCTCCACAGATAACCAATCTTAGTTGACTGTTGGATGGAAACTCTTGTTTCTCTGGTTCTGGTGTGTGTTACCTATTTCTTCTTTGTAGTTAATCTCTTTGAGTATTTTCCCTAGTGCTGGTTTTGAAGACAAAAATTCCTTGGAAGCTTCTTATTTCTCCATCTAATTTGATAGAAAGTTTTGCTGGGTAGGAAATTTTTGGCTGGAAGTTGTTTTCTTTCAGAGTTTGGAACATGTTACTCCAAGCCCTTCTGGCTCTCATGACTTGGTTTGGGAAGTCTGGAGTGATTCTAATTGGCTTGCCTCTGAATGTCACCTGGCCCTTTGTTTTTGTTGCCTTTAAGATTCTCTGCTTGGCTTCCACATTGGTCATTTTGACAATTATGTGGCATGGGGATCCTCTTCTCCGATCCTGTCTAAAGGGAGTTCTATAAGTTTCCTGGACCTGTGTATCGACCTCTTGCTCTATGTTTGGAAAATTTTCTGCTATTACTTCCTTGAAGAGATTGTTGATCCCTTTGGTTTCACTTTCTTTTCCCTCCTCTATTGATTTCTAGAAGATCAAATCAGGAAAATAACTGTAGAAATAATAGAGGTGCTTCATCTGGCTTTTCTTCTCCTCTACCTCCTCCTTTCCTCCTCCTCCTTCTCCTCCCCTCCTCCTCCTTCCCTCCTTGTCCTCCTCGTCCTCCTCGTCCTCCTCCTTCTTCTTCTTCTTCTTCTTCTTCTTCTTCTTCTTCTTCTTCTTCTTCTTCTTCTTCTTCTTCTTCTTCCTTCTTCTTCTCCTCCTCCTTCTTTTTTTGAAATTTTGCTGAAGAATCTTTTGGTCTTAAGTGTTAGAACTCTAACTGGCTTAATGAAAAAGAAGGGTGTGTGTGTGTGTGTGTGTGTGTGTGTGTGTGTGTGTGTGTGTGTTGTGTGCAGAGGCAATGGGGGCAGCAGCTTGCTTCCTCCTGTAGCTGAAAGTCTAGGGGTGGAACTCCCTGAAAGGATTTAAATCAGATTTCACATTGTCATCAAGCCTCTGGCTCCACCTCCCTGCAGTTCCTTGGCTTTGACCTCAGATCTTTAAATCAACATTATCCTTCAGGCTGTCTCCTCTTATGTAACTAAAAATTAATGAGTAAGCCCCACTAATTGAGGCCGGGGGAGTGTCTAGTTTTGTTTACCCCTCACTATGCTCAGCATCTAGCACAAGTTCTGGCACACAGTAGGCATCCAATGAACCTTTTTTAAAGAAATAAATGAGTGCCTATCATAAGCCATACTCTGAACTAAGAGCTTTGGAAATCTCTCCTCCAAAAAATAAACAAATTTAAGAGTGGAACTTCAGAGTTTAAAAAGATGTCATTTAAAAAGAATTGCTCTACGCCAGGCGTGGTGGCGCACGCTTGTAATCCCTGTGCTTGGGAGGCAGAGACAGGAGGATCACGCTGGTTCAGAGCCAGCCGTGCTGGCTTAAGAGACCCTGTTTCCAAATAAAAAAAACAGGTCTGGGAGTGTAGCCAGGAGGTAGAAGGACTTCTAGGAACCCCAGTACCACCAAAAAATAAAAATAAAATAAAATAAAAACAATTGCTCTGAATTAATTTATGTTTTCTCCAAGCCTCCAACCTATTGGCTGATGAGAATTTTAATCTTAATCATTGGGACACCCCTTACCTCTCTGTTTTGTACCATGTAAAAAATCCTGAGCCTAAGCAGAGAGTACCCCTGTGTGAGCAGCAGCCTCTTACATCCATGCACGGTGCCAACTGTTTTAGTCAGCTTTTTTTTTTTTTTTTTTTTTAATCACTGTGACCAAAACACCTGACAAAAACAACTGAGAGGAAGGAAAGTTTGTTTGGGCTCACTGTTTTAGAGGTTTCAGAGGTTTAGTCCATAGTCACAGGCTTCAAGGCAGAAACACTGTGGCAGCTGCAGGTCATGGCAAAGGCCAGGTCCTTAACTCACAGATGCTAGGAGAAGAGGAGTGAGAGAAGGGATCAGGGACAGATGTAGTCCTCAAAGCCACATTCCCAGTGACTGGCATCCTCCAGCCTTGCCCCCCTCTGAACCTCCCTGCACTGGGGACTATGCTTTCAGTTCATGTGCCTTTGGAGTAGCATTCAAACCCAAATAATACATCACGCTGTCTGTCTCAGAGAGACACTCTCACTCTTCCAGATGGACCTGTAGACATCTGACTTTCTGATTACTGATTCCTTATCTCTCTTCCCCTCTCTCTTTTTTGTGGTACTAGGAAGGGAACCCAGGGGCATTCTACTTCCGAGCTGCACCCCAAGCCCTATTTTTTATTCTTTATTTTGTAACAGAGTCTCACTGAGTTGCAAAGGGCCTCACTGAGTAGTTGAGGCTGTCCAAGAATAGTGACGCTCCTATCTCAGTCTCTCAGATGCTGGGATTACAAGGTGTGCCACCATGCCCGGCTTCCATCTGATATTCTCTATCCCACTGGCCTTTGTCACTCCAGCTCCAGGCTCAGAAAACATTGACTCTGCCCTAGGTGTCACTGCCTCAACCTCCAGCACTCACAGTACCTCCCGGCATCTCTGCAGGAAACTACAATAACCCTCACAGAGGCATTTCTGGGTTTAAATTAGATGAAAGTGGGCAAAGGAGATGCTAACACAGGTTACTCTTTAAAAAATAAAAAAAAAAAGCTGGGCATGGAGGCACATGCCTGTAATCCCAGTACTTGGGAGGCTGAGACAGGAAGATCATGCAGATTTGAAGCCAGCCTCAGCTACTTAGTGAGGTTCACATCAGCTTAGTGAGACCCTGTTTCCAAATAAAATATAAAATAGGTCTGGGAGTGTGGCCCAGAGGTAGAAAGCCCCTGGTTCCATTAATAATAATAATTAAAAAACAATGTCTTTCTTGTATTTCAGAAGTCTGTGGTTTCTATAAAGCTTTTCCTCAAAATGAGGACAAAAAGGACACTTGTCTACTCTGGCCTCTATGCTATCCATGTAGCAAGTTCGTGGTTGGCTTTGCACCTGTGCCCATCTGTCTGCTGCATGCTCTTCACATTTTGGGTCAGAGTGAGATGTAGTCTCCTGCTCCCATTTATTTGTCTTTATGCCCCTTTCTTACCCTCACTGGAAGGAGCAACAGTAAGCATCTCCCCTCAATTACCTTGAAAAGAAGGCTTGTGAAGTGTTCTCTTCACCAGAGTATTATGCCAGCACTAACACACGTCAGTCTAACTCCAGCAGGAATTTGACTGGTAGCTTGGCTGCCCTGTGTTGTATTTTTCTATGAGTCCTCCAGCTATGGGAAGCTATACCCATCTTTGCCTTAACCCTCTCATAATATATAAATAGCACCTCCTGATATGATGTAACCACAGACAACAAAAGAACCCCGCATGCTCAGTCACAGTTCTAGTCATTAAAAAAAAGCCCCAAACTTTCTTTCTCAGAAAATAAACTAACCTGTTTATCTATCCCATATCAGTGATCCTAAATCTAAGAAATCAAAAATCTATCATGTACACCAGTAAGCCAAAATAGGTAGAACATAACACCACTGACTAATTATAACAAATATATTTTAAATATTAAGAAAAAAATCAAAGTCTTAATGGTTGATTTTTAAGGTTGTGACAGTTTTAAAGACATGAAGGGAGTTTGCAGCAATCTTTTCAACCCAGCTTACTGTAGGCAGCTTTGTGAATTATCTAAGCACATGTGCTCGGCCACCTATGCTATCTAAATGAGCTGGATGAACAGTTCAAACCCAAGCCCAGTTAGGAGCAGTCTTGGCTGACAAGCACCCTGGAAACAAAACAGAGGAGAAAAAAAATAATGATGCCCAAGTTTACAAAATTGTTTTGGAATACTCAGACAGTCTCTGAGAGGCAACTCTTGGCAATCCCTCCTTCTTCTTATTCTGGAAATGCTTTTAACAAAGCTTTCTCATATTATCCTGGTACTTATAATATGGCCTAGAAAAAGTGCAGAGGAAGACAAAAATGAGTAAATGACATTTTGAAGTTCAGTCCAAATTTTGGAATTTTAACTCAGCCTCCTTTTGCGCTAAGGGAATATCTGGTCACTCATATGATTTCTTATTGCTTCCTCTGCTCCAGTTCTCTGTTCACCAGGATGCTTTCTTTATTTTTAAACACATACAAATCCTTTGGGGGTAAATACCAGCAACTTCAGTAATACTTTGCATCTCAGGTTTCTATTAAAGGTTGGCTAGCACCAAAAAAAAAAAAAAAAAAAAAGAAAAGAAAAAAGTTCTCTGGCTGCTGCTGTTAAGACCTGTAGTCCTCTTAGATAAGATGCCCTCCTTCATTAGCTCATTTCTTCCGCCTTCTAGGTTTAGAAAAGTGTGAATAGTCTCCAGCCTCACTCTAAAACCCATTCAAAATTGCCTTATATAAAGTAAGGCAACTAAATTTGAAGTTTAAAATAAGACAATCCTTACAGGAAAGAAATCGGTCACTTATCAGTAGAGTTCCATGCAGCTCATTGGAAATTCAGAATTTGGAACACAAATTTAGAATATTGAACGTGGCATTATTCATTGCCTGGCACGGAGTCATGCAAGGCAGTTAGCCAAACGAGCTATCTCTCTACTTACAGGTGAAACAACGGTTTGGAGAATCTTAAAAATTTGAAAACATTCATAAATCAAAAAAGGAGGATTTCTAAGGGGAAGCAAAGACTCTGCCAAGTTAAGCAAACTAAAGAAGAAAACAAGTAGGCCGTTTAAAATGGTTTTCATGACAGACACTTACACTTCTTCAAACAATATCAATTAGCGTCTTCAGAACAGACTTCCCAAAGATGATATTTCAATCAGTATATTTTCTGGATGCAGAGAGCTTTCTCCCATTGTTTCAGGCAGCAGGAACTAAAATAACGGGTAGCAGCCGCATCACATCACCAGTGGTAGCAGAACTCACACATTAGGGCCGGTGGATTTAAATGCATGAACTAACCTCAAAAGTATAGTGCTTCTTGAACTTCTATGAAAAATGTTTTCCTGTAACCAACAAAACGTCGTGTGTGTGTGTGTGGGGGGGGTTGAACTCAGAAGCATTCTACCTCTAAACTACACCTCTAGCTCTATTTTATTTTTTATTTTGAAACAGGGTCTTATTAAGTTGCAGAGGGTCTCACTAAGTTGCCGAGGCTGGCTGCAAACCTGCGATTCTCCTGTCTCAGCCTCCCAAGCAAAATATTGGCATTGCAAGAGTACATCACTGTGCCAGGTTACAGGGCTTCTTGACACATGTATGTTCCGATAACCATGTTTCCTCTTTGCCAGAATAATTTGGTCTTTTTAGGAATAGCTAAAATTTCATTTGTTCTAAGGTAATTCTGTCTTTACCACTTTGTTAGGAGGTTTCACCAGAATCCTAAAGAAAACAAAGATAGAAGACAAATTCCTCCTTGCTAAGACAGTTACCAAACCCTTAAAAATTTTTTTTTTATTTATTATTATTATTTTTTATTTTTATTTTTCAGGAAACGAAGGCTGGAAATGGAACCAAAGGCACGAGGTTGATCTACAATGTAAAGAGCTGAGGAAGATGAATCAGGAAAGAACCCAGGTTCTGGTGAGACTTTGAAAAGTTTGGTGGCTGGAAACTTCCTGAGCTGCAATTCAGACAAATAAGACAGATAACTGAAACTAGTGCAGTGGTTATGAATAAGTCTCTTCCATATCTGATGATGCAGGTAATCACTATAGGTCTTTTGTTTGCAGTATCTATGTCTTTGAAAGTCCTTCTATGGAGTCTGGATGCCTTTGCTGAATTTTAAGGTTACATCCAGGATAACAAGCTAACTCACACATGTCCAGAAAGAAAGTATAAGTTCTGAATCCTCAAGAGATTGCTCATAGAATAAAGGCACAAAGATCCTCCTTCAGTGACAGTAACACCAACCGCAGGAGAGTTAAATTACGGTGCTTGGGTTGTGCACAAGTTCATTATCTGAGCGTGCCCGTTGACAAGGGTTTTTACTGAAAGAGTGTGGTTACCAAATCTTTTTAATCTTTCTGGAAGATCATGATGGTGGTTTTGAAAATACTGTGGCATTCGCTTAAAATCATTCAGTATTAGAGATAAGATAAGGCCTTTCTACCTCTCATTAGACTTCCATATATTCTCATAACAAAAGCAAAACTAAACTTCTAAAAAGGAAGCAGCTAGGTATGAATATCATGCTTTTTGCTTTTATTTTTTCCTTTAAAGGAGATACAAATTCATAATTAGCCGAACTTGGCCTATTTGAGATATCTCTGGGAGTTGCTGCTTGATTCAGGGTTTTCCAGGGTGGAGGCACCTTTCCGCTTCAGCAGTGCTGGCTGTTGGTTGACCTGGAGTCTGCCTTTGCCTGGTCCAGCCTAGGCGATGATGCTCCAGGACACTGCACAGTAGTTATCTCCAGATTTCCTTTGAAAAGTCTCTCTACTTTTCTTGGTTTAAATCATCTTTACCTGATCCCACTTCTGTTTCTTTGTTTATTCCCTTGATGGAATACATCTTCCGAGAGCTTCCTGAGAAATGGTAGTAAGGAGCTGCGTTGTTCAGACTTTGCTTGACTGGATTTACACTTATTCTATCTTGACAGTAGATGGGCATTTTCCATAAGTGTAGATTTCTGGATTGAGACCAATTTTCTCAACCCAGAAGATTGTTGTCCCCTTGTCGCGAAGCTTCCAAAGTTAGTTTTGAAAAGGCTGAAGTCAGCTGGGCGTGGTGGTGCACGCTTGTAATCACAGCATTCGGGAGGCTGAGACGGGAGGATCGTGGTTTGCTGACAGCCTCAGCTACCTAGTGAGGCCCTCTTTAACTTAGTGAGACCCTATTTAAAAAAAAAAGAATAAAAAATTGGGCAGGGAATGTAGCTCGGAGGTCAAATGCCTCTGGGTTCCAGCCCCAGCCCCGCAAAAAAAGAAAGAAAGAAAGAAAGAAAGAAAGAAAGAAAGAAAGAAAGAAAGAAAGAAAGAAAGAAAGGAAGGGAGAGAGAGAGAGAAAGAAAGAAAGAAAGGAAGGAAGAAAGGAAGGAAAAAAGAAAAGAAAAGGCTGAAGTCGTTAACTATCCCTTTCTTTATATGTGACTGTGATTTATTCATTTGTATGTTTCTCTCTGGAACCTGTTAGGATTTCTCTTTATCTCTGCTGTTCTGAATTTCATAGAATAATGCACGAGTCATTTTGTATTTTTATGGGTCTTTTATATGATGGGCATTTTTATTAGGTCAGACTTTTAGGTCTAAAATTATTGTCTTTTGGTTCTTAGAAATTTTCCTTTATTATTTATTTAGTAATATCTCCACTATCATTTTTAACATATTCTTTTCCTTTTTTATTTTTCTGGTTTTCTTTTAAATGTGAAACTCCTAGAATAATAACCTAATTTTGTTGTCCTTTTCTCCTGTACTTTTATGTTTTTGACTTTTTTGTTCTTTCTTCTGGAACATTTGCTAAAGTATATTACTCAACTATATTAGATTTTCAATATCTGCTTTCACATATTTTTAACTTCCAAGAATTCTTTTTCATTCTCTAAGAGATTCTTATAGCATCTTCATTGCATGTCAGGTATGCAAATTCTCTTCTTCTCTAGGGAAAATATAATTTCTCAGAAATGTCTTCAGCTCCTGTATGGTCTCCTTATATCCTGGTTTCCAGTTTTTCTGTTCGTTTTGATTGCTTTCTTCTTTGCTAAAGTCTTAACTGACATACCAGCTAATCTTCAGGCCCAGGCCAGTTTTAGTGAAGTATTAAAATGCTTATTGGAATACACCTGTGTACATAGATGGAGCTAGTCAAATGGAGGGTTTTGCAAGATATCTGGATAGAGGGCATTTGCCAGACTGGTCGTGTTATAGGAAATTTCACCCATTTATTTTTGTAGACCTTTTCTTTTGGAGAAAAATTCTTTCCTCCGAGGGGGAAAAAAATTCTTCCCTCTGTTGGTTAAGTAAAGAGAGGCTCCAGGCACTCTGGGTGGTGACCTTGGAAAAAGGATCAGGGCTTCTTTTTCAGTATAAAACTTTCACTTAATCCCCTGGTTTCCATGTAACTCTTACCTTCCCTCTGCTTTGCCAAGTATAGATTCCAGGTTTTCTGTGGTGCATTCCCTCCAGGCACTAGCTCTGTAGCCATTGGCTTGTGGGGAGAAGGAAATACAACAGGTCTCATCATTTGATTGAAAATTATGCAATCAAATCAACACTGAACTCAGACCTCTATTCCTTCTTTCAGAGGTGCATATGACCTCCAATTCCTGACTCTCAGAAATAGAGAAATGAGTTCTATGTTGCCCATTGTGGCTTTTCCTTCCACCTAGCACTTAGCTGTCAAACTTTTCTCTCCAACTAAGTCTCTTACTTTTTAATTTTTTTTAGCAGTACTGGAAATTGAACTCAGAGGCATTCTACCTCCAAGCTATACCCCAGGCCCTATTTTATTTTATTATTTTTGAGACAGGGTCTCATTAAATTGTTGAGACTGACCTCATACCTGCAGTTCTCTTGTCAGCTTCTCAAGTACTGGGATTTTAGGGGTGTACCACCACTCCTGGCTATCTCTTACCATTCACTTAACTGCTTTTCAGCTTCCAACTTATTCGACATGACTCATCTGCTGCTGTCTCCACTCACAATCTTTTTCTTGTTTATGCCCTTCCTGTCATTTAGCAAGATTTGCGGAAAAAGCGGAAATAAACACGAGTGGTCCGTTTGCCAACTTAAACTGGAAATTCATGGTAGCTTTTCAACAAGTCTGTCCTCTCATGACGTAGTAAGTACTAGAAGTCAAAAGCTCCACTGTCACGGTCATAGATAAGTGTACTGTGTATGTGAGCAGTCCATTGGTAGTCTAGGTATTTTGTGCAGCCCTGATGGACGTTGCTGATATTGCTACTGCTATGAATATCAACTGCTTTGGTGGGTCTGATGAAGACAAAGAGAGGGTGGTGCGGTGTTTGTAGAGATGTTCCTTCAACTAGCATCCCCACAGGTATAAACTAAACTTACATTCCCTGGTGGCAATCCTATTTTTGGTTTTATTCTCTATTTTTTGTTGTTGTTTGTTGGATGATTGGTTGGTATTGGAGATTGAGCCCAGGGTACTCTACCTCTGAGCTGTACCCCCAGTTCTTTTTGCTATTGTGTTTCGAAACAAGGCCTTTAGGAAACAAGGCCTCTAGGTTGCTGAGAGTTTTGCTACATCGTTAAGGCTAGCCTCAAACCTGTGACCCTCTTGTCTCAGCCTCCCAAGCACTAGAATTACAGATGTGTGCCAACATCTCCGTATATTCTCTGGCAATTCTAAACTTCTGGATTTTGTCAACAGACAGAAAACCACCCAGGGGCACAGAAAATCACATTTATAAGGCCAAGTAAAAAAAAAATTCAGACTGCAAAATGTCACAATCTATATCCCAAATATCCGAATGTGACCTTATTCTTCCCTTTCTTCTGTCCCTTCTCCAATGTTATTCCCTCTTTCAGAACACTCATTGCCACCTCATTTTATTTCTCTTGATCAACTCATTATCAAGTACCTTGTCTCGACTTATCGATAATCATAATACTAATAATACTATATTTTCTAGATGCTTACGACTACCAGGTGTGTTATTATATCTTTGCACATACAATCACACAACATGAAACAACAGGCAGGATGTTCTGGGAGGTACATCATTAGGTGATTTCCTCATTGCATGAACATTTTACAGTCCATTTGCACAAATAGATGCCTATGATATCAATAGGCAATACAATCTTATGGGACCACAATCATATCTGTGATCCATTCTTGACCCAAGTGTTGTTATATAGTGATCATTGTATTATCTCATTCATTGTTTGGGGAAACCCTATGGGGTAGAAACTCCCATTGTCTCATTTTTTAGGTACATGAACTGAGGCCTAATTCATATGGCACTTTCTCATAGAATTCCCCCACCTCTAAGGCTCACTGAAGTCACCTCTCCTAGAGTGCAGTGGTTAGGATCCACTCTGGAGCCAGAGGTCCCTGAGGACACTGCTTAACCTCTCTGAATGTCTATCAGTAAAATGTAGTTGATAATAGTTTCTATCTCAAATGGTTGTTCAAATAATTAAATAAATTGCTACAAGCAAGTGACCTTGAATAGAACCTTACTTGTAGTAAGTAGTAAATACATGCTAGCATCTTGCTTGCTCCCAGACCTCCTGGTGTGTCTCCTGTTAACGCTCTCTTTACAGTATATCAAAATCTCAATTGTCTATTTTATTGTGTATAAATGTA
This sequence comes from Muscardinus avellanarius, assembly GCF_963383645.1. Classification (NCBI taxonomy): domain Eukaryota; kingdom Metazoa; phylum Chordata; class Mammalia; order Rodentia; family Gliridae; genus Muscardinus; species Muscardinus avellanarius. The sequence goes on from NC_137789.1 coordinate 35,461,497, forward strand.
TTTTAATGCACATATACACATATAAATAATCTTGTTTAATATGATAAACATGCATACACTTAATATGATAAACACACATAAACACACTCTGAAACAAATTAGCGTGTGCGTGAGAGAGAGAGAGAGAGAGAGAGAGAGAGAGAGAGAGAGAGAGAGAGATACTGAGGATGGAATACAGGGGCTTTTTGCCTCCAGGCTACACTCCCAGAACTATTTTATATTTTATTTGGAAACAGGGTCTCACTAAGCTGCTGAGAGCCTCACTAAGTAGCTGGGGCTGGCTCCGAACCTGCGTGATTCTCCCTCCTGTCTCACCCTCTTGAGTACTGGGATTACAAACATGCACCACCACACCTGGCATGTTATTGTTGTTGTTGTTATTTGTGTGATACTGGGAATTCAACCCAGGGGCATACTACCTACAGTCCTTTTTATTTTTTGTAATTAGAACAGGATCTTGCTAGATTGCTGAGCATCTCACTACATTATTGAGGCTATTTCCATATCTCAGCCTCCCAAATTCTGAGATGACAGGGTGTGTGCCACCATGCCCAGTGGAATCAAATTATTTAGCAGTTGAAATGACAATGCCATGATTCCTAGATACGGAGCCCATGACCGTGCCTAATGGCAGACAAAGCCCAGTAGGTTTCCTTTGGATTCCTTTCTCCTTTACCATGGTTTTAAAATAGAACTACTGCTGCTGCCTCTGGAGTATATGGGCAAAACCTGAATTTTCAGTTTTCTCCATCCCACTCCTCACCTCCCATGGAATTATAATCCTAGTGAGAGAAAGGATCATGACTCTGCTTCTCAGCACTATATCCTGACACTTAGTCCAGGGCCTAGCGTGTAAGAAGTACTTAATAAGTGGCTGACAAACTATGGAACCAGCCAAGATGTCCATCAACAGATGAATAGACTACAAAACTGCGGGATATGTACACAATGGAATTTTATTCCACCATCAAAAAAAAACTCAATTACATCATTTTCAGGGAAATGGATGGAACTGAAGGACATTATGCTAAGGGAGATTAGTCAGTCACAAAAATAAGAAATCAGATGCTTTCCCTAATATGTGAACGCTAAGGAGAAATGGGTCATAGGAGGAACTCTTGAAAAAGGAAATCCTATAGAGGAGCAAACAAGACAACCTAAAGGAGGGGGAAAGAGGAAAATCTCTAAAACACACAATGTACTTAAACATAGCGAAGTCAATCACTAAGCCAAGCAAGAGAAGGAGGCATGGGGAGGGAATGGGTGGGAATTGGGTAGGGGTTAAAACAGTGATGTGTACATGTTTGTACACACAAGTTTTTTTTACCCCAATATGATGTTTTAATGTAACAATAAAAAATTTAAAAGGAAAAAAATTAAAATTAAAATTAAAAAAAATAAGTGGCTGATAAAAAGGGACCCAGAAAATGAATGCTGGTAGGAATTCAACTCTTCTGGGTCAGTTTCACATATGCAGAAAACGGGTGAGAAGACTCAGTTAGGTCCCAGCAGACACGTGGTCTTAATAAGCAGTGGAGGCAGAATCTATGCGGTTCTCACTTGGGCTCAGAAACGTTGGCTGAAAGGGCAGTGCTCATGAATTCCTGATTATGTGATTCTGGACGAGTTTATTAATTCCTGAGCTTTAATCACTAAATAGGTTAGCGAGCAAATCAAGTGAGGTCACACACACGCAAACTTTCTGTAAACCAGAAATCCCTGCAAAGGGTTACTATGAAAGCTTTCTCCCAAGCCATATCAATCTGGAAGTATAGTCGGGTATTAGTTTAATAAACCTGTCATTCTCTGGGGTGTTTCATGAACTGTTGCCATCCCCACAATCCTAAGTGCCTGTTAGATTCCTTGTTGATGACGAATAAGTGTAGATTGTGTGAGTGGGAGAGGGGGAAGGGGGAGGGGGAGAGGGAGGGGAGGGGACATGAGGAGCGGAGGAAGCACAGGCTGTTCACGTTGCACTCTGTCCCCACTCTGTCCCCAGGAAGACAAAGAGAACTGGAATGCTCAGAAAAGTTTTGGAACTGCCAAAAGAACAGAAGTCGGCTACAGAAACTGTTCAACATAAATGATGATTCTATTTGTTCCAGCAATGGTGCAAGGGGGAAAATCTCAGATTGCTTAAAAAGAGAGGGGAAAGACAGAAAGAAATGTCATGAGTTGAAAGAAATGCAACCATCACATGCATAGGTGTTCTCACTATACACTCTCACAACTGTACATTGTATATAGAAACCAATGGCCACCTCTTCCCTCCAAAGAATTTGGGTATTTTGTTCCTTATTAATTACTCTGTTTATCTATTCAGCCAATATGAAAGATGTCTAATGTCTAGTATGTGCCAGAATTTATGCTTGGTACCTGGCTATATTGGCAAGCAAAAAGGAACAGAGCGTTTCCTCTCATAACTTACAGCCTGAGGGGCCGATCATTGGCCACCTCATGCTTTTGGTTCTGGGCTGAAATAATCCTCATATTTTTAACTAGAATGAGTCTTTTTGCATAAGAAACTACTGTGGTAAAAAAAAAAATAGGGAGATGGTTTCCTTTTAATAGAGAATTAAACAAACATTTCTTAAAGTACATATGCCATTTGGGATATCATTTCTGTAAAGAAAAGTAAGTTCTGCTAACAAGGACAAAAGTATTTAAATTAAAATAATTATAGAGCAGCGCCATACTGCCGGCGGCAGCGGCAAATTCTCCAGATGGCTACAGCAAGCCGAGGTGAGCCGCTGCGGGACAGCCAGGCGGGATCTTTCGGCGCAGGTAAAATCTAAAGCTCCCAGTGGCTGAGCTCAGCACACGCTGCAGGGATTCAGAGTGGAAATCAAAACCAAGAAGAAACACGGCAGCCTCATGGCCGAGGGCGTGGCAGCGGCGCCATATTGCCACCGGAAGCAGCAGCAGAGAATTCACCGAATCTGGTACAGCTACATCTGCGTACTCAAGAACAGTGAGTCAAATTGCAGGCCACAGAGGAGAAATCCCAGGACTGTACTCCCTGGGACTTGACCCAGTACGGGAGGGGTGGTGGCAGAGATATCACACCATAGGAGAACGTGCAACCTGGCACCCCCCACAGTCTAAAGCAGCCTCTATCGACTCTCTGGGTCGGAGACTCTGTGATACAACCCAGTAAAGGAGTAGTGGGGTCTGCGATACTACTGACTCGAGATCCAGAACACCTTAAGTGAAGTCATAGTGACCCAAGGGAAGAACCCAGAGAAGGCACAAACTTCCTAAAACATGGGAAAGAGGAATAATACTGGAGCAATGAATGCCCACAACCCCACAACATCAGAACCTGATAAAACACAAAATCAGAGATTTCTAGAAGATCAAATCAGGAAAATAACTGTAGAAATAATAGAGGTGCTTCGAAAAGAACTCAGAGAGAGCCAAAAAGAGATAAAGGATGCAATTAATGAAGTAAAGGCCTCAATTCAAAGCACAAACAACTGATTAGACCACATGGAGAACAGAATCTCGCTCTTAAAAGATGATCATTCCAAAAATGAACGCATAGTTTCTAATCTAGGAAAAAATATCCGACAGCAGGAATCTGATATTGAAGAAATATGGGCCCATTTTAAGAGAGCTAACCTAAGAATAATTGGAATAGAGGAGGGAAAAGAAAGTGAAACCAAAGGGATCAACAATCTCTTCAAGGAAGTAATAGCAGAAAATTTTCCAAACATAGAGCAAGAGGTTGATACGTAGGTCCAGGAAACTTATAGAACTCCCTTTAGACAGGATCGGAGAAGAGGATCCCCACACCACATAATTGTCAAAATGACCAATGTGGAAGCCAAGCAGAGAATCTTAAAGGCAACAAAAACAAAGGGCCAAGTGACATTCAGAGGCAAAGCAATTAGAATCACTCCAGACTTCCCAAACCAAGTCATGAGAGCCAGAAGGGCTTGGAGTAACATGTTCCAAACTCTGAAAGAAAACAACTTCCAGCCAAAAATTTCCTACCCAGCAAAACTTTCTATCAAATTAGATGGAGAAATAAGAAGCTTCCATGACAAACAGAAACTGAAGGAATTTTTGTCTTCAAAACCAACACTAGGGAAAATACTCAAAGAGATTAACTACAAAGAAGAAATAGGTAACACACACCAGAACCAGAGAAACAAGAGTTTCCATCCAACAGTCAACTAAGATTGGTTATCTGTGGAGATTCATTACTTATGTTAGTCTTTTACCTATCTCTAAAGGGTATTGTTTGCCTTTATTGTTGTTAATTTTTAGGATTTCTAGTTGGAATATTAATATACCTTCAGATATAGCATTTGGAAATATTTTATCCCATTCTATTAGTAACTGTTAACTCTGTTTACATTGTCTTTGGATATACAATTTTCTTTTTATTTTTTAGGGAGTTTGTATACTCTTCTGTTGCCTGTGCCATTGAAATCATATCCCAGAAATCACTGCCAATTTCAGTGTTGTGAGGTTTAATGACCCAGATTTTCTCCTAAAAGTTTATAGTCTTAAGATTTATATTTAGGTCTTTTATCTATTTTGAATTAATATTTGTATATGGGATTAGGTAAGGGTCCAACTTTATTCTTTTTCATGTAATTATTATGTTTCAACAATATTTAGTTAAAATATTATTATTTCTACCACCAAATGTTCGTGGAAACCTTGTCAAAAATAACTTGACAATATAGGGAAGAATTTAGCTCTAGGCTTTTATTTAACTCCAATGGTTTATATATCTGCCTTTAGAATAGTACTACACTGTTTCAATTATTGTAGCTTTATATGGGTTGAAATCAGAAAATATATATCTTCTAGCTTTGTTCTTTTTCAAGATCGTTTCGGGTATCTAGAGTCCATATTCCATATTAGGATAGAGTTTTTTTCTGAAAAATAAATATATAAATATATGATAGTTTCACCTTAAAAAAAAAGAAAAAAAATATTCTCTGGTAAGAAAGAAAGTAAAAAGAAATATTGAAATATTATCTTTAAGTCATCAAAAGCTTGGTATCAGACAAATGAAACTGTTATGTGAGATTATCATTTTTAATTTTGGATAAATTGCTATAATACTAGATGTCAACCACTAAGCCAAGCATGGGAGGGAGGGATGGGGAGAGAATGGGGTGGGGATCGGGTGGGGGCTAACTGGGCGATGTGTGCATGTATGTCTACAAAAGTTTGTATCCCACTATGATGTATGAATACAGTGCACCAATAAAATAAAATTAAAAAAAATAATAAAATAAAAAAATAAAAAAAGAGCTACTAAAATTAGGCTGCATATATAGTTCAGTGTTAGAGTGCATGCTTAGCATGTGCTATAACTGCTAACATTACTGGAAATTTTAAGAGCATTAGGAGAAAGAGTTGCTGGAATGAATCTCACTCAATACTTCATGAATCTCCAAGAGATTAAAACATTGCCCAAACTTTAAAATAAAAATAATAATAATAATTATAAAAAGAAAAATTTAAGGGTTTTTATCTAGACAAGGCAAAGTAAAGCCTGATTTACTTTCTGCCTCCAATAAAATGTTTCCATGCAGGAATTGGGCTTAAGTACTATAAGAGAAATGTGATCTTCACCTAAGAAAGAATTTCTCAGCACCGGATGATAAAGAATGGAAACTGGTAATGGAGGAATCTTTGGGGACTTCATTTTCCAGAGATGTATGGATTAAGCATCATGGTGCTTCATGACAAAAGCATTAGAAAGACCATCTTTCCTTGTGCTTTTCAGCTTTGAAGATAATTGAGAGACCAATTAAAATAGATGGCTACTAGCTGCTTAGAGAAAACAAAATAGAGAAAATGAATTTGTTTTGATCCTATTTACACTTCTATTGTAAAGACCAGACCAGCTTCTATAAATCACTTCAATGTTATTGGACCCTTTTTATGTGTCATTGTCAGACATGGTACTGGTGATGGAAATCTACAAAGATTCTTCTACTTTCAATGAGCTTGTAATATACTGGGGAGACAGCACTAACAGCTTACTATATGCCAGACATTTTGTTAAGTATTTTAAATGACTGGTTTTATTTAATTTTTACAACAATCCTCAGATATATGTATTAACATTATCTCCTATACAAAAGCAACAACATCACTTCAAAGCTTTCAAGAAGCAAAATAATTCATCCAAGGGCCCAGTGAACAAATTTTGGAGCTAGAAGTCAAACCTGTCTAACCGGTTTCAAAGCCTCCATCTAGTTGACCATTATTCCACATCTTGTGCTACACATCAAGACAAATGGAAGTAATAATATAACAACAATAACATAACATTTAGAATTAAATCATTTTAAATGAAGTGCTTGAGGTCAGAGAGGATAAGCAATAAATTTCAGTTGGGGATTACTGAAAATTTTTGATAGAGGCCATTCTTTTGGAAGACAGCTCTCTGTCCACCCAAAATGTGTGTGCCCACGGGCACACTAGAGCTGTCACTTGGGAACAGCATCCCCTGGTCTTTGTGTTTTCGGGCTGCTTCTCACGGTGGAATGTGACTGGAGGTGATGAGAATCCCTCCTTCACACAGGCAGGAGAGGTGCCGATGTGCCTTCTTCATTCCTCTTTCTTTCTGCTGACCAGGATAGCTCTGTGACTGCTAAGAAAAAAAATAAAAACTTGTATTCTGTTAAGTCACCAACATTTTGAGGATTTATTTGTTAAAGCCGCCAGCACTGCACTAACTAATATTAAAAGTATTCTAAGCAAGGAGTAGAAAATAAGCAAAGTCACAGAAGCATGGCGTGTGCAGGGAGAGTGAATAATCCCTGTTCTTTAGAGTATGGATGTAGGAGGGAAGCAGATCGACTGGAAAGGTAATTTGGAGCTGTGAATGACAAGCATAAAGTTTGAACTCTTAAGTAACAGAGAGTCCCTGAGACAGATCAGATAAATGATATATATCTCATTTAAAGCTAAAAAATGCTTGTACTTTTTATAAGAGATGTAGACAGCAAGAATTCTGGATCCTGATGACTAGTAGTCCTCTCCTATTAAACAGATAAGCTTACGTTTGATTTCAGCTGGAATTATCTACACAGCCACACTCACATATACCCACAAAGGCAATACACGGGCAGTTACATTCATGTTTGCATATACAAAAATATACCCACAAAGTACTGACAAGTGGCAGGTAGTACATGCATACACACATAGGAACACATGTGTGCAAACACAAAAACATCAATATGTGCATGCATGCTGATGAATGCATATATACTTACATACATATATTTTCCCATGTTTATACACACATATTTTTTCCTCAAGCAGCATTAGATGCTATCTATTTAATCTCTTAACTGTCCATTTATTTAGCTACTCATTCTTTTCTAGAATCACATGTGTTCTCTTTTTATGAATGGGGAAAATGCAATCTCCATACCGCTAGTGCATGGAATAATATATATTCTCATTGCCTTTGAGATTTCCATTTTCTTTTCTTTTTCTCCTAGAATGCAATCAGGAATGGAATGGATATTACTCAAGGGAAGATAAAAAGCACCTTTTTTTCATTTCTCTTTCTCATTTTCTCCCTATTTTTAAACCACTATTTTACCCTGGTCTCCACAAAGTCTCCTCAGGTGAGTTCAGAAGGTCCTCAGAGCTGCCAACACTTCTCCTCCAGTTAAAACCAACAACAACAAAAAAAAAAGTCTTATGCAAAAGGCCAGCTGCTACCCAGAGGGATGTGACAGATGGCAGGATCGCCGTGCCGAGCTCGGATGGCTCACCCAGGTGGAGAGGTATCAGGGAACTGGAAGCAAAGCTCTGGAAATTATTCCTGGACTGCTTCAGCATCTCATACTGACTACTCCACACTCTTCTGATCTGTGAATTTTGGAGGATAGAGAGTTCAGATGCACACTTTTTTTTTTTTAACCACTTGAAAGAGAAAATTTATTTGAGCTCTCTAGAGCCACCATTTCACTGGGGAGCAATTGGCACATTTCACTAGGGGATATTATCTCCACTGCATTGTACAGTATTTGCTAGTATCCACTGATGCCTAACTCACTCTAATTTTCTTACCTGGGTGTGATGCCGACTTACAAATGGCTAACCCAGAGTACCCTCTAATGAGCAAACTCAGCAGGATCTTTAACACCCGTGAAACAGCCAAAGCCAAGATGGCAGGTGAGATGGTGCGTCTGGTGTACAGCCTGATGTCAAGGCTTTGTGACTGGTCTGATAAAGGAGTGCCAAGGGCAGAGTGGTCAGAGAGTGTAGTTTAGTTAGAGACAAGGACGATTGTGCCCATAGGATATATCACTGTAGTTCTTGCTTCCTTCCAAAGGTCACAAGGGATGCCAGACAGGCCACATTACTCTTAGAACCCATGACCAGGTTGGGAAAGCTTTACCAGGAAGATAATGATACTTCACATTTGACTTTCACCTTTAAACAATAGAAACAGTAGCAAATGCCAATCCCGTTATTTTTTTAGTGATGTAGGTTAATGTTTGCAGCTGTGCAAGATCTAGATTGAAGCTGTTACTGCCAGAAAGTGGGAATTCTATTCATTGTTGCTTTTTTGATAGTAAGGGGCCGTATACTATAGTTTAGCTCTATTTCTTATCTATATCCTGTTTCTTTGTCACAAAAGTTAACACCAACAGAAAAACAAGCAACTAATCATCATAAGGGGAACAATTGTCACATTGTGTCAGAATCAAAAGTACTCATGTAAAATTTAAAAACTTTCTTAAGAAGCCCCCAACCAGCCCATGAAGTGCCCCCCAAATCTGAGGTGAAAGTGACTTTGAAGCATGTTCTACACACGTGTGAGTAGATTTTAGCAATAGTTTGGGGAAGCCTGGCAAGATTGGAACAGAATTCTTGGAAAAGTTTTGCTTATATTAGATCTTTTTGTGCTCAGCTAAGTAGTCTTCAAGTGGATCAAACCCACAATTTTGGCAGCAGTATAGGTAAATTCTGTTTCTAAGGTTTTCAAATTTCAAACTCAAAGAAGTGCCGGAAAAGTGCTAAAATATAGAACCTACTGTTTCACTCCAGAGGCCTGGCAAGTCTGAAGTGGGCTCAAGAATGTGCATTTTAATAAACCCCTCAGATGATTCTTGCAACCAAACCCAAAAGTAGTGTTAATTGAGTCCAATGCCAATTTAAATGTTGTTTTCATTTAGATTATGGATAGGACCAAACAGTATTGTCATCATGAGTTAATGTCATTTGCTATGAGGAAAGCGGAAAGAGAAAGACAGAGAAAGAGGGAATACCTTATGTTCCATTTCCAGAGATTCTTATGCAACTGAGTTTTGAAGGTTAAAAAAAAAAAAAAAAGAAAGGAAAAAAGGCGGGGGAGTAGAATAGAAAAGAGGAAGGAGTTAACCAGAGAAGGGTCCCTGCTGAAATATCGCTTCAGACTAATCCCACAGAGAAATACAGACATTGAATCACACCACACAACTGCTCTTGCTTGGAGGCCAGGGGTCATTGTGTGTGTGTGTGTGTCTGTGTGTGTGTGTCTGTGTGTGTGTGTGTGTGTGTGTGCTCCTACATCAGTCAGTCATTAGATGTGGGCCACGCCCTGAGAATGTGGTTATGCTTCCCAGACACCTGTTTCCAGTGGTTTCCTTCAGCAGAGAACATTTCTCTAGAGGAAGGAGGAGCTGTGCACCTGCCCTGTTAACACTCCCAGCAGGTAGAGGAAGAATGCAACAGCTCAACACAGTCCATTATGGAAAACACCTGCAGTATCAGCTGCTGGGAGGAGGAGAACTGGAAGAAGGAGAAAAAGTGAATAAATAAGCATAACAAAGGTTCTACTGTCCCAGGCAGCTGCGTTAATAGCACTTAGGAAGCCAGCAGCCCACTTCCTGTGGTCCTGGGATTCCCTTAAGCACTGAGGAGTCACACCATTCCGCATTCTTAAGCACTGGCAGCTTTCACAGGGGTGTCTGGATGACTCCCTTGACTGTCAGCTGTGGCCAGGAGGCTCAAAGCTCTGAGGCACAAAGACGCAGGGGGGAGACTAGAACACACCACACCACATCATATAGCTCTCCAAGTTGAACAGCTCATCGTCACCATCCCTCCCCAGTGCACTGGGGCCATCGTGCTCAATTTTGTGCCATCTGCAATTATAAGAACTCAAACGTTTATGGCGATTAAACTGAAATGCAGTACATCAATCAAGACCACTCTGAAGGAGTTGAAATCTCAAAACCATTTGTTTGGGATAAAGTACCACTTCAATAAATCTGTACAAGTGACATTTTCCATGTTATCTAGCACTCCTTTAATTGTTTTGTATAATAAATGCTTTCTGAAACCAAAGACGTCCCACCACTATGCCAGTTCTCTCTATCACCCCAGTGGTCTCATTTTAGAAGAGAATTAACCAAATAATATCAGTGAATTGCTATTTGCTCTTAATATTGCTATTTTATTTGTATAAGAACTCCTAAACCTCATGTGGAAATTGCCCCAAAATATTGACCTCATTTGACAGTATTTTTCCTGAAGAGTAAAGATTTGAAATTCTACATTGTACCCTTCTTTAAAAGCAAATAATATACCTAGCTATAGTACTTTGGTGAGTCTCTCAATCATCATGATTTTCTAAAAGACTACCTCAAATACCACCATGATCTACATGATATCCCAGGAATTTATAATTTAATTCATCTGAACCTTTATCCCTGGAAAGCTAACAGAAGTATTTTACAGGTTATTAAAAATAGAGAGCCCGGATCTCTATATCCTCTTTTCAGTCCTTATTCTACCTTGTTCATCTTGAAGTTGGTCCTCCTTACAGTAAACATGTAATCAAAGTGGAATCTGAAGAATTTTGCTCCTATTTTGGGTACGTGTCTTTGGTAGTACCTACAGACCAAGTTTTCTATTTAGTCTCTTTGTTCTCCTGAAAGCAATAAGCCCTTTGTGTTGTGGTTGTGGTCAACAGTTTTTGAAGCTTACATTTCACCTGGACATTAGCTTCCCTGACATTCCTAGACCAAGCCACTTCCCTCCTCTGCTACAACTAGCCCAGTGCCTCCCTCCCGCTATGACTGCAGATGCACCACAGCTGGAGAACTTTGCCAGAGGGCTTTTTGTGGCTTAATTGCTAAATTTAGGCACCCCATTTTTGCTCCTTTATTATTTTCATTCATAATTAAATTTATTCGATTGTATTCTTTTAAAGATTTCCTCTTGGTGAGCCTGGTGTGGTGCTGCACACCTGTGATCCAAGTACCTGAGAGGCTAATGTGGGGGGAGCACAGGTTTGTGGCCAGCCTCAGCAACTCAGCAAAGCCCTCAGCAGCTTAATGAGGTCCTGTTTTAAAATAAAAGATAAAATTGAACTGGGGGGTAGCTCAGAGGCAGAATGCCCCTGGGTTTAATCTTCAATCCTCGATATGATAAAAAAAAAAAAAAGAGAAACTCAAAAAATGATTTCCTCTTGGGCCACATGAACTTTTGACTTCACTGACCATGGAATGTGGCTTGCCCTTGCTAGAAACTCTTAGCAACGCCTTTTCTAAAGCTCAAGATATAACCCTGAATGTCTCCTACAATCTCTCTCTCTCTCTCTCTCTCTCTCTCTCTGTCTGTCTCAAATGATATTTGACTACTTTCTACAAAGTTTCCTATCACATCTCTACCACAAAACAGTTCTTTCATAGTTTGATCCAGAATATTGTTTTCTTTCCTTGCTTCTTCATCTTTCTGAGTTGTCAGCAAGTCTTGAATTTATCAGATGCCCTGTTTTTTGTAGACTAAGACTTCAGCAGACATTCTGACGGGTGTATTTTTCCCTTCTCCTCAAGGCCGTTTTTATAATCTGCCTTCGGAAACCTTTATCCATATCCTCTGTCTGGTCTGTTGGTCTGCAGAATACTTCAAGAATAATATCACTCCTAATTCTCTTTTATCTTATCCTCCCTGGGAGGAAAATTTGCAATGTTCATTTTTTTGTACACGAGGGAAAAGATCCCTCTAAGTCACGGCTGTCACCTGGGCTTCTACGGGTCTATGTGCTACTGAACGTCTGAATGCTTGAAAGAGAGGGAACTCAAAGGCCAGTAGAAACTGTATTTTCAGACAAAGAAGCAAAAAGATCACTTGTCATTTCCTCTTGAAAGCTCCCCATACCCAATGACATCATCTCTGCCCCAGGTTGTATTAAAACATGCTTATCTAATAAAAACAGAATTATTTAAAGAATTATGTCCAAGCAGACAGAGAGTTATGAAGAGTAAGAGCTTTGAAAGCAAACTGACTTGACACTGGATCTTTTTTTTTTTTTTTTTTTTTTTTTTTTTTTTGGTGGTACTGGGGTTCCTGGAAGCCCTTCTATCTCCGGGCTACACTCCCAGACCTATTCTTACATTTTTTTTATTTTGGAAACAGGGTCTACTAAGCCAGCGCACACCTGCGCGATCCTCCTGTCTCTGCCTCCCAAGCGCGGGGATTACAAGCGTGCGCCACCACGCCTGGCCTTGACACTGGATCTTAACTCCAGTGCCTATTAACTGTGGGCCTTTAATAACCTCTAAATCTCAAATGTTCACATCTATACAATGGGCTTCGTACTAGTATCTTTCTCATGGGATTTTGTAAAAATTATTTTTAAAAGGTTAATCACAGAACTTGGATTTAATATATCCATTTATTCAATAAAAAGAGACTAACAAGTGTTTACTCTGTGTCAAGAAATACTCCATTTTTGTTATAACTGAGCAACTATAACAAAATTCCTTACTTCTCTGGAAGGAAATCAGGAGCAAACTATAAATTTGTCCATATATAAAGCATGTATAAATTGCTGACAGAAGTAAATGCTGTGAGGAAAATAAAAAATACATGAAACAAGAACAAGAAATTGACTGTGCATGTGGGAGGCAGTTACTTTAGCTAAAATGGCCAGGGAGGCCTCTCCAAAGAGGCAATCTTGTGTGGGGGACAGTCGGGGGCAGATACTGGAAATTGAACCCAAGAGCATTCTACCAAGCTGTACTTCTTAACCTTTTTAAAAATATCCATCTTGTTTGTTTGTTTGTTGTTTTTTTTTTTTTAAACAAGATCTCACTAGGTTTCTGAAAGTTTCACTAAGTTGAGGACTACTGGGATTACAGAGCCACCACACTGGGCGAAAAAGCCAAACTTCTAATGGGGCTAGTTTGATGAGAAAGCACCAGCCATCCAAAAATATAAGAGAAAAGCATTTTGGATAGAGATATGAATGTGTGTGGATATTAAGAAACTACTTCTCAATACATGTGTTTTCTTTAAATAGATTTTAGGCGGGGGCTTGATCAGATTGTGCATCTTCTGTTTGGGCATGATCTATTTTTATTTAAAAATGAACCCATTCCCCCTTGATTTGGGCCCTGTAACAATATTCAGTCAGTCATCTCTCCTGAAGCTTTTGCAAGCTGCAAGCTGATGTTTTCCACAGCCGTGTTTTATCACCGAGAGACTGGCTGAATACCATGGAGATGAATCTGACTCTGGAAAGCATGTCCCTTCAATTATCTGCTAAATGCCTCCTTTACACCCAACCTGCTGACAAAAATGAGAAAGCAAACAAATGCGATGAGTTGCAGTGAGGACACAGGAAGCCAAGAGAGCGGAGGATCTAATTGGAAGAGCAGGGGAGAATGTTTAAAATAAGTTTCAGAACCGCGATAAGGATGGAGATGATGTTATCTCTTGGATAGAAGAAGCTATTAAAATACACCAGAGTGTTTTCAATCACTTAATCAGAAAGCCCTTTTCCTGAGAACTGTCTTTTGTCCGTGTGCCATGAACAAACATAAATATTTTGGACTTCCTGCATCCTTCACCCTGATAATGGGCTCTTAACCATAAGCTCTTCCCACCTCAAAGAAGAAGCTAAAAACAATGATAAAACATGAAAGAGAGATATGAAGTCTTTTCCAGATGAATTATTGAATCCTACAAGTAGTTTTTAGTGTTATTTCTTCTCTAGGCTCTTGCTTTTTTTAAAAAAAAATAGGGCATTTTGTATGATTTATATGTATAATCTATGATGTATCCTTAAGGTAAACATGTGGACAAACGTTGAAGTCAGGTAAAACAATCTTTTCAACAGTTTTGAGAGAACTCTTTCAAGTTGCCACATGATTGTAATCTTTTATCTCTACATAAATTTTCGTTTCACATTTCATACTTGAAAAATTCTTGAACCATTTAATAAGATAATGTTATAAAGTCTTCAGTTAAGGCAAGTAATACTCGAAATGCTTAACGTCAATAGGAGTAACTGTGTAGGCATATTTTAACAAAATTTATGGCAGAATAAAAGGTTAAGAAATGCCTATGCTAAGAGTCCTCTTCAAAGAAAAGAGTAATGAATTTTTAAAGCGATAATTAAAACAAATAATTTGACAGAAACTGCTTTTACTGTTATGAGAATAAAGTTTCATGAGATATTTACATTCTTACAAGATTTTAAGTAACATTTTCTGGATTCAAATAGCGATGTGTCAGTCATTCAAATCATAATAAGCCAGAAGTTCTCTTTTTTGTTAAACAAATAAACCAAAGTGAAATTCTACTTGGGCAAAAGGTGAAATTAAGTTTAAGTGACCATATTCATGAATAAAATCACTATGAAGCACAATTAAATGCATTTTTGCTACCATTATGAATGACAAATTTTCCTATTATACCTGTATTTTAATTTATAATTGGAAATTGAAATCCTGGTACTCAGATTGATCCCATCCAGAATTGTGCTTTGAAGTCTGACCTCTGAATTTGCGCAATAATATCAAATAGATGATAAAATTACAGGAGAAATTGTGTAATAATAGCACTCCTGTAGAAATCTTTGCTTGCACAGCCAGGATTCTTGTATACCAACCTGGCCTTGCTCTATAGAAGGAAATAATACCCCTATCTGTTTGAACCTCATGTTACCAAAGTGCTAAAATACAGATCTGGTTTAATTAAACGGCAAGGCCCAACAGAAAGGATCCAATCAATATGAATAATATTCCTGCTTCTCTTTCCAAAACAAAATAGACTGAGTACCTTAAGTGCAGAAGCTGCAAGCCAGCGAATGCTGGGAGCCCTGTCAGATGATATTTCAAGGGTTAAAGAGGACTAAATTATTATTCACATATGAGAAAAACTGCTATGGGCTCCTTTATTGACCTCACGTGTGCTCCTGGGTAAGAGGCACTGTTACTTATAATAAGATGAGAAATGGATTTCTCTGGATAAACTGTTGGAAGAATCTGATGGTCTCATTAGTAAGGTGGCTTCCCGGCCATCGGCGCTGCCTCCCCTAAAGAAGCCATCGCTAATCAAATGTGCTCCTGGAGAACTACAGCGGGATTTGGCACTAAATTTCAAGATAATGATGGTCGAGTAGGACTTGATTTATCCTGAGCCTTGCTTTTTATACTCTTTATTGATTCCTACAAAATAAAGACGGTTGTGCCTGTTGCAGAAGTGGAAGTCACTGCAATCGGTGTTATTTACATAAGATTTCATTTTCGTAGAAGTTGGGGAGTTTGTGAAGGGGGGTGGCAGGCGAGGGAAGATGTATCCTTTGAACAGCTGCCTTTGGAAGAAATGGTCTGGTTTAAAAAAAAAAACTGCAAAACTGCCTCCAGTGTTTGTCTGAAATAAAGAAATAAATAAATGCCGTGTCGGGTGAATCACATCAAAATCTCGAGACAATTCCAAGATGAACCAACTCGGAGAGTAAATGACCTCCTCATCTGAGTGATAAAGTTCCAGCCAAAATATTCTCTGGGCCCGAGACGTGATTCATTAGAAATATGTGCATGGTGTGACGCTCCCCTCTCTATCTGGCAGAGTCCGGTCTGCACACTGATAAGAAGCAAATGCAAATGTCCTGATAAGAACTGAATGCAAATATTTATGATATGATATTCCCTGGGAATTATGTGCAGATAAAACAAAGTGTATTATTTTCCTGCTTCTCTTTCAGGTTTGCCAAAATGCCCTTTTTCGCTTTTGGAATTTGCATTTCTTCAAAATTGATTCGGCTTGCGTATTATGTTAAGCTATTTGTTTGCTAAGGATGGTAATTAGTTACTGTAATTACAGCAATGACAGTTGCTAAATTGTTTTTAAAGCATTACAGTGAGCCTGTGCCAGAAGATTGCAGTATTTTTTTGGATTTAAGCAGAGCCTGGAAAAACTCCCACTCTAGGGCCAGCATGGGATTTTCAACTACAAAGCTGCTTTTCCTGATTGAAATTTTTTTTTAAAAAATCGTTAATTTGCATTGATTGCAAGTGCTAACTTTACATTTAGGTTTATTCACATATCACAGAAATATTAGTGATAGTGGACCTTGGCACAAAGGAGACAAAAGGGGACACACATCGTAAATAAAAGTGAAAGCTGATAGCAGAGGAAAAATGGTATAACTATTACTTGGAGCTTGTTAATTAAACTTTTTTTAGCCTGTTTTTAGATAAATTAAAAACAATTAAAAATGTTTCTCTGAAAGTCATTCCCGAACTTTTCGGAGCAGTCCTGGTTAAAATGAGTAATGTGGAAAAGAACAATTTGGCCATGCTCTTTTTTTTGACATGTGGAAAGTAACAGAAGAAAGGAGAAAGGTTATTTACCCAAATACTTCTTACAGATTCAGTTCAAAGGAAAATAATAGAGGAGGAGAGACTGGAGCTACAGTACATGTCCTAGAAGGTTCACATGATTTATGTTTTATATCAATTGTGACTCAGAGGTTAAAGGCTGGGAATGTGGTTTTCTGTACTGTCTGTTGTCCCAAGAATGCCTTCCAATAGTATTTTCTAACATCTAGAGGTCTCAGGTGAGCTCAAGTTTTGTTCCCAGTCATTCAAAGTCAAAAGTAATTACGAAATTTGCATGCATCCTTTAAGGTTGAGATTTTTTTTTATGGTCATAAAATTCACACTCACAAAACGCCTCATAAATAATAAATACTACTTTATTTTAAATGTTGATCTTCCACTGCTGGAAGAAAGTCAGCTACTATCATAACAGTAACAACAATAGCAGCTAACAAATATTAATATCTCTCCAAATTCCAGGCATAGTGCTAAGTATGTTACATGCATGCTTCTCAAAAAATTTAAGATATTATTATCTCCATTTTATTGAAAGAAATAGTAAGGCTCAGAGATATCAGAATTTGCCCAAGGTCATAGTAAACATGGAATTCCAAATTCAGGCAGCCTGATTCTAAAATCTATTTTTTTTTTACATAACAGAATAGAACTTTGTATTTCAATGTTAAATAAATAAATATTTTAAAAGCCTTGACTTACCCCCCATTCCTTTTAACTGGCAACTAAACTGAGAGCTAAACCACATAGTCAAGAAAATATCAAAAATCAAATTTTTATCTCTTTGTTCTATTGACATTTTAATATATTTACTTGTTACAGATATAAATAAAATTTCCTTGATGATGACTTTAATAACACCAGTACTTGATGAGAGATACGACTTTCTACAAAAACAACCACCTGAGAACTGACTACTTCTGCTCCAAAAAGTCTCAACAAATTTAGTTTGTACATTCTCATCCCTTTGAAAGCAATAAACCCTAGTTTTTATAATGTGGCTTCTTATATTTATATGGATAGGGATTAAACTTGAAAGTGAACACCTTATAGCATTTTAAAACTGGATTTTGAAAATGATCTCATGCTGTGCATTCTTAAGTTCAACCCTTATTTCTTATAATTATTTCATGCATAACGCCATTACATAGCCTCCAAATGGGGATAAGCTCCATTCATATACACACCTACACACACAAATGCATACATAGGCATAAATCAATGTAACTTGCAATATTTCCAATTAATTCATTCAACAACCTGACTTTATGAAGTAATTTCTGATATTCTCTCACCATTTCCAAGCTGGACTTTTATTTCAATTTCTCAACCCACATGACACTATATTTTTACCGTTTACTTTTACTCTTCACAGCATTTATCATAAGACACATGACTTTTTTTTTTTTTAATGAACCTGCCTTATTGTAAACATTATCTGCCCTCTCCAGTAGACTGGAAACTCTCTGAAGCCTGGATATGTTGTATCTCCTGGGTCTAGCACAGAGGTACATAGTAAATATCCTATACTTACAAAAGAAATAAGGCTAACAAGCCCCGAACTCATTCAGACAACCACAAAATTTTTGTAGCCCAGACAAGAAGCATTGATTCTTCACTTGTATCTACAGGGCAGTTCGAATCACTCTGCTTTGGGCTGTGTGTGCTGATTTGTAGTCTTTGTCTCAACTTGGAAAACCAGGCCAGGAGATAAGTTTTCTCTGCACATTTTTCTCACAATAGATCAGAAGCTGCTAGAGGGATGTGTAAAGACACATGATGTCTTTTAAGTTCTACCTTAGAAATAGAACCCTTCACATTTACCCACATTTTCTTGCCCAAAGCAAATCTAGAGCCAAATTCAACATCAACATGATGGGAAAGTTTGTGCCCTTGGAGGTGGTGGAGGGTAGAGAGTGGAGGTACAGGAAATGCTTTTGAGCAATGTTATAACCTACTACAAACACCAAATATGCATTTACTAAGAGGTATAGCCAATGTTCTCTTCTTTAATGTATAGCATCTCAAACAACTAAGAGATTAATAGAATTAACTCATTAATAAAGACTTGGAAAACATTTCATAATTTTCATTGTTAATCTTTATTTTAGTTCAACCAAATTAGTTGACAATAAATTTTCTTGTGGATTCAGTATTCATACAGTAAGCTACATTTTGGCATTTTTTTTTCTCCTCTGTATGTCTGGAAAAGTAATCAACTCTCTCCTTCCATACTTGAAGACTATTAGTCAACAAATACAGAAACCAAAACAGTTCTTTCATCTCCTCTTCCATATTTTACTTGTCAAACCATATCCAACTCTGTTACTCTTCCTTGGGACTCTCCTCCAAGGCAACGAAAGCCAAAAGCTATATTGAAATCTCTTCTTGTCATCGATCAATCGAAACAGGAAAGAGAATCTTATTTCCTTAGAGGACAAACATTGGCAAATGCCCAGCTGAAGAGAAACACATGGGTTCACACCCCCATTCCTACATTTTTCTAACCCTCACTCCAATCTGCAAACACATCAGAGTCAATTTAACTAAACTGCATTAGATCAAAGAAGAGCTCTGAGGGGTTCGAAGCCAGGCTTCAAATATCAGCTAAGCACAGTTTGGTTACAGAAAGGAAAGCATCCCTCCTGGAGTGAGACATCTTTCTTGTCCAGACGTTCAAAGGCTGTTATTCATTACTAAGTTTATGGCACCCACACTGGGAGCACAGTTCATGACTTTAGAATGTCTGCCCAGTTTACAGGGAAGGTCTCTCAGCCAGTGTTTTCCACAGTGGATTTTGTCTCTCAGTAAACATAAAGTAGATCATTAGCCAATTACACTTGGCTATATCATGACTGCAAACACTTATTCTGGATCTCAAAACTTTTAAATTTCGTCTCTAAGTTTTTGAACTAGGAAGACAACTTATTATCTAGAAAGTAAGATGCTGGAAAATAACATTTACCCATTGTTTTTTCACTTAATTTACTTCTTTAAACAAATTCCACCAAAGCAGAGAAAGTTGTAGTGTATTGATAGTAAGGCATGCTGGAAAGATCACATTTTGGAACATAATTTAGTATAAACCACAGTGTCAAGAAAAGAAATGAAAGGGCATCCAACACCCTGACATGTATCAGTAACTCACATATTCAATTTCCAAATAATAAAGTGAGGATAACAGGACACAAAATTATCTTCATTCTATCACATACTTGATCAATAAGCATGTACCAAACACTCATCACAGAAATGTCATTTTCCAAAATTCCCGGGAAGGTTGTAAATTCATTATTCTGAATTATTGTACATTTTATTGTGTATCTCAGAAACATCAGGATAGAAGTAGACTTGAAATAATCTCTAAATTTGGTCTCTCCCAAATAAAAATAAATTAATATAAACATGCAAAAAACAGGCAAGAATGTCAAAAGAAAGTTACAAAGTTCTAACCAAATAAGACATATCCATTTTACAGATCATATTACATCACATTCACTAGGGTACATTTATGAGAAATTTTTTAAAACACTTTGTAAAAGAAATAAAGGTTAAAAATCTTTGTAGTAAACAATTGTTTACCAAAAAAAGACTACAGAATAGCAACTGAAAATTTAATCAACTAATGAAATACAAATCATCAATTTGTGAATTTGTGGATTAGTAAAAATACTTCTTGATTCACACAATTTTGTAAGACTACTTAAACTAAACCACCACACATCCTCTAAATCAGACCATGTCAGTCTCTTGCCTCAACTTGCAGCCTCTTCCTGTACCACAAAGATTTTGAGAATCTCAGATTAAATGCTGCCCAGGGAAGGAGCACCCATCCTGACATACTACTCATCTTGACACTGACCAAAAAAAGGAGAAATCAAGCAAGTGGCACCTAAGTCAATGAAAGCATATTTGACTTTCCCATTCAAGTCTGAGCCTAAGTCCCCATACGGAATATGAGTGAAATGTTACATTAGAAGTTGCTTCTGGCATTTTAAGAATTCACAGACCTACATGATCTCTCATCACGGCCACCAACTAGACCATCAAGACACAAGGCTTTTCAGGTACAATCCCATCAGCAAAACAAAACAAAAACAAAAACAAAAACAAAAACAAAAAAAAAAACAAAACTAAAAACAAACAAACAAAAAACAGCTCAGGGAACCTCCAATTTAGCAAATAATTGTTCTTGTTTATTAAAGAGAGCTTATGTTTCTAGGGAAAATGTGATTCTGTTCTACTAAAATAAATAAATACTTGTACCTTTATATAATTAAAATCTTAATACTTATTCAAGGTTAAAGTCATTTGTTCACAGAGGATTGCATTAAAATCTCAGGAAGCAGTGGTTCTAGATCTTCAAAGTGCTTTCAGCCAGCATCGTTTCCATATAGCTCATTGGTACTTTTCCCTGGCATGGAGGTTTCTGGGTCAAAACAGAGGTCAGACTGCTGAAGCAGAACTAATTAGGTACCTTCCACCTCTAGGGAGAATCCCCTCCTCCTTCTCACATGCTGTTCAAATTTTATTCACTTTATTTTCTAAAGCATCTTTTGGCTTCATATATGGAAGTCAGAATTTATGTATAGAAGACAAAATACTTTCTACAATTTCCAGACATATTTTCTACTTTATATGTGTGTATGTGCATATGCATAATATATATTTATGTGTGTAAATGTGTGTATATTTAATAAAATATTCAGCTAAATTTATTGAGGGGATTTTCATGTCTGAGACATTTTTTAGACCCTGATTGTCCAATGGTTAATCAAGTATGCATAGTTTTTGTTGTCAAGAATTTACAATGTAATGTGAGAGTAGGTTCTAGACCTCTTCTACTAGAACTTAATTCCAACTCAAGCTTCCTTTCTATTTCACCTAAAGGGACAAATATAAACAAAATAGGTATGTATTTAAGAAAATAGATTGCAGGTACTACAGTGAAAAGGGAGGAGGGGAGAGGCTATGCAACTCAAGAAACTATGGAGTCATAGGCCTAAAACACAGTGTCACTAAAAGCTACTGTTTATTAAATACTGTAAAATGCTTCCTCTCTCTAAAACCTTACTACTACATCAACATGTCTCCAACATAATAACAGTGGATTATAGGTGATAGAGCTGTAAGGTTTAGACTCTCTATAAGAAGGAACACTTAGGGAAATCTAAAGTCAAACAAGAACACTGGAGGCACTTAAAGTTCCTGAAAAACATTAAACAAAATCTAATTAATATTCAAAAATTTCTACTTAACATAAATCTTCACTCAAATGGCCTATTTATCTCTGGTATGTATAAATGCATTTAAAAAAGGTAAGAAAAACTTTGAAGAGACAAAGCAATCATCATTATAAGCAGATACAGACATAATGTCTAACATATCAGAATATCAGAATCAAATTTTAAAATAGCCGTGATTTTTTAATATGTTGGATTTCATGAGAAAAGTAAATAACATGTAAGAACAGATGGGCAATGTAAGAAAAAAATAAAACCTAACGGTAAAAAGAAAAAAAGACACTGTAACAAATGAAGAATGCCTCAATAGGCTCATTGGTACACACAACATATCTGAGTGAAAAAAATTAATGAATTTGAACATAGTTCAATTGAAATTTCTTGAACTAGGATACACAGAGGAAAAAATAAAGTAGAACACTAAAAATGTGATATAATTTAAACAGGTCTAACATACAGTGGACTCTAATACAGAAAAGAGAAGGAATAGAATAAATATGTAAAGTTGTAATGGCAGATAAAATTCTAAAATTAATAAATGACACCAAACCTCCAGTAATCTCAGATAATATACAGCAGAGTAATACAACACACACACACACACACACACACACACACACACACACACACACACACACCATCTCTAGAAATATCATATAAATGTGTTGAAAATCAAAGGCAAGGAGAAAAAAATTTAAACATAAAGAGCTAGAAGAAAAAAATTACCTGTTCTGAATAAGAATGAAAAGTACAGACTTCTTAACAGAAACTATGCAAACAAAAAGAAAATGAAATGTTTAAAGTGTAAAAGGGAAAATCCATCAACCTAGAATTATCTATACCCAACAAAAGTATCTTCCAAGAGTAAAAAACAAAGTCATCTTCTGACTATTAAAGTAATAAGACTAACATCGCATTGGGTGAGTACTGCGTATGGGTAAATGAAATGAATGATAGGCAAAGTCAAAAGGGAAGAATTGAGAATGTTTTGCTATAATGTATTTTTACTACCCACAAAGCACAGTGCTATTTGAAGGGATTCTTAAATTAGTCAAAAATATATACTAAAGCCCGGCGTGGTGGCACACGCTTGTAATCCCTGGGCTTGGGAGGTGGCGACAGGAGGATCGCGCAGGTTCGAAACCAGCCGTGCGCGCTGGCTTAGGAGACCCTGTTTCCAAATAAAAATATAAAAATAGGTCTGAGAGTGTAGCCCGGATGTAGAAGGGTTTCCAGGAACCCCAGTACCACCACAAAACAAAACAAAACAAAACAAACAAAATATATATACTAAAAACTCTAAAGTAAGCATCAAAAATATTTTTAAACTATGCAATTCATTTTCTAAAAAAAGATCACATTCGCCCAGCGTGGTGGCAGGTTTGTAATCTCCGCGCTTGGGAGGCGGAGACAGGAGGATCGCGCTGGTTCTGAGCCATTCTCACTGGTTTAAGAGACGCTGTTTCCAAATAAAAATAATATATACAAAATAGGTCTGGGAGTGTAGCCCAGAGGTAAAAGGGCTTTCAGGACCCCAGTACCACCTAAGGAAAAAAAAAAAAAAAAGATCAGGTTGTTGTTCTTGTTGTTCTTGTTGTTTTGCAGTACTGGGGATGGAACCCTGGGGCATTCTACCACCAAGCTAAATCCCCAGCCCTATTTTGTATTCTTTATTTTGAAACAGAGTCTCACTGAGTTGCCAAAGGCCTTACTAAGTAGCAGAGGCTGTCCAAGCCACCCAAAACTGGGATTACATGCATGCGCCACCATGCCTGAATCAAATGGAATCCTATAAAATGTTTAATTAAAACCAGAGAAGGCAGGAAACTAGGAGAGAAAAAAGATACAAAGAACAAATGTTACATACAGATGGCAAGTGAATATGAAAAGATGTTACATTTTTTATCATAGAAGAATTGTGAATTAAAACAATAAGATGTCATTTATATCTATTAGTATGGCTAAAATCTAAAAAGCTGATAGTACGTGTCAATTATTGGCAATGAAATGGGCAATAAGAATTCTCACTCCTTACTAGTAGGAATGCAAAATTTTATAGTCACTTGGAAGACAGTCTGACAGTTTTACAAAATTGGACATGTTTTACTATGTAATCCTGCTCTTAGGTACTTACCTAACTTATTTGAAAATAAAATACCCATATAAGTCTCTAGATAGATTGCTGTTAGTAGACTTATTTGCAATCACCAAAACCTAGAAGGAATTTTTTTTACTAAGTAAATGTATAAATGGACTGTGGTATATCCATGCAAAGGAATATCTTCCAGTAATAAAAAGAACAAATCTTTAAACCATGCAAAGATTAGGGTTAAACTTGAATGTGTAATGCATATTAAAAGAAATAAATCGCCGGGCGTGGTGGCGCACGCTTGTAATCCCAGCATTCAGGAGGGTGAGACCAGAGGATCGCGGTTCATGGACAGCCTCAGCTACTTAGTGAGGCCCTCTGCAACTCAGTGAAACCTGGTTTCAAAATAAAGAATAAAAAATAGGGCAGGGGGTGTAGCTCAGAGGTCAAGTGCCCCTGGGTTCCATCCCCAGACCCACAAAAAAAAAAAAAAGAAAGAAATCTTAAACGTCTGGTGTGATAATTTCATGCATATGACATTCTAGGGTAGGCAAAACTATAGAAATGTAAACAGGTCAGTGTCGCCAGGGGTTTGGAGAGGCAGAGTGTTGACTAGGAAGCACGGGAGATTTTTAGAGCAATCAAGCTGTTCTTTATGAGACTGTACAGTATACAATACCATTCACTTACTGTTCATCTCCATTATTTCTCTGCTCAGATCTCACCATGAAGCTGATCCTGACCATTCTATTAAAATTGCAACCTGCCACTCTACCAAACACCCAAATCCTCCTTCTCATATCTTCTTATTTACTTATTCACTGTATTAACTTCACATAAGTATAACTAATACCCAGGATGATCAATTTACAATGAGAAAATGTGTATTGTGTCTCAGAGTTTCAGAGGTTTCCGTCTATGATTGGGTGGCACTGCTGCTTTGGGTGAGGCAACATATCATGGCAGAGACATGTAGTAGATGAAAGACAGTCACTCACTTCATGGCCAGGAAGTGAAAGAAATGAAGAGCAGGGCTGGGGTCCCCAAAGCCCCTTCAACATCATTCCTCATGACCTAAAGCCCTCCCACCAGGCCCCACCTCTCAAAGTACCACTTCCTCCCATCACCGGCACCCTAAAGAGCAAGCCTGTGCCACATGCACTTGTGGGGACACTTAACATCAAAATGTAGCATTCATTACCTTTATTGAGTCTCCATGCAAAAGGTGAGTCATAAAATGAGCATCTTTTGTTTTGTTATCTGAAGTGTATGAAACACTTATCACATATCACTTTCCTGCTTATCACAGAGTAGAAACTCAAGAAAAATTGAAAGTGTGAAGGTGTGAGAGATCAACGTGGTCACAGTCTGTCTTGAGGGGCTCCAGCTCATCCTTGTTGTTTCTAGTTCGCACCTGTTTTCTCCTACTTCATGCCTATCTTTTCTATCTGCCTGCCTTGATAATGTCAGCTGCAACACTGGACTCAGAAACAGCAGCTGTGCATAAACTCTTTAATCAACTCCTTTAATTTCTTAAGGTTCCCATAATAAGCTTCTTATTACATATCACTCCTAGCGATAATGCTTCCCCAGGAGAAAAAGTGAGTAATCATAACTAGTGTCTAATACTAAGTGTCATGTTACATACTTTACATATATTACATTATTTAATGGCCACAAAAAGCCCATGTGTTCTGTGTAGAGGATGTTTGTACAGTGTTTGTTTGCTTGGCTTCCCTGGTTTGTGCATGAGGGTCATGTATGAATTGGGAAGACACATCTTTCCCTGACACAGCTAGACACAGCCGAGTAACCAAGGGTTGGACAACTGGATGTTCCTGCCTGGAGGTGTTTGACTTTGGAGATTCCAGTCAAAGTAGCCAGTGTATTACAGAGCTCAACTGGAGGGCACAAGGAGCACCAAACCCACCCGTCCCATGTATGACTTGTTTCCTCTCTCCAGTATAACATTATCCCAGCTTATTTCCTGAGCACAGTTCTCCAGACTTCTCATAAATTCTGTACACTCTCTTTCCAAAATATTCCTTTTTGCCTAAGCTTGCCATAAAAACCCTGTCTAGTGGGTATATATATATATGTATATGTTATATATATATATATATATATATATATATTCACACACATACATTTATATGTTCTACACACACACACACACATATATATATATATATATATATATATATATATATATATGGGAACAGATGAGAAAAATTAAAGTTCAGAGAAGTCAAGTTATATTGAGTTCTATATGCAAAAGCTAACAACCTTAGCCGATCTTCTGTAACTCCATTATTCCTTTATTTATTGTCCAATTGATGTTTTGCCACTAGAATTACTTTTGATGGTTTCATATTGAAAATAAAAATATTCATATGAAAACCATGTTGGAATATATTAACAATCCATCTTCCCCTATAAATATTTGGAAACAGATATTTACTAACATTAAAAAATCACATACTTGTTGTTTTAAATCTGATTTAAATTTGTTGATGAGAATTATATCATACTGAATGCATGTGTAAATTTAAATTTTATCATACAGAAAATAAAACAAGTGAGGCAAAAACTTCTATAACAAATTAGTCCCCAGTTCTTAACATAGATCTGTATCATGCAAGAGTGAATACACAGCCAGAAAAGAAACATCTTTATTCATTCACATTCATCTCTCTCTCTCTCTCTCTCTCTCTCTCTCTCTCTCTCTCTCTCTCTCTCTCTCCCTCCCCTGCCCCTCTCATTTATAGCTCTAGATACACAGAGTAACTTGCTGTTCTAGGAAATTGCATCCCTCTCGAATCGCTGTATAAGTTCATGGCTTTGCAAAGGAAGGAAGAGGAGCAGCTGAATATTTGGATGATGCTGAAGTTCAGAATTTGTCCTCAGACCACAGCGTATAGGTTGCAAACAATGGGCTCCTGGCAATGGATTCAGTGCCCCTTATGAAGAGAAGGAAGGATAACGCTGGAGCAGTCTTGCTGAGCTGACCAAGATATCCATGATCAAGTAGGGAGAGGGGAAAAAAATCCACTGATCATACTCTAAAATTATTATACAGACAAATAATCTCTTAATGGATATGCGGCACTATTAGAAAGCCAACAAATTTATTTTCAAAAAATAATGCAGAAAAGAAGATTTGGAACAGTTTATTTCATTTATTAAATTTCAATAAATTAATTAGGTCATACAGTAAGTCTTAATACATTTAAAAGGACTGAAGTCATGCCAAGTATGTTCTCTGACCACAGGAGAGTTAAATAGAAATCAACAACAGAAGGAAACTTGGAAATCCACAAATATTTGGAAATTAAACAACAGATTTTTAAATAACCCATGGGTTGAAGAAGAAGATGTTACATGAGAAATTAGAGAGTATTTTGATCTGTATGAAAATAAATTACAAAGAACAAAATGAACTTGGAATGTTAATAAAATAACATCACAAACAATAGCCAGTATGTATTTATTGAGTATTTACTATTTGCCTGGCTTTTCTTTTGTTGTTATTAGAGACTGAATTGAGAGGCATCCTACCACTGAACTACCCTCCAAGCCCTATATTTTATTCTTTATTTTGAAAGAGGGTCTCACTAAGATCCAGAGGCCCTCACTAAGTAGCTGAGGCTGGTCGTGAACTTGTGAGTCTCCTGTCTCAGCCTCCCAAGTACTGGCATTACAAGTGTGCACCACTGTGCCAGGCTCGTCTGGCATTTTGCACTCACTTTCTTCTTTAACTTTCCATACACCCCAGTAAGATAGATACTTCCATTCTATCCCTGTTCAAAAGGTGCAGACAATGAAACTTAGAAAGGCCACACACCAAGAGAGTGAAAGAGGAAGGCTTCAACTCAGATCCCTCTGACACCCAAATTTTGTTTGCAATCAATAAGGTATGCTGCCAACACAAAATTGATGTGTCGCATGGTTATTGCTTAAGTTTTCTTGAAACCTAGTAAGAAAACAAAAATGTGCAATCCAAAAGGGGGTGGCATTTTGCTTCAGGAAAGCACTCTTTGGATTTGGAATTCCATGTTCCTGAATTGCCCAGTTGATAGAAAAACAATTGATTTTCTATAGTTGATTCCAAAATTCTCACAGAAGTAAGAAACAAAAGCATTTACTGATTAGCCACTGTCCTTGAAATACAAGGATAAATAAGACATTCTGTGCCTTCAAGGTGCTAACAATCTCCCACAATCAGGTGATGAAGATGAAATCACAATTGATTTAAATAAAGTTCCCTAAGAAACAGATCCTAAGACACAGATTAGTGTGCAAGAAGTTTATCAGGAGCTGCTCTCAGGAACACTACCTGTGAAAGAATAAAGATGTTTCTCATCCCCCATGCCCAACTTTCACACATTTTAAAAAACATTTATGTTCTAAGTTTATATGTAAAAAAAAAATCAACATGAAGAATCATCTACACAACCAGACAGTATTCTTACATGATAATAGAAAATTAATTAAGAGGAAGTTGAATTGTGTATCATAATCAAGTAGTATTTTATCCCATTCATAAAAATGTACCTGTAACAATGCCAGCATATTTCATGAATGCCATATGAGGTAAGAATAGAATCCATCCAATCCACTTTTCCATATTTGGAACTCCTCCTTAGAAAATTTATTCTTAGAGATGAAGGTTTTATAAAGTTCAGTTTCAACAGAACTGATAAAGGAAATAAATTTATTATGGCAAAGACAGATTATGGAAGGAAAGAATCCTGTGACAAGTCTATAAATTCAGACTTTAACCAAATTTTTATACTTTTCATTACAGTTAGAGGGCTAGTTATATGAAAAACCATGTATAAAAGTAAGTATAAAATCCACGATTTTCCATTTCCTCTGCTCATAAATGCCAGTTCAACCATCTCTAGCCACAGCCTCTCCCCTAAGCTCCAGCTGATTCTTGACATCCCACGTGGATGTTCCATAAACACCTGAGTTCAAGGATGATGATTTCATTGCCTTCATTGCCACGCCTGACCTTCCTATAAGGTTTCTTAATTCTACAAACAGTATCACCATATGCTAAAGCCAAAAGCTTCCTGTTTCCCAGTTCCTCAACATTCATAGGTTTGACTTCCTTGTTATTCTCTTTATTCCTACTACTACTAATCTGATCCAAGCAATTATTTTTCAATTTCTATCTTATTTTTTTGTAACTGAAACAATCTTTTTTTTTTTTTTTTTTTTTTTGGTGGTACTGGGGTTCCTGGAAGCCCTTCTACCTCTGGGCTCCACTCCCAGACCTATTTTAACATTTTTATTTGGAAACACGGTCTCCTAAGCCAGCGCGCGGGGCTGGCTTCGAACCTGCGTGATCCTCCTGTCTTTGCCTCCCAAGCACGGGGATTACAAGAGTGCACCACCACGCCCGGCTGAAACAATCTTTTAACTACTCTTCCTGCTTCATTATAAGTCCTTCTCCAGTTTTGTATCCTCATCAGAGTGAAATTTTGCCCTAAGACTTAATGCTATAATATCTCCAATGGCTTCTATTTCCTACAAAATCAAGTTCATATTCTTAGAACATCACCTCAAAGCTAGTTACACTGGTCCTCTTCCTGTGTGCCTTCCCACCTAGGCCTGCTTCTCCACCACTTTAGGATCTACACAGTAATTCTTCTAAAGCATAAATGTTCCTGGAAATATTTTACCTCAAATATTCATTCCTTCGAAAAGAACATACTTCATCCTCTCCTTTTACCTTTGAGTTAGTTTTTCAAGACAATTACAGCTTGGGTGCCAACTGGACAAAAGAACCAAGGAACATAGTTTGTAGGCTTTTAGCCTCATAATTACTATAGTAAAATTGCCATTTCTACTTTAGTTTCCTTTAAAACTTTTTTTTTTTTTTTTTTTTTTTTTTTGCGGGTCTGGGGATGGAACCCAGGGGCATTTGACCTCCAAGCTACACCCCCTACCCTAGTTTTTAGTCTTTATTTTGAAACTGGGTCTCACTGAGTTGCAGAGGGCCTCACTGAGTAGCTGAGGCTGTCCACGAACCGCGATCCTCCAGGTCTCAGCCTCCCGAATGCTGGGATTACAAGCGTGCGCCACCACCACGCCCGGCTCTTTTAAAACTTTTAATTCCCCTCCATCTCCAGGACAGGCAACAGGGAGAGAGAGAGAACTGCCTTTCCCTTCTAGTTTTCAGTTTCTTTTTTCTTAACATCTGCACAAATTTCATAACCTTGGTATATATATCTTTTGAACCCAAGGGTATTTTACATCTGAGCCACATCCTTAGTCCTATTTAATTTTAATTTTTGAAATAGAGTCTCACTAAGTTGTTGAGAGTCTTGCTAAATTTCTGAGGCTGGCCTCAAACCTGAGATCCTCCTGTCACAATCTCACAAGTATGAGATTACAGGCATGTTCCACCATGCCTAGCTCCAATCTATTTATAATAGTACCTCTGCTTACTGGTTTTTTTTTTCCTATTACTTATCATCAGTTTCAATGAATACAGTAATAATTGCTTATAATTTCAAATATCTATTTTATGAGCCTTACCACATTCACCTCTTCCACAGTTTTTGAGTGTCTTCTGTGTGTCGGACACAAGGCTGAGTATATATAATGATGAGCTCATTCTTGTCCTTGGACAGATCTCTAAATCTGAACCACAATTCACTATTCTATTTAATAAGAGATCATATATATGAGTGAACTTTGTGAACTGTAAATATCAAATGAATGCTATTGTGCATTAATTATGATAAAATCTTGGCATCATAGTAGCTTTTGCCATTTTTGTAATCTCTAGGATCAGACTGTTCCCAATTTGACATTCATCTCCCAAATCTGCCCTGATTAATAGGGCATGGTACTAGCATACTCTCAAGTCATTTGGCTCTGGATCATGGAGCGACTTTACTGTAAATGTGAAGGACTCCTATAACGAGATCAAGGCAAGGCTGTGAAGAAAGTTACCAAACCCAGATTCATCCAGTTTAACAAAGAGATTGCTAGAGTTTCTTCTGTTATTCATATTTCTGCCTAGTTCATCTCTTCCTTCAATACAAGACAAATGCAAGGTCTGGATCTTCTTCACTTTTACTTCCGGCCTAATTAAACATTTATGCCATAAGTGGCTGTGTACACATATATGTAGTTTTGTGTACATACGCATATATATTTAGTTTTAGGCTGGCTAAGTTTGTCTCATCAATAATAAAAGCAAGGAACCCTTTCTTATTTTCCAGGTAATCTCCCTAGTTCAAATCCAAGGTCATCCCAGCTCTGAGTAGAAAAAGATTATCTTAGAGCTATTGTCCTCACCAGCTATAGAAATCTGACTATTTGGACACTAAAAATGTCCCGACACCTCTCTCTCTCTCTCTCTCTCTCTCTCTCTCTCTCTCTCTCTCTCTCTCTCTCTTTGGTGGTACTGGAAATGGAACCCTTTTACCTCCAGGCTACACTCCCAGACCTATTTTATATTTTATTTGGAAGCAGGGACTCTTAATCCAGCAAGGCTAGCTTCGAACCTGCATGATCCTCCTGTCTCTGCCTCCCAAGTGTAGGGATTACAAGTGTACGCTGCCAGGCCTGGCTCTTTTTCTCTTTTTTTAATATATTGTTTTAGGACAGTGGGCCTTAGGATCATCTCTTTTATAAATTTTAGAGTACTGTCCTTCCTCTTTACATTACTCCATAATTGAACTGGTGCAAAGAAAAATAGGGCATTACATGTGATAGGGTATAATCTGCATTTCGCACTCAGAGAGTAAAGGTTCTGACCCAGTTCTACAACTTTGTTCTGTTTTTTGATTTATGAAGAATCCAAAGGGTTCATTGAGTCAAGATTTATTTAAGAAGTTCTTGGAGATTACCAACTCTAACAGCATTGGAAGTGTCTAAATATCTGTAAAATGTAACTACACTGTATCCATGCAGTATTATTACTAATATGCACTCCATCCTACATGTAAGTATTTTTATATAACCCTATAACTTAAAAGTAATCTAAAAGCAAATATTAATTATTTAATTAAATATTTGCTGGGCAACTAAGAAATGTTGATTTCACTCAATGAAATTGGTTTCATCCTTTTCTAAGAATGGTATTGGTCTTCCTTTTCCTTCAATTCATATGACTTTTATCTATGGAATACATTTTAGCAACAGGGTTCATGAAAAATATATTGGAAACTAGTACAGATTTCAGATTACTAATCACAACACATAATTAATCACTAAGTACTAACCTAGTCTATCTTTTAATGTACAACTTAGTTAAAACAAGAAGAACTATAGTGTACATTAACTCCAAAGGGCTGCTGCGTTTCCAGAGAGGGAAGGTTGTAGACAATTGATTAACAGTAGGTTGCTCATCCCCAAATGGTGTGTTACTGATTATATAACAATTTGACTGCAATCATTCTGTGGTGGTGCTTAAGGCAACACACATTAACAGACGATGAATTTTTTTCCTAGTACAATTGAATACTACAAACGTAAACACTGAAAATTCCCCAGTCTAATACAAAGTAAATATCGCACTGGTTCTCCATATGGAACTTTGATGTGCAGGGAAAATGTAAGTGCCACAGTGCAATGCTCAAGTTTACTTTCTGGAGAATCCATCAGAGGTTCAAGCACTGTGTCTAGTGAAAGATTTTCCAGTCCTGTTTACTCTGAAAATACTCAACCCCACTTTATTTATGGACATCTTTTAGCTGGGGGGGAGGGGTGGCACAAGCCTGCAATACCAGTATTTGGAAGGCTGAGATAGGAATATTGTAGGTTCAGGCTGGCATCAGAAACTTGGCCAGACTCTCAGCAACTTAGAAAGACTCCATTTCAAAAAAAATAAAATAAGACTCAGGCTCATGTTGTCACTTGAAGGTAGAATGTCCCTGATTTCAATCCCCAGGATAAAAATACAAAAACAAACTACAAAAAAAGGAAATCTTTTAAATCATGGAAGGGAAAGCACTTTCAAATAAAAATTACTTCACGTTTTCTTTGTTCTCTGGATACTTGGGTTATTATATCTGGTGACCAGGTTACAACTCAAGCATCTTGATCTAAGACCCAGAGAGAAAATCCATGTATATGTAATTTCTTACAGAATCCTAATCTGCAGAAACTTCTCTGTCCTTGGTAAAGTTAGAGACCTAGATTCCATGGTAATGGAATTCTTCAAGGACCACAGAATCAAGAGAAGCTGAACTGGAGAATTGCCTTCTTGTGTCTACTTTTATAAATTTTATTTTATTTCCATGTGTCTTCATTTTATTTTGTTATTTTGAAATGATTCCTCACTTAACAAGTTTGAAACTCACTGTTCCAAATAAAATAACTGATAGACCCAACATACCAGACCATTTATATAATCCTATTTACCTGTGCCCCCTAATGATGTGGAAATAAGGCCCTATTACCTTTGGGCCATATGGCTACCACACCAAATTACTCCTCAACACATCTCTGCAACTTCATTTCCCCCACAAATTTGCAGAACTTATTTTGTGGCTTTAGTCTATTTAAATAAATTATTTTAAAAATGTCTCAGAGAAAGAATTGTATTTCCACATAGAAAAATATAGCAAAAAAATCATATGTAATGTAATGTTTTATACCCCTACTTGCTTTCAAAAAGATTCTGAAACAATAAAAAATCACAAAACAAGGAAATGGTTTAAAATTTTTAAACCTCCCCAAAATAGTATGATCAAAAAGATATATGTAGATGTAGTAAGTATTAAGAATATAGAAGAAATGGTTTGATCATGAGGCAAGTGATACCCATGTCTAAAATAAGTAATTTTCTCATCACATAAAAAAGTGAGAATTAGTAATCAAGTTATATGCTCAGTGTGCGAGCAATGTAAAAGGGAAGTTTCTCTAAGGAAAAGCACAATGTTATTTCAACTTCTCTGGCTAGGAGATTCTAATTTTCTTATGCTTTTACTGGTACATTATAGTCTCAGCTCATAAGTAGTTCTTAGCAATAGTGACATGCCTGCACACAGCACTTGGTGGGCTTTCACAGGAGCTTTTACAGTTTATGAAAATGATTCCTTATAACAGAAAATGTGCCCTGATTCTTTCTTTGCTCAATGAATTAGCTTCATATCTTTGATTCGCACATGTAGATGTCCATTCAGATGGACATCAGGTTGTCTCCGATCTGAGCCCAAGGAAAGAAAAGTGGTAACTACTCAGAGTAGGTCATGAGGAACTGAGCAAACCCGGAGGCACGGGCAGAAAGTGGAGGCGTTCCCACAGCACAACTGTGGATGTGTTGTGGATGTGCTGTCTTCTTTACCCTGTTGTGAGAAGGACAACTCCTTGGCCCTGGCGGTGGATAGTCTTGCTAACAACGACCTCTGCAGATTTTGGGTATTGGTCAGCTTCCACCACATCCAAGGCTCTGCCAACCAGTGAGATGCGGCCAAGGTTTCCATTGACTCTTCTTATAGCACATTGCCCAGGAAGCCAAACTTGCATCAGAGCCTTTGGCGGTCACAAGCCCTGCTTTTTGCACTCATGTTCGTGTTCCAGTTGAATGCCTAAGACTTCTGGAACGCTCTCCATGCCTTTCTTGGGAAACTCCAGGCTCTCCCCCATCTCCTTCTCTTTCCTGTCTCCTTACCAGACTCCTAATCCTACCAGTGGTACTATGTAGCATTTTTATTTGCTCCATGCTTCCCTCCCTCTGGGTCTCATGAAGCATGTGAGATATGGATTGTCCTCTCTGTTGGAGTATATATCATACTTTCCACATGGCAAAAAGATAAAGATGTTTATCAAGAAGCAAAGGGCAGGATACAGAGCCTGCCTCACTAACTCTGCGGCTGTGGTAAATCCTTTTCTCTTTCTCTCCCTTCTGAACACAGAGAGTCTCTGATGAGCCTGTGTGGGTAGGAAAAGAACATAGCTGATTATGATTATTTTTTCTGCTTCCTCAAAGATTTTTACTCACCCTTGAATCTGTTGCCTTGTGTATATGTCAAGGTTCTCTAGAGAAACAGAACCATTAGGGTATATATGTAGAAAGAAAGAGACTTAGTTTAAGAAACTGGCTCATACAATCATGGGTTCTTGGCAAGTCCATAGTCTGATGAGGAAGATATGCGGGATTTAGACTTGGGAAAACATTGCCTTTCAAGTCCAAAGGCACCCTGTTGAAAGCCAGGAGGAGCTGATGGCACAGCTGGAGTCCAAGGGCAGGCTGTGGAGAATTCTCCCTGGCTCACAGAAGGCCCAGCTCTTGCTCCATTAAGTCTTCCTTGACAGGATATGACCCACCCTCAATGTAGAAGTCATTGTGTTTTACTCAGTTCCACGTACATGAAAGTAAATCTCATGCAAAACCAACCTCAAAGAAACAAGCAAAATAATATTGGACTAAATATATGGGCACTGTGCCTCAGAAAAATTGACATATAAAATTTTAATTTATTTATATGTGGAACATATTGAAAATGGTATACATTTAGACTGTGCTTGGTGCCCTCTCCTCCTCTGTTCCCCTTCCCTCCTCCCAACAATGAATGTCCAGGTTAACCATGCTATATTCATACTTTTACACATATTCGAATGTAGCTCCTCTGTTAATCAACCTCAGCCTTCTTCCTCTCCTCTCCTTCCATTCTAGCTTTGCTGAGGTTTCCCCTCGTTATCTGGAGTCCCTCTATTATCCCCACTACTCCCTAGTTTGGGCATATGAGAGAAAACATATGTCCCTTCTCTTTCTGTGCTTGGCTGATCTCACTTAACATAATGTTCTCCAGATCTATCTTCTTGTGAATGTTGTGGTTTTGTTCTTCTTTATAGCTGAATAGAATTCCATTTCATGTATTTCCCATAATTTTGCAATCCATTCTTTTGTTGATGGAGACCTAGGTTGGTTCCATATTTTGGCTATTTTGAATTGTGTTGCTATGAACATGGGTGTGCATCTGTTACTGTAGTTCTCTGAGACATATAAAATTTGAATTTAGAAGCAAAAATTGCCATTCTATTGTTTTCAAGTTTCAATTCTAAACACTGTCCCCTGGGGCTCAGGATTGAACTATGTCTAAGAGAAGAGAGAAATGATGGCCATGACTGGGGAGGAGGAGGAAAAGAAAGAATAGCCCAGCTGATTTTTATTAGATAAATATTTATTACCTACTGTGTATTACCTACCATTTTAGGCACTATGTCTCAAAGTACATATTTTTATTCCAAAGTTTTCTGCCTCACTTCATAATTTTATAGTGTAAGTGAATTCAAGTTCTAGATGTTGAGAGATATTTACATCCTCTAGTGTCGACTTAACTTCTTCCCAAATGGGAACTCCAGTCATGGAACATTATTAGCAAGTCAAAATTCAGCCCTACAGTAAAATGTAGAATTAAAGAGACTACAGAGTGTCTGAAACTTCTGCGATTTACCCAGAGAAGTAAATTCCAGGTCATAATCTGGATTCCTCATTTGCTTTGCTGTAAGGAGCATTTGCAGCCTGTGCTAATTTCCCTCAGGAAACATTGCCCAGTCTTTAGCCTCAAATGCTTCCATAGAAAACTGAAGAGTCATATCCCAGGTCTCTCTTGCTGTCTTTATAAGTAATTTCTTGAAATTGTGCCTTTATTTGAGAGAAAATGGACTCCATCTGGGACAGAGTTTGCCTATCGGTCTCTCACAGACACACATCACTTGGGAAAAGTTCTAGCCCTTCCTCCTATCAATAAGAATACATTGTCTTTTCAGGGTTGTTAGAACAAAGAAATTGTTTTCTCTTCCCTGGAAAGCTGCTGAGACAGGATTGAGTAGCACAATCCAGTGGCCGTAACATAGACAGATGTACGGATCACAGACGATGGATAAACTGGCTTAGGGCTTGGAGAGACCATGTCTACTGCAGGTGATAGAGAATGCTTGACTGTTCTCAGAGGAAAACAAAAGAAACCTGACCCCACTTCAATCAAGGAAGCTGTGGGCCACTTTCTACTCGATGAGCATGCAGTGGCAGAGCTTGACAAAAATTCCTCAAAATATTTCATTGGCAGGGCTTAAGTCCAGTAGCATTTACTAATGGTCAGTGTAGAATAGTAATTTTTAAACATTTCCATTCATGACGAGTAAAACCTCCTCATGTAAAACCCCTCTAACTATGAACCTTCTAGTACATAGGTTGTGCCTTTCATAAATAGGAATATCCTCAACATATACCACCACCATGTATTTGTGGGTATATACTAAGTGTTAAGAATTATTCATCAATGACTCTAAAATCCCTACACTCTTTTATCATGTTGCTGATTGTCCCTCATTAAAATTTCAACCTAAAAATATCTTCTTATCAGTTTAGGGTCCAGTGAGATATTGCAAAGTTATTCCAGGCATTCAGAAGCTGAGCTGCCACAGCTAAAGCCAACTTTTCTAAAATAATTGTACTAATTAATACCTTGTTAGATGTGTTGCTGCTCAGGTTTGCTTTGTCATCTGCATAAGAAGGAAGACAAAAGTTCAAACACCAAGTGCTTGGAATTCAAATCCTGAAAGACTAGGTTTTCTAAGGAAAAGTTTCTTTCTTTCTTTGTTAGGAAAGACTTCCTTGAAATTAAATCTGAAACTAAAATATTATAAAATAATTTCTCAGTCGTATTAAAGAATTTCACTTATCATTTTACTAGTGCATTGTAATTATGCATTTGAATGAGGTTTATTATGATAAAATCAAACGAGAACCCTTGGGAGGCTGAGACAGGAGGATCATGCAGGTTTGAAGCCAGCCTCAGCTACTTAGTGAGTCTCTCAGCAACTTAGTGAGACCCTGTTACCAAATAAAGTATAAAATAGGGCTGGGAGTAGAGCCCAAAGGTAGAAAAGCCCCTGGGTTCCACCCTTAGTACCACACACTCACACACACACACACACACACACACACACACACACACATCAAACAGGCACATATCTCTTAGTGTATTTCTCTCCACATCCTACCCTGCTCCCTGCTTCTTCCTCCCCACACTTGCTAGTGAAATTGGTAGAAACATCTTCACATATCGCCATAGTGTCATGTGACCTGCTTACTCCTTAAAGGGTTTTAACTTCAATAGTTGTGTGAGTCATTTACCCTAGATAATTTAACAAAAGCCCTAATCCCTAACATTTTATTCCAAAAAGTAGTGGAAAACACCTTTGGGTTTCTCTCCCCTGAGGGATCTTCATATAAATAAAATGACCTGATCACTTGTTTAGAAAATTAGCTGTAAAAACAGAACACAAAGTGAATTGTTAGGCTTTTTTGTAGCACTGTGTAATGTTGAGAACAATTAAAATATAAGTGTTTGAAATGGATTTGCCTGATGTTCTCAATAACAGACTTGTTAGCTGGTGGACTGCATATTGAACGAACATATATCAAGCAGCTATTATATACATGCATAGTGCTGGACACTACTTCAGTTACAGCAATCGATAAAGGAAAGGCGCTGTCCTCAGTAATTCAACTTTCTAGACTAGAGGGAAGATTGAATAGGAATAGGAATAAGTGATTATATCAGTAACCATCAGATGACACTCTTTGATAGAGCAATAGAAGTATTACAACTGTGAAAATAAAGAGACATTGAGTTTTAAAGGGGAGAAAAAAATATGAAAGCTCACAGATGAAAAGACTTTCCACATGAGCCAATTTAACAATAGGTCCTACCATAGAACTATACTCTGACAAGATAGTGTCTAGCATATAACCAGAGCTTAATAATGATAAATGGATAAATTAATTAATGCATGAGATTTTGATAGGCAGACAGATAAGAATGAGAACTTCTAGGCAAAGGGAGTAGAATTAGTGAGAATTCAGAGGCAGGAAATGACACAGTGAGCCTGAGACAAAGGAATTAGTTGAGATAGCATTTATAATATAAGAAAGGGGTAGATTATATAAATCTAGAAATATATGTATAATGTAGAGCTTTTAATTATGATCTGAAGATCTCATACTTTATTTTACAGACAATCTCATAAGAATATATACATAGAACAGCTAAAAACAGAATATTTTTCTAATCTTTAAATTATTTCTGGATTTGTTCATGTTCAGTATGATCATTGCAATTTATG
Source organism: Muscardinus avellanarius (assembly GCF_963383645.1). NCBI lineage: Eukaryota > Metazoa > Chordata > Mammalia > Rodentia > Gliridae > Muscardinus > Muscardinus avellanarius. The sequence continues at coordinate 35,500,541 of NC_137789.1, forward strand.
TCTGTGAGTACTATAGAGTTAAAAACTTTCCGAATATCCTGAAGCTCATATCTTATCCATGCTGCCCAGACAATGATTTTCACTGTGCTCCTAAAATGTTTGTTCACATGTTAAGTCCTTGTCACAAATCTTCAGTGTAGCAGCTAATACTTTACCATTGATCAAATAGTCTTGGATATATATTCCAAATATGTGACTTTATGAAAACAATGTAAAGATTTATACTCCATTTAATGTGCTCAGCTAAACTCATGGGATTTCAAAAGAAGATAAAAAACAAAAGGCAGCATGGGTTAATGGTTAGTTATCTTTTGGTTAACTCATATAGCTTAGCAATCAAAGAACATGAAAGAGGAACTCTGATAAAACTCAGATTCTTTTTCAAATCCATAAAAGGCAGCTGCTTTTTCAGGAAGGGCGATATTGACACTGGAATGTACATCTTTTAAACGTAAGCTCTCACTAGATTTCATTTGTATTGACAGCTAAGAAACAATTTTTCTTCCACTGTTGTTCAGTGATACTAGTAAAAAGAACCTAGAATAAAAAGATATTTTCCTTTACTGTGGCATAAATGAGATTTCAAGACCTTCCTCTACATTTTTTTTTTAGTATTTGAGGAAGAGTAAGTATGGATTTGGGGAGGTCATCAGTGATAGGCATAGACCTGAAGGAACAGAAGCATGACCAAAAATGAAGTGGAGGTGTGGGGGCCCATTTTATGTTGGAGTTCCTTCTGAACCTAAGGCAGGCAAATATTAAAGCTTTCATAATTTTCTCAATATAGGACAGCAAATAGATCCGTTAATTATTTTTCAGTAGCAGTGTCATGAATTGGATCTGAAATGTGTCCCAAAGGCTTGAGTGTTGAAGGCATTGTAGCAATGTTCAAAAGTGAGGCTCTTGGGAAGTGATTAGATCAGAAGAGCTCTAACCTCCTAAGTGGATTAATCCATTAGGAGATTCATAGCTGAATAGACTTGGAAAGTGGCAGAAATAAAGAAAGTAATACCTATTGAAGGGACTAGGTTCTTGGGGCCATTCTCTTAAAAAAGTTTCCCAGCTCCTAGTCCCTAGTCCCTAGTTCCTATTCATATTCATTCTCTCTCTCTCTCTCTCTCTCTCTCTCTCTCTCTCTCTCTCTCTCTCTCTCTCTCTCTCTCTCTCTCTCTCGCCTTCTGAGACATCATGAGGTGAGCAATTTTGATTCTGCCAAGATGCACTGCCTCACCACAGGCCCGGAAACAATGGAGCCAGCTGACCATGGAATGAAACATTTGAGCCCAAATTAATCTTAAATCTTTCTTCGTTTGAGTGATTTTTCTCTGTCATTTTGTCACAGTGACTGAAAGCTGACTAACACAGGCATCAATGATGGTGAAATATTATACTATCAGCAACTGTACAGCTCCATGAATCTCTTAGGAAGCTGTCATGAAAGGGAGCAGAACTTTGGACCACAAGGGAGTGGGAGAAAAGACTTTGAGCTGTGATCAGGTATGGCATGTGAAAAAATAGAGTGGCTTGATGTTGGAAGGGTACTGCCAGTGTTTCCTAGTATACAAAAGGTCGTGATATGATAATGGGGGTTGATGATAGGGCTTTATCATTGACAAGAACAGAATTGGGGTTGCTTCTTCACCATATACAAGCTCACATGGAGCTAAAGTTAGCTTTACTAATTACTCTGGTGCAGCACTTATCTGATACACCCTGACACATTCCCAAACCATTTACTCCTATTGTTTTTCCTAGCACCTTGAAACTGATTTTCTCAAGAATTTTAGTTCTTTCTATAGAATATACATTTTAATACAAGATACCTGGTGTGTGTGTGTGTGTGTGTGTGTGTGTGTGTGTGTGTATGTGTGTGTGTGTGTGTTAGTTACTTGGGATAGGACCCAGCAGAATTCTACCTCTGAGCTACACTCTCAGCCATATTCTGTTTTTATTTTGAAAGATGGCCTCATTAAATTGCTGAGGGCCTCACTATGTTGCTGAGGATGGCCTTGAACCTACGATCTTCCTGTCTCAATTTCCCAAGTATTGCATTACAGGTATCTACCATAATATCTGGCTCAAGATCCCTATTAGAGATGGCTGATGCAACACAGACTACCTATCTAAAGCTGGACCCCTAACCATTAGCTTTTAGGAATATTTCCTAATGAAAATTCCACCTAACTCTCAGCCTTGGCACAGCTTTTTTTTTAAAAGCTATTATTGACTTCCAAGTGCCTCTATACCTCCCAATGATCTTCCAAAGCTCCTCACTTAACCTTGGTGACGTTGTTTCTTCTGTGAGCTCCTATCTTCATTATTTGGGCCATTCTAAAGCTCATTATCCTACATTTTGTCCAGATGAATGGTATGAGCTTTGATGAGTATAATGATGATTAAGTCAGGACTGGTGACATTATTATATGTAAAGACCAGAGATGAAGTTAATATATGAGATTCTGTGTGGATGGGACTATCCATCTTGGATGGGTATGAATTTCCTATTCAGGCAATCAACAAACTGATATCCACAATATAAATTAACTCAATTGTTTTCAGAGCTTGAGTGTCTCTTCTCTGAGGCAGAAAACTCCATCTAGCCACTTCCAAATAGGTTCAGTCTCTTTATGAATCTAAAATGTATCCAAATTCAAGGTTCCCCAACCTGAGCCTCTTCTCTCTTCTTCTTGGACCTGTGGATGCCATCTTGTGTGTGTGGACTGTGGGAGACTTCTTGTTCTAGTTTTTAAGTCTGGAGCTACCTCTACCTTACCCTGTCTCCTGCTCCCTACCATGTGTCCTCTGCATGTGAGCTGTCCTTGACACAGAGCCACATTCTAAACAAATTCCCTCAGGGCTTCCTTCTATCCACATCACCTTCCTGGGTGCCAAGACTCTCCACACACACGCAGTGCAGTCACATTCGCCCCAGCGTGCTTTCTCTCTTGCTCTCTTAGCTGCTTTCTGAGCCCTTTTGTGTGATCTCAAGGAAGGCCGACTGCTCTCCCACACGGTCCTTTGGAGCCATGAGAGAACTGGGAGTGTCAGTGGGCCTCTCCACGCCCCAATGCACTCAAAATGCTCTGCGAGTTCTTCCTTACCTTTCATTACATTTCTATGGAGACCAACCCTAGAGTTCCAGATGGGAGCAGTGCGATTTCTCCTCCTCCTCCTCTTCCTCCTTCTTCCTCTTTCTTCAGGTCTATTTTAGATTCCAGGAAATGGACCCGCATAAGTTCTTGAATTTTTTTTTTTTGTTCTTTTTAATCACTAGCTGGTAGAATCATTATCTAGAGTATTTAGAAGTGGGTGAGGAACAAAAAACTAATTGTAACTCTTATGATTTTTAATCTTTCTCAATGCATATGAATCAGATAAAGAATTTAGATCTTTAGTCTCTGGTGTAATGTGTATCTTCTATTTTGAATAACTAGGGACATTTTGAACTAGGGACATTTATCTAGTAATATAAGATTAAATTTTCACACAGTATGTAGTGAAATCTATGGGAATTAAAAAAATAGCACTTCCTATCTATTAAGCACAATCCCAGATTAGGATCATCCTGTTGAAATGATGGTGAAAAGATGCCTGGGGGAAGTGATGTATTTAATCTGAGTCTTGAAGAAAGGGGTCTTAATGCTAATGATCAGGAGGGTTAGATGCAAAAATATTAGGGCTTATTAAATATCGGTCCTGTTCTACCACATTCTCGTGTATGTATATATAGGCTCTACCTTTATAAATTTTCCAATTTGATATACTTTCTATATTAGTAAACATTGCTTAAAATTTTAAAGAAATTTTAAAATAATTTAAAACTGATATAGAACATTTCTCAGATCTTTTTCTCTGATTTGCAGCATCGGAAACTGTTATCTAGTCTTATACATGAAAAAATTTCTGATGTACAAAAGACCATAAACTCACTTACTGTAGGTTTTCCCCTGCTTCCTTGAGCTCCTCCTTATGAATCTACTTTGTTGGCTCTTTTCTTGCTTCTATTTCTAACTGTGAATCTCTTCAAAGAACTATTCCTTAGTTTTCCCCCCAGAATTTATAATATTTTATTCATTCATGTGAAGGATTCACATGGTATTTTCAATGTTGCCCACTATTGTGGCCTTTAGATTTTTCACATATTGCCGTTCAATACATCTATTTAACAAACATTTATTGAATATCTACCTTGGCCAAATTCACACTGGATTCTTGAGATTCAAAGATGAAAAGCTATGTCCCTGCCCTCACACTTAAAGAGATGACATCAGCCCAAGTGAGATATTTTCCATCTTAAACTTCCTTTCTTTGACATTTTAATTTTACATCCTTATCTAAAGCATAATCATTTCTGTATCTAAAATCTGTGATATTATTATTATTGACTCCTCTCTCATTTTTCCTCCCTCTACTTTTCTATCTTATCATGACCAGAAATTCTCACATCTACAGGCCTAGGGCATGTCTGATTTATCTAATGCATGAGATCATTAAATAATTGTTAGACAATCTTCTCAAGCTTTAGTATCTAATTATGCAGGTATATATATCCAGCATGATATTGGCATATTGGCTGTACTCCATGATAAGCATTTAGCTTGTACTTTGATTTCTTTCCCTGCCTATTGAAAACTAAAGTTCTCTAAAGAAGCTACATCTATATTTTAGATCCTGCAGACTGTTTGACCTTGGTTGAGTAGAACATTGTGATTATGGAGAGATGGAATGTTGCAGACCAAGAGCCAAAGTTATCTTGGGCTATCTTTAGTCCCTTTTAATAGCTATTTACTATCAAGCTCTGTATCTGACCTAGCATTCTGGTGACTGTTAGATAAAACTCTTGGAATGAATACTAAGGTCAGTAGACCTCTGGCCTTTACCAAGGCAAAAGCTAAGAATGTGATGAGGATGGCATCTGAATTCTATTAGAAGACATTTCTCTACCTTTTTGTAGTCCAGAACTTGAGGATCCCACCTACTTTATTCTGAGATAAAAAAAAAAAAGTTCATGGAACTTTTTTCATGACGGAACTGTGTCATTCAAGTTAACTTGAATCTCTGTTCTGGGCCATGATCCACTCATGTTTGGCTCAGAATAAACCATTTTTTTATTTCCTCAAAACAGAGTTGTTATTTTCTATTAACCATACTAAATTGCTAAACAGCAAATCTCTTTCATATTCATGACTGCCTCTTGTATTTGGGATAAACTTTCTATATTTGGAGAAATCCCACAGGATAAATTCTGCCATCCTAACATAGGAGCCAGATGAAAAAAAAATGCAACCTCTTTTGAAGCATTGTACATGACCAGGGCTCCACCAATCTTATACATTCACAATAACAGTTTTATTTGAAAGTCTGTATGAAGTTTCTTTCTTTTTTATGATGATAGTTGGAATGATATAATTAATTTCTGGTGATGACATTAGTACTGGTGCTGGTTTTCTGATTATTGAAAAGTGGAACTCCTGGTGCAGATGTTATGGGGTTAATCAATATCAGTGGCTCCTAGGTTCAGTAGGGCCTCAGAAACAAGAGTATTTTCATTAAACCACTTCTGTGACATGGTGTTGCTCTTGAAAGCTTAACTCCCAGCCTGACTCCCAGGCCTCGCCATAGTCTACTGAGAAACCAAACACTTTGTGGGCATTATTGGTCAGAGTCAGTCTCTGTTTTTAGAAATAAATAACCTTGACTGATACAATTGTTTTTATTAAAAATAATGCTCCCAAGGCTTTACTCTATGTAACCTACATATTTCCAAACTTCCCTTTTCCTTCCTCCCTTCCTTCTGCAATAATTTATTTAGTGCCTATCATTCATATGCCAACCCTGTTTTTTTTTTTTTTTGGTTCTGCAAGTAGAAAATAGATTGAATCTACTTTCTCATGGGAATTAGATTCTTACTCTTTTCTATACCAGTCTCTTAATTCCAGCCAAGTTTAGTTTCCTTCATGCCCTGGATACATTACACAAAGCTCCACTCTTACTTGGGATGATGCTAAGCCTAGACAGCTCTCCCCTTCCTCATCTCTGTATTTCCTGTTGCACTGGTCCTACTTAGTCCCTTCTTTCAACACTTTCACCGGGTGCCTCTTCTGAACTCTCTTCCTGCTGTCTGGCCTTTCACTGGGTATTGATCTACCTCCTTTAATTCTTGGATTATATCTTATATTTTTATTTCTTGCTGAATATATAAAACCACTCTCCTATGAGATTCTAGGATACTTGAAGAAGGAGGGAAATGTGAATTGTACCTTTGGGAGATCCTGCGTTTGGCTCGGTTCCTGGCACACACCCATGTGAAGAGTCAGATTGGAGAGGAGTGTCCTATGCTGTGGTCATTGTCCAATCGGACATAATGCTGGCAGGAGGCACCCTTTAGAACATCAAGGTTCTCAGTGCACCATCAGCAACAGTTCACATTGGTCTGCTGGGTATTCAGGGCCCTCCACAATCTGGTCCCAAGTTCTTCTTTTACTGAGCACGTTTACATCCCTTTTACTTCCTTTGGGATATTAAAAGGTGTATGCCATCTTTTCCTCTCCAACCAGAAACCAATTATTTTTAGACTATATTTTAAAAAGTAAAAATCTTCGATCTAGACATTTGGACAATTTGTGTGTGTGTGTGTGTGTGTGTGTGTGTGTGTGTGTGTGTGTGAGGCCATATAATTAGAGACCTGGTTTCATGATTGTTCTCTATATCATTTTATGTTATAAAAGTCTGGAAAATAGAAATAGTAGTTATTTTATGAGTTTTACACTTTGAATGAGAGGAAAAGGAATGAAACTTTTGGGAGAATAGAAAGTGATTACACTGTAATCTTTGATTATTTAAATATTAATTTTTAATTGGAAAAAAGAAAGTAGAGTAAAAAAAGATGAGTATGAAAAAAGGCATACCAGGTGATTCCACTTATGAGATGTTCCAGAATGTCAAAACTGACAAATAGAAGTCAGAACAGTATAGAAAACAGGGTAGCAGTAGTGTAAAAAGGGACCGAGTACAGACGGGCATGGAATATTGGAAATATTCTGAATCTTGACTGGGGTAAAGTTTATACTTGTATATATATATTTTTCAAAACCCATCACCCTGTATATTTTAAGTAGATGAATTTTATTATACATAAATTATTCTACCATAATGCTGAAATAAAATAAAAAAAATAAAAACCAATTTTAAGAAATTATTTTGCTTTGTTTCACAGTACTAGGAATTGAACCCAGGGGTATTCTACCTCTAAGCTACACCACCCACACAATTTTATTTTTATTTTGAAATAGGGTTTCACTAAGTGGCTGACAACTTCACTAAATTCATGAGTCTGGCTTCAAATCTTCAATCCTCCTATCTCAGCTTCCCAAATACTGGGATTATAGGTATGGGCCACTATACTTGGGAAGAAAGTTCTCCCAAAAGTTCCATTCTTTTCCCTCTAGTTCAAAATGTAAAACTCATAAAAATAACTACTATTTCTATTTTCCAGACTTTTATAATACAAAATGATATAGAGAACAATCATGAAACCAGGTCTTTAATTATATGGACACACACACACACACACACACACACACACACACACTTGTCCAAATGTCTATATTGAAGGTTAGAATTAGATTGTATATTTTATTACTTGCCACTCTTTTTTTTTTCTTTTGATGGTACTGGGGTTCCTGGAAGCCCTTCTACCACTGGGCTACACTCCCAGACCTATTTTATATTTGTTATATTGGAAACAGGGTCTCTTAAACCAGCGAGGCTGGCTCTGAACCAGCGCGATCCTCCTGTCTCCGCCTCCCAGCGGGGATTACAAGCGTGCGCGACCACGCCCGGCTACTTGCCACTCTTTAGTGTATGTATTGGCACTAACAATTTCCTTGAACTTAGCGATTTAAAACAGTACATATCTCCTACCTCACAGTTTCTGTGGGTCAGGAATCTAGACAACAGCTTAGATGTGTCTTCTGCTCAGGTTCTTGCAAGGCTGAAACGAAGGTATTTGCCAGGCTATACTTTTGTCTGAAGGCTTAAATTGAGATGCTAATGGCAAAGTGCATCCTCTGTGGCTGGATGGCTCCGGCTCCTCTTCCTTGCATGCCATCTTCTCTGTGTTTCTTGTAGGTCCAGAGGTTGTCTCCATGCAGCTTCCTGACCCATGGCCTGCTCAATTAGTAGCCTCCAAAATGGCACTTTGCTATTCAATGCCATCAGAGAATCTCTCTTACTCAAATCTACCAAGATAGCGTATCATGTAAGAAACTCTTTCAAGGAAAGTAACATCCATATTCTTGGTCATGTTCAGTTGGTTAGAAGAAAAGCATAGGTCCTGAGGAAAAGGGGTTCATCCGTATAAGGTACAACTAGTGGGGGTTCACCTTAGTGTATATCTGCTACAGTGTTCTTCTAGCCAAAATTTTAGAAACAGAACCAAAAATAAAATACTGAATATATTCTGAAAACGGAGGATATGGTAGCAAGCAAGACAACTTTCACAATGTGATTTAAAAGATAAAACTCTTGCATTATATAAAAAGAAATATGTACTATTAATTCAACTGTTTTACTGTGTCTCAGAATGATGAATGCCCTCTCATATTTAATTGATCTAATTCCTTCTCCAGGCTGACAATATTTTTACTGCCAATTTTCAATTAAATTATTTCTCTTGGGCCTCCTTGACCCCGGGGTGCTCAGTTCTGAGGCATCATCTAAAAACCCTTATCTAAGCAATGGTGTCTGTCTACGAAATTCAGAAAAAGTCCCTGGCACTATGGCAGTAAATACAGGCAAACTCCACCAGACTTCTTAGTATTCTGACCCAGCCAGAATTACTTGTTCAAAAATATAAGGTTAGTCACCTTATTCTTGGATCGTTTCCTTGCAGAGAGGGAGACAAGCACAGGAAGGCTGTGTTCCACGTTATCAAGTGACTCAAACAGAGCTCAATAAATTCTGTCAGCACGGTTCTAAGAAAAGCTGATATTGAAACAGCACTTCTGCCAAGGGTGATGCTCAGATGTTGATATTCAATGAACTTTTGAGGAGATTGGCAAATCAAGAGTTAAATTATCCCCAGTGTATAGCCCTAGATTTTGCTCCACTACAGTGGGAAAGGGAAGATACTGAAATAAAAGTTTTCTTTTGTAAATATTTTCTATGTTGTTAAATATTCTGAGTTAGAAACTATTCGTAGTGTCTAGTCTGCAGCATTCTGTGTACCAGGGAGTATAATATCTAGATTATACATTCTTAAATTGACTATAAGCAAAAGTTAGTTGTTAGAGACTTAATTATACATGTGGCATACATGTTTTGATTGCCTTATAATATATAGAATAAATTGATATCATACTCTTAATTAATTAATGCTATGTTCATAACTAGTTTTTCTATCATATCTTAAATATACTCGCTAGTGACCATTTTCATTACAACGGAGGATTGTATAGCTATGAACAGTTTGCTTCTTTCTGAAAAGAAATAGTTTCCATGAAACTTAGTTGAAAGATCTCAGTTAAATAATATGTCCTCTGGCTTAGTTTTTCCCTACTGAGCCATGAAAATTAAAGGCACCAAATATAATAATACTGTGGTTATAAAAGCCTAGACTGATCATTCTGGATAATTATGCATCTAAGTCCATTTCTGACACTTCTCTCTGTTTTCCTTTAGTTAATGCATTCCTTAAAGTGCAGCAGCATGCTACTGCTGCTTCTGATGATGAAGAGACCTAGTCTTTATTGAATACCTACACCTGGCCAAACACTCAAGCCAAGTGCTTAATGTGCATTATTTTACTGATTTTCACAATATTTTATAATAATCCCCATTCTAAAGATGAGGAAACTGAGACTTAGAAGCTAATACCTTGACAAAAATCAGACAGGTGGCAAAACCGGGACTCAAACCCAATTCATGCCATCATCAAAGTATCTGATATTGGCCTCTAAATGGCCTCTAAAATATCATATTTTATTATCATGTCTTTTTAGTGGTTTGCTTTTCTGAATTGATACGTCAACCATAGAAATGTCTGTGAATCTCTAATATGTGTGTTCTGGAAGCATCTTACTACTTTTATAATATTTTTCATAAATTTTACAGTAGTATCACAAATGTGGCATCCTTTTAAACAATGTACCCAATTAAAGTAATTTTAGCTTCAAAATATCTGTCCAAGTTATGACCTTGTTCTCATAGTGCAGCAGAAGACACATATCCTCCATCTGATATCTTGGGTGCTAACACATGCTGTGATCATGTTGTAACAATCTCCTAAGAATACTGAGTGGCTAGATACAAATACACAGCACGGTACTGATAAAATAAATACAAGGATAGACATATTTTGTAACACAAATTGAAGGACTAATATTGATCATAATGATCAATAAAACTGTATCTTTTAAAAATTTTACTTTTCTTAAATGGACCAACAAAACATACTAGCAAGATGATAACAGAAGAGGCTGTATTAGTTTGCTAGGGTTGCGTGAAAAAACGGCAGTCTGGATAAATTTTTCTCAAAATTCAGGAAGCCAGAAGTCCCAGATGAGGATACAAGTGACTTGCATCCTTCTGTGCTCCCAGTCCCTGGCTTTCAGACAGCTATCTTCACTCTTTGTCCTCACAAGGTCATCCTGCCGTCTCTGCACCTGTGCCCTCATCTCTTCTTATAAGAAAACAAGTCTTACTAGATTAAGACTCACTCATAAAACCTCAGTTTATCATATTTACTTCTCTAAACATATTACCTCCAACTAAGTCACATTCTAAAATACAAGGAATTAGGAATTAAAAAAAAATGTTATCAACACAATTCAACCCACAATAGAGGTGTATGCTCACAACTGCCCAGTAAGTAATGATAAAGCTCCATTGGGTTGATAACAAGAAATCTACCCTGTTCTTAGTGTAATTTCCAAAACACAATAGTCATTAAGTTATGACAGAAAAATCAAAATCAAAAATGCACACAAAGAAGTAATAATTCCTACCACTCAAGGAAAATCAAATAAAAAATGGTTAACAATTTAAAAAGTGCAAGCAGGTCATGGCGACTCACACTTATAATCCCAGTACTTGGGAGGGTGAGAAAGAAGGATCACAAGTTTGTGGCTAGCCTCAGCTACTTAGGCCCTCCACAACTTAGTGATATACTGTTTCAAAATAAATAATAATAATAATAATAATAATAATAATAATAACAATAATAATAATAATAATAATAATAAATAGGGCTAGGAATGTAGATGGAAAGTAGAATGTTTCTGGGTTAAATCCCCAGTACCAAAAAATTAAAAAATTAAAAATGTAAACATTTTTCTCCTATGTTTAAGTTAAGTGCTGTACAAATAAGATCACATCATACAGTAAATAATTTGAAAAATTGTGCAAGATAAATTTTGATAGGGAAAATCATATTTCTCTATTGACTTTCATTATAAAAGTAGAGATGTGTCTCATGGGCACCAGGGACACCATTAACTTTATCTTTGAAAAGATTCCCAGGATGAGTCATCACTTATCTGTTGCTTCTGGATCATTTCCAGCTACCAACCCTTCAAACAAGCAAGTGATAAGTAGCTGTGACCCATGTAGTCCCTACATTGCATAGAGGGTACGGATTTGTTTATTTTTGCAATTAACACATAATACAGTAGCCCTTTCTAAAATTTGTGCTTAAGGTTCTATGGACCTAATTATTTGCTAATTCATCTTCATTTCTCACTTTTACTAAAATTTGGCAAAGAATCTGTGGTAGCAATTTAAGTTTAAGATTAGGGATTTTGATAACTCCAAATAGTGATGAAGATGATAATAAAGTGAATGTTTTAAAATGTTAGAAAGCAGGGGTTATCTTTAATCAGTTTCTAAAATTATAGACCACTTTGAGGGTTTTATGAAAATTACAGAGCTTCTTTTTCTCCCACCAACACAAAAGTTTCTACCATGTTTCAAGGGGTTTAAGAATTTCGTGAAAAATCCATGGACATCAGATTAAAAATCTCTCCAATGAGAAAGAGCATGTGTTGGAGATATTAGCCTCAGCTCTTGAACATAGAAAGCTGGAAAGAGCCACATTTCTGAGTAGATTAATAGTAACTTCCACCCTAATGGCTTAGCAGATGGCAGAGTGTTGTTCTCAAAGCATAAATTGTATTTACCTCACTTTCTATGTAAGATCATTGCTTTCCAACAGAAAATGACAAAGTATAAAAAGCTTAAAAAAACACAACCTTTAATGAGACAAAGCAATCCTCTGAATCAGACTTAGATATGGCATATAGGACCATCTGGAAGGTAACTTAAAATGACTTTAATTAAAATGTTTAAGAATTCAATGGAAAAAGTGAACAGCATAACAGCATATAAGATCAGATGAGTGATTTTATTATACCCATAAAAATATAAGAAATAAATGGAAATGCTATATATATTTATATATATATATATATATATATATATTATGGCAACAAAGTAGAATGCTTTTAATCAGCTAATAGGTAGAGTCAACATAGTCACAGAAAGAATTATTAACTTAGTTTGATTTATAGAAATCACACAAACTGAAACAGAAATAAGATCATAGAACTTTTGGGGGGAGCCTAGGAAGGAGTATTCGATAGGGATTTCAATTTTTTTAGATATTCCTCATTTCAGTTAAAAAATACTTTTTAATTTTCCTAGAGATTTTTTTTTCTTTAACTCATGCACACTTTAGAACTGTGCCATCTGATTTTCAAACACTTGAATATTTCCAAATAACTTTTTGTTTTCCAGTTTAAGTCTATAAGCCTGAGAACTTATTTTTATATTATTTCAGTTCTCTTAAGTTTTGTAACATTGAATTATAGCCAAAGATATGTCTATGTTGCTGAACTTTGTGCATTTGAGAAGAATATGCAGTCAGCTGCTGTGGGACAGAGTGTTCTAGAAATGGGCACCAGACACACAGGTTGAGAGGGCTATTAAAGCCATTTATTTTCCTCCTTATTTTCTACCTACCTGTTGTTGTTTTTTCAACTTCTGAAAAGAATGTTAATGTCTCCAAGTATAGTTATAGATTTATTCATTATAATTTTATACTTAGTTATATTTTTCAGTACATAGAAGCTATTTTGTTATGCAAATACATATTTAACATTAGTGTGTCTTTTGGGGAATGTTGCTTTTCTTAAACTTGTTGGGGAAAAAAAACAGAGATCTGTGTGTTTTTGAGATTGGTTAAAAAATTTAGTCAAAATTCCAAAAGCACCAGCCATAAACTTAAAAACTGACAAATTTTAAAACTGTTTCTCTTTGAAGTACATTCTTAAGACGGTTTCTAAATAACTGGAATAAAATATTGGCAAAATACATATTTGATAAAGTACTTGTATCTAGAATACACAAAAAAACTCTCAAAATTAAACAATAAACATAACACTAATTTTAAAATAGGCAAAAAATACAACCAGGTGATTTAACGAAGAGATGAAAAATTAAAATATACATATGAAGGATTCAAAATGGCGACTGTGGTAAGCAGCACATCTCAGTAGCTGGAACAAATAAAATTCAACTACTGAGAAGGCAGCATCTAGACAAAAATAAATAAATAAATAAACAAACAAACAAGGCAGCAGAAGATACTCATGTACCAAAACACAAACAGGAACCATAGTGGAAGGAAATCCAATACGCTGAATGTGAGATACACTTTAAAAAGCCCAAGCGAGCCAGGCGTGGTGGCGCATGCTTATAATCCCTGTGCTTGGGAGGCAGAGACAGGAGGATCACGCAGGTTCAAAGCCAGCTGCACTGGCTTAAGAGACCCTGTTTCCAAATAAAAAAATTTTAAAAAGTAAAAAAATAGGTCTGGGAGTGTAGCCCGGAGGTAGAAGGGTTTCCAGAAACCCCAGTACCACCACACACACAAAAAAAGCCCAAGCATGCAACTGACCTGGTGTGGTGCTCAGTGCCATAGTGGGCCACTGGCCTGGGTCGCTGGCCCAAACCATGATTTCTAGCTCCAGCACTGCCAGATCTGGCACTGTACCCCCAAGAAATTCTGACAAATAATCCAAGAACTTGAAGTGCACAACGCGGCGGTAGAGCTCCAACATCTTAAGCGACCAGCACCACACTTCGAGGATGCAGGAAAAGATCCAAAAGTCTGTGAGCTCAATAGAGGCAGAACCTGAAGTGGGGTACTGTGCCCTCCAGATATCCAGCCTGCAGGATGGTACGGTAACCACTTTATGTTACTCAGCAAAGCCGGAAGACTGCCTAGAGTAGCTGTGGGACCATGGTGGGCTAAGACCTGGTGGCCCACCCTGGAGGTAGTCCAGTAAGAACTTCCAGAGACACAGGAAGGTCCATAGTGCTCAAGGTGGAGTGCCTACACAGGGTCACAGGGAACCACTCCAAGACTACACTGGATTCCCTCTGCCAGTGTGGGTAGGGAGGATGCAGGTCTAAGGTGGGAAGGTGCAGAGCACAATGCCCGAGATTGCAGATCCCAGGGCTAGAGAGTGAGGATCCCAGGGCTAGAGGGCACCTTGGAGCCAGGGCCAAAGGATGAGGATCCCAGAGCTGGAGAGTACAGAGCATAGAACTGGAGAGTGCAGAGCTAGGGCCAGAGGATGCAGAGCAAAGGGCCAGAGGGCACAGAGCAGAGGGCTGGAAAGTGCAGAGATGAGGGCGGGGAAACACAGAATGCTGAGCTTACAAGGAATTCATTAACAGTGACTCCTGATACCCTGACACATTAACGCAAATCTGTCAGAGGCAAGAGAGGGGCTCAAATACTCATAAAGAGGGTCCAAAACCTGAAAATAGGTTACAAAGCAAATGAGAGACATTGGAATATACTCCAGAATCTACTACAATGAACAGACATACAGATATTATATGGCCTGGGACTACATATGTAAATTAGCAAGACTGCTGTTTTGTTTTGTTTTTTTCTCAAACACTGTCACTAGTTATTTTGTTTTTATTCTTTTTTATTTTTATTTTTTACTTATTTTTTCTTTTGGATGATTTTTTGTCTTTGATTTATAACTGTTAATTTTTGTAACTTGTTTTGTTACTTTATGCATGTTTGTTTGTTCCTTCCTTCCATTCCTTTTACAAATTTACTAACTCTAACTTATCTACTCTCTTTTCTCAAAACATTTTTTCTTACTATATCTCCTTGTTTTATATTCAAGCTATTTCATATCTCTATACCTAAATACTCTTCTAACTACAAGAATCCTACTATCTAACCTTCTCTCATTCTCAACCAGATACTACCTTATTATACTTAAATACTTACTCAACTTAAATATATTCTCAACTTTAATCGAATCCTGTACTGATCACCCCAGCTCCTCCCCCCTTACTCAACCCTCACCATTGAAAAGCATAATGCTTACACATGCACAAACTTGCTAACACCTTAAGTTTTTATTGGTAAAATTGGATCAGACAGATTACCCACAGAATCATATACCAAAAAGAAGATGCCAAGACATCGGAAAAACAAGCCTGAAATCCCTGAAAATATGAGAACTAGGAACATTGAGGAAATAAGGGAAATCCTGATCTTCAATATGATGAAAGGCCTCATAGCAAGTGTACAGAAAATAAAAGAGGAAATTGAGCCATTAAGAAAGAATCAGAAAGAGATCTGGAATGAAATGAAAGAGTCAATAAATTAAATGAAGACAGAAATAGAAAGAAATTCTGAAAGATTAGATTAAGTGGAGGATAGAATATCACTGTTAGAAGACAGTTCATTCAAAATCAAAGCATAGTCAATAGCATACAGAAGTCATTATAGCAGCAACACCTAAACATCCAACAACTATGGGACAACAAGAAATGCCCTAACTCATGGATCAAAGGCAGTGAAGAAGGGATAGAGGTACAGACCACAGGTACTCATAATATCTCTCTCTCTCTCTCTCTCTCTCTCTCTCTCTCTCTCTCTCTCTCTCTCTTTCTTTTTGTTTTTGGAGACTTTTAGATTTTATTTTGTCTTTTTTAAATTTTTTATTGGTACATTATATTCATACATAATATTGGGGTAAAAAATTTGTGTGGACATACATGTACACATCACCGATTTCATAAACCCTTAAGAGAAATAATTTCAGAGAATTTTCCAAATACAGAAAAAGACTTGGACATACATGTGCAGGAGACATACAGAACACCATTAAGACAAGATCAAAGCAGGATCTTCCCATATCATGTAATAATCAAAATGACAAACATAGAGTCTAAGGAAAGAATCTTAAAAGCAGTGAGAACAAAAGAATGGGTAACATACAGGGTCAAAACAATAAAAACTACACCAGACATTACAACCCATGTCATGAATGCCAGGAGAAACTGATATGATGTAATCCAGACTCTGAAAGAAAACAAATTCCAACCAAAACTGCTGTAACCAGCTAGGTTAATATTCAAAATTGATGGAGGAACAAAAATGTTTTGAGATAAGAAGAACCTTAAAATATTCATGAATAAAAAGTCAACACTAGAGAAAATACTTAAAGGAACAAACCATAAAGAAGAAAAAATAGCAAACTTAAGAACCATATAAGAGAATTTTAAAAATTTCTGGAATTAAATGAAAATAAAGACACAACTTACCAAAATTTATGGGACACTTTTAAGGTAGTGTTAAGAGGAAAGTTTATAGCATTTAGGGCCCACATAAGAAGAACCAAGAGTTGCCGAATAAACAACTTAATGACACATCACAAGGACCTAGAAAAACTGCAATAATCTAATCCCAAATCCAGCAGAAGGCAGGAAAGAATTAAAAATAGAGCAGAAATAAATGAAAAAAATTCAAAGAATCAACAAACCAAAATGCTGGTTCTTTGAAAAGATTAATAAGATGGAAAACCCCTGGCCAACCTAATCAAAAGAGAGAATCAACTCAAATGATTAAAATCAGAAATGAAAAAAGGAGACAGTGATGAAATTCAAAGGATTATCAAAACATTTTTGAAAATTCATATTCCAGTAGAATGGAAAGAAATCTATAGATTCTTAAGCATATATAACCTACCTAAATTGAACCAAGAGGACATAAGCTAAACCAACCCATAGCACGCAAAGAAACAGAAACAGCAGTAAAAAATTTTGCCATCAAAAAAAGCTCAGGCCCTCATGGGATTCCAGCTGCATTCTACAAAACCTTCAGTGAAGAAGTAATCCAAATACCTCACAACTTGTTCCAAGAAATCAAAAGAGACAGAATTACTCCAAACTCCTTCTATGAGATCATATCAAATTAATACCAAAACCAAATAAAGATACTTCAAGAAAAGGAAACTACAGACCAATATCCTGGATGAACACTGATGCAAAAATTCTAAACAAAATATTAGCTATACACTTTCAAAACCATATCAAGAAATTTGTACACCATGACCAAGTTGGTTTTACCCAGAAAAGCAAGGCCGGTTCAACATACACAAATCAATACATGTTATTCAACACATAAATAGACCTGTCAACAAAAACCACATGATCATATCAATAGATGCTGAAAATGAATTTGGCAAAATCCAACTCCCATTCATGTTAAAAACACTGCAGAAAACTGGAATAAAAGGAACATATTTAAAAATCAGTAAGGCAATTTATAATAAAACCAAAGTCAACATTATATTGAATGGGGAAAACTGCAAGAATTTCTTCTAAAATTAGGAACAAGATAATGATGCCCACTATCACCACTCTTTTTCAATATAGTCCTTGAGACTCTTGCCACAGCAATAAGAGAAGGATATGAAAGGAATTCAAATAGGAAAAGAGAAACTAAAATTATCCTTTTTTGCAGATGGCATGACCCTTTATCAAGAATCCCAAAGAACTCAATCAAAAAACTACTGGAGCTGATTAACCATTCAGCAAAGTTGCAGGATACAAAATCAACATAAAGAAATCAGTGGCTTTTCTATATGCCAACAATAAATCCACAATGAAGGAAATAAAGAAAACAATTCTATTCACAATAATTTCAAAACCAATAAATAACTAGGAATAAACCAAAGATATAAAAGACCTCTAAAATGAAAACTATAAAACATTAAGGAAAAAAATTGAAGAAGACTTGGAAGATGTAAAGATCTCCTTTGCTCATGGATAGGCAAAATGAATATCATCAAAATGGCCATTCTTAAAAAAGTGATCTATAGATTCAATGCAATTCCTATCAAAATGCCAATGACATTTGTCAGAGACCTAGAAAAATCAGTCATGATTTTTTTTCTTTTTTTAGTGGTACTGGGGTTCCTGGAAACCCTCCTACCTCCAGGCTACACTCCCAGACACCTATTTTTTATATTTTTATTTAGAAAGAGAGTCTCTTAAGGCAGCCTCTTAAGAGAGTCTCTTAAGAGGCTGGCTTTCAACCTGCACAGTCCTCCTGTCTCTGCCTCCCAAGCGCAGGGATTACAAGCGTGCACCACCACTCTGGGCTCAGTCATGAAATTTATATGGAGAAATAAAAGACCCAGAACAGCCAAAGCAATCCTCAGCAATAAGAACCATGCAGGAGGCATTATAACCCCTGATATCAAATTATACTATAGAGTAATAGTAGTAAAAACAGCATGTTATTGGCACAACAACAGGCGTACAGACCAATGGAACAGAAGATATGGCAACAAACCCACACACTTTTAGTCAAGTGATCTTTGACAAAGGGGCTAAACTCATATGCTGAAGAAAAGATGGCCTTTTCAACAAATGGTGCTGGTGAACTGTTTATACATTGTAGAAAGATAGAATTAAATCCTTACCTCTCATCATGCACAGGAATCAACTCAAGATGGGTCAAAGACTTGGAAATTAAACCAGAGACTGTGAAGATATTAGAGGAGAGCATAGGCTCAACACTCTAACTTATAGGCACAGGCAGTAACTTTCTCAGAAGACTTCCAAAGATTAGGAAATTAAATCAGGAATTAGCAAGTGGGATGGCATCAGTCTATAAAGATTCTGCTCATCGAAGGAAACCTACAGAATGGAAGTTCTTTACCAGCCACCACTCTGATAGAGGGCTAATATGCAGAATATACAAAGAGCTCAAAAGACTACACTAGCAAAACAAACAACCCAATAAAGAAATGGGCAATTGAATTGAATAGACACTTCATGAAAGAAGAGATACGAATGGCCAATAGTTACATTAAAAAGTTCAATATCATTAGCCATCAGGGAGATGCAAATCAAAACTATACTGAGATTCCATCTAACCCCAATCAGAGTGGCAAGCATAAAGAAGTCAAATAACAACAAATGCTGGAGAGGATGCAGGGAAAGAGGAACTCTTACACTGTTGGTGGGAGTGCAAACTAGTCCAGCCACTATGGAGATCAGTGTGGAGATTCCTTAGAAAACTGTGAATGGATCCACCATATGATCTGGATATACCACCCCTGGGTATCTTGCTAAAGGTGTTAAAATTAGAGAACTACAGTAACTTATGCATACCCATGTTCATAGCAGCACAATTCCTAATAGCCACATTATGGGACCAACCTAGGTCTCCATTAACAGATGAATGGATTGCAAAATTATGGGAAATACACACAATGGAATTCTACTCAGCAATAAAGAACAAACTCATGTTATTCAAAAGAAGATGGAAAGACTTGGAAAACATTATGTTAAGTGAGATCAACCAAGCACAGAAAGAGAAGGGACATATGTTTTCTCTAATATGCCCAAGCTAGGGAGTATTATCAACACCAGAGGGACTCCAGATAATGAAGGGGAAACTTCAGCAAAGTTAGAAAGGGAGGGTAGGAGAGGAAGAAGGCTGAAGTTGATTAATGGAGGAGCTACATTCAAATATTAGATAAGTGTGAATGTAGCATGTTCGACCTGGACTCTCGTTGTTGGGAGGGGAAAGGGCACCAAGCACTGTGTGAATGGATGCCATTTTCAATATGATCCACATAAAAATAAATAATATATGTGTATGATTAAAAGACAGTAACAGTAGTCATTAGATAAATGCAAAATTAAGTGAAATAAATTGTCACTTCTTATATACTAATGATAGCATAGCTGGTATAGCCATTAGAATTATAATACTATACAACCAGCAATCTTACCCCTAGCTATTTACTCAACTGAATTGAAACATGCATTCCCACAAAAATCAATATCTGGGTATTTATAGCAACTTTATTCATAATCTCCAAAAAATGGAAACAACCCAGGTGTCCTTCAACAGGAGAATGGATAAATAAATTGTGGCATATTTATACACAGTTGCTATTTTTCTATTCAGAAATAAAAATGAATTATTGATCTGAGCAATAACATGGATAATCTTAAATGCATATTTCAAAGTGAAAGACACTAGAGCCAAAGGCTATGTAAAATATGATTCCATTTATATGACATTATCAGAAAACATGTATGCAAAGGGATAGGAATCAAATCAGTGGTAGACCAGAGGTTGAAGGTGGTGTTGGCTGCAAAGAAGCAGCAAAAGAAAATTTGGGGGATCTTGGAGCCATACTATATCATACTGAGGGTGGTAAATACACAACCTATTCCTTTGTCAAAACCCACAGAAATGCATGTTGAAAGGAAAGTTTTACTACATGCAATGTTTAAAAAAAATAAATCAGTTGTCAGGGACCCTAAGATGGAATGAAGACTATTACAATTATGTCATGTAAAATAGTAATATTAGAACTGGGTGATGACTATTTGGGAACTCTCTCTGCTATCTTGCAACATATATTAAAAATTAAAACCTATCTAGTCATGTCACTATCAATATAAAAACACTTTAACACCTAAAGAGAAGGAAAAAAAATCCCATCACAAGGGTAAAATTCCTGAAATTAAAAAAATGTAATTAAAAAATAAGTGTGGCAATTCATTATAGTTCCCAAAGTATCATTTTTACATTTTCTTCCTGACACATTTTAACTAATCATTTAAAGTTTCTGTTTGGGAGGTGAGTAAGAAAGTTTTCTGAATGAATAAATGAGTTAACAAATTCTCGTATTCATTTCATTCTCCCCTTAGCTTCTAAATTCACACTTTTAGTTAATGATTATCTCAGCATTCCAGGCTCACAGTGTTGGTATCTTTTTTTCTTTGGTGGTACTGGGGTTCCTGGAAACCCTTCTACCTATGGGCTACACTCCCAGACCTATTGTTATACTTTTTTTTAAAATTTGGAAACAGGGTCTCTTAAGCCAGTGAGGCTGGCTTTGAACCAGCGTGATCCTCCTGTCTCCGCCTCCCAAGCCACCACACCAGGCTTGGTATCTTTTTAACTCTAGCTTTTCATCTCAACATTTCCTCCCATTCGACATACATCATCTTAGTGGCCAGTCATGCCATTTCTATTCCTCTTCTTCATTTGCTTTTAAAAATATGCATTTCTTGGTCCGTTGTAGTCATATATCTTAATGTAGTTAGAGTGATACGGTCATACATGCACACAGCTCTTGATGAGCTTCACCGAGCTCCCACCCACTTCCCTTTCCATTTATGATATTGATATTGGCATTGAAATTTCATATATGCACATAACATCCATGGAATTGCTTTCTTCGTTAATTTCTCCCACCTTCCACCAGTCCCCTCCTCTATACCCCTTCCATCAGTCCGCTGGGGTTTTCTTCTCTATTATCTAAAGTCCCTCTTCAATCCCAATTTCTCTCTAGCTTCCATATATGGGAGAAAGCACATGACCTTTCCTTTTACCTGACTGGCTAATTTCAATTAACATAATGCTTTCCAGGTCCATCCATTTTCCTGATAACAGTGTAATTTCGTTCTTTTTTATTGCTGAGTAGAATTCCATTGTGTGTATTCCACATAATTTTATAATCCATTCAAATCTATTGACGGACACCTGGCTTGGTTCCATTTGTTAAATTTTAATCACCACTGTAAGAGGTCCATGAATTCTCGTATATGTGCTTACAGTATGACTTTGAATGCCCCCTTTCATAAAAATGATAGATGGATAAATATTCTTGAGTCTTACTCTGATCGTGGCACAATCATGCTCTAAAACTTTCAATGATTCACTGTTTCCTACTGGACAAACTGCAGTCTCTCTAGGGCATTCAATGGTTCCAAATATTTACCAACAACAGGCAAACTCAACTGCTTATTATTTCCCAAGGAAAGTATCAATTCTCACAGCTTTTGGACCATTGCTGTTTCTATTGTTTCTGCTGAAATGTACTTTTCTTGTCTATTCATAGAAATCCAACCATTCTGATTCACATTCCAAATTCTTCGTGAAGATTTGTCTGATCCCCTGGCAACTATTACCTTCAAAACTTTCTTTATATCACGTGAATAAGCGTCTTTAACAGATTCACCACATTTTTACCTTCTATTATGATGATTTAACCATTAGATTTCTTGTCCCCTTATTATATTGTAAACAAGATGAATACAGGAGTATGACTCATTATTCTTCTTTATATTCCTTTCTGGTATAAGACAAGTATCTGACACATGGTTCTAAACAATAAGTTTTTACTGAATGAAAAAAAGAGATAAAATATCAATGGGTGAATTAGTGAATGTTGGTTGAATTTGGTGGAGAAGGTAAAGTTTGAACTGAAGTTTTTTATTTTGAAAAAGTTGCTTCTCTCCTATAAATAAGATGATTAGAGAAGAAAACCAGCTTAAGCAAGAATACCGGTGGTTATTCCCAATGCCTGCTGGCTAATGAACCTATTATTTTTGCCATAGACACATTTGTGGCTTCACAAAAGCCAACTTTGTGAGCAAGCTCTGGCAATTTTAATTTGAAAAAGGCTCTTGTCACAAGGGTCCAGGGATACTGGAGTCCTCAACACCTAGATAGACATTCACATAGTTAGTCAAAACGATGTGTTCTCAATTCTGCTCCCTCTGTTCCTCTAAGTGATGTGGTAGTAGCAATGGTGGTGGTAGTAGTGGTAGTAAGAGATTGATTCCTAGAAACACATGATCTTTCATCAGCTCTTATGTACCTAAAACAAAAGTATTATAGAAACAACTCTTTTACATAAAATAAACGAGTTTATACATAAAAACTCTGGGGAATTCAGCACAGATAATAGCAATCTCAGTAAAAAGCACCTGCTGACCTGTATAAAATTGTGATATCATGTGGCTCAGACATTAAAGATACCCATCAAATTAGATTCTCCTACTCCAAATGACACTCGTCTTTATTAAGCATGACTGAGAGCAAGGGACTATGAGTTTCAGAGGGTTTTCTCAACAGCCATAAGTAAAGGATATTTTATGGCTGGAATGACTTTTAAACATCACACTGAATACTCTAAACAAAGCATGTCTGTATTTTTAAAGAAGGCTTTCCTACTGCTATTTTTCTGCTGTGAAATATTTGGCACATTTATTCAAAATTACTTGAAATTGTTTCACTTAAATGGATAGACCTTGCCTAAAATCATTCACAAGAAAAATAAGCTTGGCTACATCTGTACTCATCAAGCATATCAATGGCCCTAGCCAAACTAACTATATTCATGTGGCGGCTAAAATTAGGAAATCAGAATCTAGCATTGAGAAACCAAACATCTATCTAAATGTAACTAAAGTTGGCCTTTACACTGTAAAATTTAATGTATTTATACTCACCTCTTACCAATTTCATTTTCCTTTCAATAAAACACAAAAGTAAGCAGGGCGTGGTGGCGCATGCTTGTAATCCCCACGCTTGGGAGGCTGAGACAGGAGGATCGCACAGTTTCTAAGCCAGCCTCAGCTACTTAGTGAGGCTCTCAGCAACTTAGTGAGACCGTGTTTCCAAATAAAATATAAAATAGGTCTGGGAGTATAGCCTGGAGGTAGAAAGCCTCTGGGTTCCACCCCCAGTACTACTAAAAAAAAAAAAAAGTAAGTCGGGTGTGAATGCTTATAATCTCAGCATTCGGGAGGCTAAGACTGGAGGATCAGCTACTTAGCAAGGCCCTTCAATAACTCAGTGAGACCCTCTTTCAAAAATAAAAAGTCTAAAAAATAGGCCTAGGGGTATAGCTCAGAGTTACAATGCCCCTGGGTTCCATCCCCAGTATGATGACACACACACACACACACACACACACACACACACACACGTAGAATTTTTTATTTTTATTTATTTTTGTTTTTTATTTTTTGTGGTACTGGGGTTCCTGGAAGCCGTTCTACCTCCAGGCTACACTCCCAGATCTATTTTTACATTTTTATTTGGAAACAGGGTCTCCTAAGCCAGCGTGCACGGCTGGCTTCGAACCTGCGCGATCCTCCTGTCTCTGCCTCCCAAGCGTGAGGATTACAAGCATGCGCCACCACGCCCGGCTCCACGTAGAATTTTTTAAATTCACAATATACGGATATATAGATTGTAAAAAGAGCCAAACTCTTTTATTTTATTAAAAAACCATTATCACTCTGTTATACTCCTTTTTTTCTTCTTTCTTTTTTTTTTTTGCGGGTCTGGGGATGGAACCCAAGGGCATTTGACCTCTGAGCTACACCCCCTGCACTACTTTTTATTCTTTATTTTTGAAACTGGGTCTCACTGAGTTGCAGAGGGCCTCACTAAGTAGCTGAGGCTATCTGCGAACTGCGATCCTCCGGTCTCAGCCTCCGGAATGCGGGGATGGCAAGCGTGCATCACAACACCTGGCTGTTACACTCCTTCTTAAGAGCATCATTTTGGTATACTCCTTCTTAATAGCTCTAGACACACAAGCAAAAATTTATTTCTGTTCCCAGGTTACAACCTTTTATGCATGCAGCCCACCTCTTTAAATGGTCAGTTGTCTTGTAGCTTTCTCCAAACTCTACTGCTTTAAAATCACTGAATTCTATAGGCACATCCTCAAGGGGACAGAGTAAGTTTCATGGAGGAAGACTGTTAAGGCTCACGCTAATTTTGGATTCATTTACATTAAATGCATAATAATCTTTAATGTCCTGATTCTAAACACTGTTTATGCCTCACTTTCAGGAAAACTGTAATTAATAAAAAAAAAAGAAAGCATTTTTAAAAGGAGTCTCTAGTGAATCTTTTTGCCAAGTGAGTAATCACATTCTAACTTATCTGTTTTGTAAGTTGGGAAACAAGATTCTCGTTTTTCTATCTGTGGTAGAGGAGATGAGAACTAGGGCAAAGAGCATCTCCTGGCCAGCCCCAGAGGAAAGGGTGAGAGGAGAGGAGAGAGAGCAGTCTGGGTTCTCTCCCTAGAAAGTTAAATGTCAGCAAGGTTAGGCCTTGCCAATATAAATACAATCACAATGATGGTATAAAAAGACATGTATTTTCACCTCTATTGACTTTTCACGTTCATGGGATAATTATTGTAACATTTTCTTAAAGGGCAAAAAGCTTTTGATGATGAATACATCTCATTACATGGAATTTTACGTGTAATCCTTACATGAATCTCATTGTAATTCAATGGATGAATTACGTGTTAATGCTAGCATAACAAGCCTTTAACCTATTTGACTTAATTACAGGCATATCATCAGATTTACTGGAAAAAGGTTTCTTCCCTTGTTCTAAAAAGTCTTTTTACTTTTTTAACTCTTTACTCAAACCTTTGGAAGACTGTATTAGCTTCTCTAATAATCTCTACCACTTCTATAGACTTCACTTATAGGAATAGAGGGAACAGAATTGAGAGTACATCATTTTGACTAACTTTGTGAATGTATAGCTAAGTGTTGATGGCTCCAGCATCCCTAGACCCTTAGGAGCAGGGTCTTTCAAATCAAAATATGTTGTGAAACTGGGCATGGTCATACACACACCTAATCCTAGTACTTTGGAGGCCAAGACAGGAGGATTACAAATTCAAACCCAGCCTTAGCAATGTAGCAATAACCTCAGAAACTTAGCAAGACCCTGTTTCAAAAAAAAAGAAAAAAAATTCAGAGAGGGCTGGGAGTGTGTCTCAGATGTAAAATGTCCATGAGTTTAACCCAAGTACCAAAATAATGCACTTCAGACTGCGATTTGGAAATCAAATATGATGCTCACCGATAAGATAGCTTCAGAAAAGTCAAATAGCCAGCATAAACCTCAACTTTCTTTTCAGTTAGATGTAGGTAATATACCTACCTGCTTACTTACAAGGTTTGGATGACAGCCCAATAATATGTCTAGAAACATGCTGTGTAAACAACAAAATGCTATTAAAGCAGTATACAACTAGAAGGTACTGATGCTGAAGAGGAGGAAGAAAAAACCAAAAATAGAAGGGAAGGAGACACTGGTCAGTGACACTGACATGATAAGTAGGAGGAAGAGAAGAAGGGAAATAAGAAAAAGTGGTAAAGGGGGAAGGAGAAAGACAATGAGGAGAACCTCATGTTCAAAGAGTGAGGGTTCTAGTTTTAAATGGGTTATTAGTGCAAATTCTCTTCAGAAGGTATTGCTCTGGGGCTCACTGTGACACACCAGTGTCGTAGGCTGAATTACGTCCTTCCAAAAATTCACATGGTAGAATCCTCGCCCCTCATTCCTCAGGAGGAGACTTTAGTTGTAAACAGACTCATTGGTGACATAATTAAGATGTGGTCATACTGAGGCAGATTAAGCCCCTAAACTATTATGACTGGTGTTCTTAAAAATTTGGGACACACACACACACACACACACACACACACACACACACACACACTGCCTCTCTCACATTTGCTAACACTGTTTGAAGTAAACACATGTTTGGGCTCAGAGGTAAAAGACAGGGAAGTACACACCATTATTATGGGTATATGAACACATAATTATTTGAGAAGATATTGAAAAATTGGGACCAGCTATTTGATTTACGTTAACATCAGCTTCAAAGAAGAAATGAAAGGACCAAAGGATGTAGAGGCCCACAGGACCTCACAAAATAAGACATGTGTCTGGATGTGGAGTCTGAAGCTTCATATAATATACTGAGGTGAATCCACAGTTGCAACTCAAGAGCTGTGGCCCAAGTCCTGGGTAACCTACAAGTCACTGGTATATTTCCTAGAATGTGTCCGTGGTTGCTCCAGGTTCTCATGTAGCAACCCTGCCATCTCTTAGAGTTATAACCACTCACTTCCATGGTCAGCGACACTGACATGATCAGTGGACCTGGGTGCTCATCAGCTAAGTCTTCAGGCTCACCACAATGTAGGGGGGTCCCTTTCCTGGTCCTTCATTCAGCCTCTATTCTATAAATATTTAGTTTATGTGAACTTTGAGAGTTTCTGGGACCACAGCAGTGAATGAAAAAGACAAGAGTTCAGGCCTCATGGAGAGCATTTAAACTTTTAGGGGAAAGTAAGATATAGCCAAGAAATTATGATTCGATGCTGATTCTGATTTAGGTTGGGCGACATAGTCCTATACTTAGGGACACTAAATAGATAATCACTACGAAGTTTCATTTTAGCAAATTCACTAATAAAATGCACTCCAGGCATGGTATATTGACGTTTATTCTGCATCTCTCTTTAAATCATTTGAAATCACACCATGGCTCCAACCATGTTGGCTTCAGTTGCCTTTGATAGTTATTACCCAATGCTCCCGGCCTGCATCGAGGTTTATGAAATTCAGAGTGTCAAAGGAGAAGTCCTTCCACTGATGTAAACCTTGTTTTTCACTTGCACACCCTTTGTCATCTGTTATAAGTCAAGGCTGTTTCCCAGGCATGAAATACATGGTGGGAAGGAAGGTCAAACCAAAATAAACAGCCCATATTGCAGAATGCTCAGCACGCGGCAGCACAGGACTTTCTGGCTGGGAGCGTATGCAGCATGAGGTGCTAAGACTCATTAGCCAAGAATCAGCAGTACAGTCTGCCTCTGTGGTTCTCATTGGCTGAATGCAGACAATAGCACTTAGAGTGCGGAGATGCACACGTGTGCTGGGATGGGTAGTCATATATAAGCATCTATATCTAGGATTTGCACTTTAAAGCACTTGGGAAAATATGCAATATGTGTACTTACAAAAATATCATATAAGCAAAATACCTATAGAGCACATAAACAGGTTTTCTAACTCAGAAAAGGGTTCCTGGGGCACACAACAAATAAGACTTAAAGGGCAGGTATGAAAGAGTTAGAAAGGAGCCAGGCACGCATAACTGTAATCCCAGTATCCAGAAGGCTGAGACAGGAGGGTCGCAGGTTTGAGGCTGGCTTCGGCAACTTATAGAGACCCTTAGCAACTTAGAAAAACTTTGTTTTGAAATTAAAAAAAAAAGAAATTTAAAGGTTGGGGTATAGCTCAGGAATAGAATGTCCCTGGGTTTAATCCCCTGTACTAAAGAAAAACAGAAACAAAAAAAAAAAAAATAAGAGTGTGGGGGCCCAGAGAAGTGTAGGCCAGTGGTGAGGACATGATCCTGTTCTCCTTACCCTGCACGGCTGCTGATGAGCACTTAGTTATATAAGGATGGCTAGGTAGGTCACCCGAACCCCAGATGCGTATTCAGTTACCTACCAATGACTCAGTAATATGCAACACACATGCTCTCCTTACGATGGCGTTGACATGTGTCATTTTGCTGGAAACCTAAGAACGGTTTGAAAAATAAAGGCTGTTGTTCTCCAGATGGCAACTCAGCACGCTTTCTTCTTGCTGGGGATCTCACCACCAAAACCTCTCCTGCAACCACAGCTGACCCCTGAGGCAAAAAGGAATTGTGTTAGGGTGAAGTAGGGTGGACATAAGAAGTTACAGTTTGCCGGGTGTGTGGTGGCGCACGCTTGTCATCCCCGCGCTTGGGAGGTGGAGACAGGAGGATAGCGCTGGCTCGAAGCCAGCCTTGCTGGCTTAAGAAACCCTGTTTCAAAAATATAACATAGGTCTGGGAGTGTAGCCTGGAGGTAGAAGGGCTTCCAGGAACCCCAGTACCACCACCAAAAAAAGGAAGTTACAGTTTTACGATACAGGCTATAAGAGATTATAATTTGTGCTTAGCACAAAGTCAGGAGCCAGTAGATTGTAGCTGAGCTAATGAATGAGAAAGCATATTTGAACATTGAGTGTAAGCTGAAAGGGACAGGAATGAGAGAGAGAAGGACATGTAGGTATGACATAATAAAGCTCCATTTTATTTTTATTTTTATTTTTTGGCGGTACTGGGGATTGAACCTAGGAGATTTCTACCTCTGAGCTATACCTCCAGTCCTATTTTTTATTCTTTATTTTGAAACAGGGTCTCACTAAGTTATGAAGGGCCCCGCTATATAGCTGAGGCTGGCCTTGAACCTGGATCCTTTTGTCTTAGCCTCCCAAATGCTGAGATTATAAGCACATGACTCTGTGCCCAGCTATAGAGCTGCATTTTAGAAAGGCAACCTTGGCTACTGGAGGAAGAACACTGTATAGAGTGGTGAGAAGTAGGCGCAAAGAAAGACAGTAGGTGATTGCAGCAAGTCCTGGGTCTTAGAGACACAGAGGAGAACTTGATTGCCGTCTGGGTGTAGGGTATGAGGTTGTCCAGAGGAAAGGGCTAAGGAAATACTGCCACCCTGGACTTAACAAGGCTGGAGGCAGTGAGTCATAGTTTCTAAACCTCATTACAAGTTACAGGAGCCCAAGGGAAGGAAGGCCAGCGGACTCTTCTCAAAAGATCTCTTAGCTGTCCTGAAGGAGCTCAGCAGGTGAACGGTTAGAAGAGGCTGGGCACCTGTTTCCCCTTCCTCTCCAGGACAGCAGGGGCCGCTGTGCATCAGGCTGTGGTAGCTTCAGGCTTCTTGCTGAAGGTCTTCTATGCCAAAGCTGGCGCTCACAGACCAAAGCCATATTGTCTTTGTGGCGCTATGAGGCACATTCTGGCAGGCTTTATGCTTGAGCAAAGTAGCCAGTGATTTAGTAGATACCAAGATAGGATGCTGAGCTTCTCCACCTTAAAATAACCTATCAACACGTCTAGAAAGCCAATGGAGTCCAGGGTGTGTCAAGCTAATACGGAGCAGAGAACAGGAGTCTCGCTTCGCCGCTGTGCTGAGCCTAGCCCAGATCATAGCAGGTGCTCCAGCAGGATTAAACTGTTTGTTCTCCTATCAGCCGCCTAGTTAATCCTCCAAAAGCCCTGCCAGGAATATACACACAGTAAACACTGTGAGAACTGCCCCCAACGAAAGCCAAAATAGTGTCTACTGGCTTGTAGGTCTGAACCCCTCTGCTGGTCCCCTTTCCCTGTATTTTACAGAGGTGATAATTGGTCTCTAAAAATGATGCCCCATTCCATAAGCCACTAACTCCTCCCCTTTCGTCATCCAAGGCCAAGTGCACATTATATGTACATATGATTGAGCGAGGCCAACGCACTCTAGAGAGTTGCTTAAGGTCACGCAGAGCGAGTGGCTCATTGTGGATTAGAAAAAGCTCATGCCCTGTCTGGTCCCCAGTCCTTTTTATCTAACCACAGAACAAGATGCCATATGAACAAAACATAAAAAGCATTAACCTCTGATAAGTTACATTTATTTCCTAGTGCATTTGGCATTTATTTTTGGTGGTTTCAATTTGTGTGGTTCAGTATATAGAGCTCTGTGCATGGTCCTCTGATTTCTAGGTCTTTCATTTCTGTTGGCATTTCCCTTCCCTTTAGTTAAAGTTACCGTTTTCCATTTCAATACAAGTCGTCTTTAAATCTGTCCTTTGCTTCTGTGGCATGCAATGTGAAATTTAGCAGGATTTTCTCCACCCCACGCTGAGACAGCAAGCCATCCCAACATCAGCCCTTTCTGATGAACTGATTTTTGAATGTTTCCTATAAGAACAAAATTATTTCAACAGTGATTTTACCTATTTTCTCTGGTCATTTGCTTTTCTGGTGAAAGTCCCTGGCCTGTAAAATCGCCCTAACATTTTCCCCCACTCACAGTGTAGTTGGTGTCTGTTTAAATCCTTGGTCTCTTTCTTGTCCGTGCATGCCTGCAGCTAGTTTTCTTTGAAATCAGAGCTGTTGACTTCAATGTGGCAGTACCACAAACTGAATACCGTGGTCCCAGGGCCAACGAGAGGACAACAGAATCGACCCCCACGGGAAGAAAAGAGCTTCATTTGATATAATCTAAGTGTCCCATACATGTATGCTTCACACTAACTGCCAAGCATATGTGATGAGATTCATAGATGGTTCTAATACAAATGAGCATAAAGGTAAATCTAATTCTTTGCCACATCATTTCTTTCAAAAGGCTTAAATTCACTTGAGAAACATGAGCAGCTTCCAATTTCCAAAGATTACTGCTTAAATGATCATGTAGAGCTGGACAAAACAAAGAGCATCACATCAATTTCTAATAATAGGATTTATCATAAAATAACCAGGTTCCTAAATTGGAGAGAAAATCAGTCCATGTAATTATGATGACATATGTCATTAGTGAGCTTCATGACTGTCCACATCTAAGGACACTCTTGCCTGCTGGGTTAGCAGGACTGGGATGAAAGTCAAGTGGTTACCTTGGGTGCAAAAGTTAGGTTATGCCAAAAACTCAGTAGCCAAGATCAATATTTTAAAGTAATATTTTAAAAATAAAAACTACTACAAAAAATCCACGATGGAAAAAAATGTCAAAGTTAACTAGAGTGGTTTGATTTTCAAATCTTGCCCTTGATAGAGCACAAAAAGAGCAGAAAGAAAAGAGAAGTCAGTTTGAAATGTGTGGGTATTGAGGGAATATTTTATTATAAGGTTCAAGGGACTATAGACAGAAAGATCTATGCTTATTTGGTTTTGTGTTTTACCTACTATTGATTGTAAAAAGGAGATGGTTAATGGTTTAGATTTGGGATGTCCCCCAGCCCTCATAGAAATGGGGTTACAGTGTTGTAAGTGGGGCTTGGTTGCAATCTCAGTAGTGGATAAATCCATGGAGTGGATTTATCTGGGCGTGGCCCATTCCAGTAGGGTGTGTCTGGAGAAGTTGGATCCCTGAGTCTGCAGCCTTGGAAATTATATGTTTTCTCCTTCCCTTGGGTTCTCTCTCCTGCCTTCAGCTTCCATGATATGAGGAGCAAAGCCCTGTACCCTCCCTCTCCCTGTTTCCTGCCCCCGCCATGCCTTGAGATCCGCCGTCCTCACCTCACATAGACTGCACCCCAATATCTTCAAGGAAAGCTATGAGCAAATAACTCTTCCTTCCTATAAGTTATGTGAGTAGGTATTTGTTGGATTATAGCTGTAAAATATTGACTTATGTAGGAGGGAAGAATGGAAAGTCGATAGGAAAAGGAAAAAGAAGGTCAAGAGTTGCTCATGGTTGTCGTTAACCCTGCTCTGTTTCATGTGTTTAGGCCCCCTACTCTAAAGAGGAGGTGGCGGTCTCTAGCTTCAGTCTGTACTCTGCCTTCAGCCTCCTTCCTTTATCCATCAGCCTCATTCCCTGTGAACTTTGAAATGTCCTTACCATAGCTCAATGCTCACCAGGCCAAGATGCAGAAGCTACTTGTAATAGCTCTAGTAATTAAGTAAAAATATCTGCCCATAATTGTCCTGCAATCCATTAAAATTGTAGCTACAGGGATAGGGATGTAGCTCAGGAGTAGAGCACTTGCCTAACATGTGTGAGGCCATAGGTTCAATCCTCGGCACTTAAAAAAAATTATACATATCTAAACACAGTGAAAAAAGAAATGTTATTTGTGAAAAGATCAGGTGTTATAACACGTGCTATATACTATTTGACTGTGATGTAGTATCCATCAGAATGCTGAGATGGGAAATGTTTGGACACTCAACTCTGGCTTAGGAGGGGCCATGCCTGAGCAGAGGACAAGCTGGGTCACACATAAGACAAGATGAGGCCACTGTCTACAGGCTGATTGATACTTTATTAATTTTCACTGCTGAGAACTTCAGAGCTTCTCATTATTACTACATTTTACTGAGCTCATGCCCTCAGGCAAGTAAAGGAAATACAGTTTAAAAATTAAACTTTATATCATGTATTAAAATTGTTCATTATCATGAATATGTTTACAGGGGTGCTAAATTTATCGCATAAATCTCCCAGACTGAAATGAGCTAAAGGTAAAGATATATCTTCCAGGAAGGGGGACTGGATAAACTCAGATCAGAGGACAAGCTCCGCACTGCATCAATCTGATTGTCTTTATACGTAGTCAGGTAAGCCCAATAAAAATTGACCATAACACATTCACTCAACATGCACTTACTGAGTGCCTGCTGTGTGTCCAGTGCCTGCTGCGAACCAGACCTTGAGTCAAATAGACTCAGTCCCTGGTCTCATGGATCCTGTCTGTGTAGAAGACACTCTTCAGGAGAATCATGCATGAAATAAATGTGAAAGGTTACATTTAGAATTCAAGGAGGAATCCTCAGAAACAGTGAGCTCGCCCTTCAGACCTGGTAGAAAAGGGATCTGTTATGGAAAATAGGAAGAACTTTTCAGAAAAGGTGATAGAAAATGCCTACAATGGCACAGAATAACAAATGTTTTATTTATTTATTTATTTATTTATTATTTATTTATTTTTATTTTTGGTGGTACTGGGGTTCCTGGAAGCCCTTCTACCTCCGGGCTACACTCCCAGACCTATTTTTATATTTTTATTTGGAAACAGGGTCTCTTAAGCCAGCAAGGCTGGCTTTGAACCAGTGTGATCCTCCTGTCTCCGCTTCCCAAGTGCGGAGATTACAAGCGTGCGCCACCGAGCCCGGCATAACAATGTTTTAAAAACCAATCAAGCCGGGCGTGGTGGTGCACTCTTGTAATCCCCACGCTTGGGAGGTGGAGACAGGAGGAACGCGCAGGTTTGAAGCCAGCCGCACTGGCTTAAGAGACCCTGTATCCAAATAAGAAAAAGTATAAAATAAGTCTGGGAGTGTAGCCTGGAGGTAGAAGGGCTTCCAGGAACTCCAGTACCACCACAAACAAACAAACAAACAAACAAACAAACAATCAGAGCCTTAGCAGGAGACATAGGCAGGTATAGGTTTTACATAGAAACTGTGGTGTTCCAGGTGGAAAGCTGATTTGACAAGAAGATACCTGGGGGCTACAGCTGGAAAATCTGAGAGAATACTTGGAAAATCTGAAAGACCCCAGCAGCTTTAGTCTGGAGATCTGGAATATAAATGGAGTGACACTTACAGAGAAACTTGTGGAGCCCACCTGGACCACAGAGCAAGAGCTTCCAGAAAGGTCTGCAAAGCTCCTAGGTATGTGGGAAAGCCCTGTGTCTGAACTTCATGGCCACCTGAGAATAGCACCCTCTGCCCTTCCCTTCTGCCTTTCATGTTGGGTTCCATCATCAGCAAGAAGGGGCTTCTGGAAATCCTAGCTTCCAGCCTTAGGTAGAGAGCTGCTGATAGGAGCTAAAGAGGTTCAGATCATTTACAGCTTGTTATTCAGCTTAGAGTGTGAGTTTTAATTCTGAAATCAAGGGTAAGCCATGACAAGCAATTGCATAATTAGAAGTTCATGTCCACCGTTTTACCGTAGCCGGGCCGCGTAGTACAGATCAGAAGGCAGGCAGAGAGAAGCAGAAATGCAGACAAGAAGGCTGTCATAAAACCAGAGACGATAATGATCTGGACTAGGGTAGAGAATGAGAGAAGTAAAAAAGGATGAAGATATGCAAAATGACTCTGTTACAAACGGGATGAGGTGGCGAGGATGTGAGAGGATGCCATCTTCAGGCCATGAGGGCTGGAGCGTAGGCACAATTCTCACCATCTTTAGATTTGCAATCAGGACTGTCAGGGCTTCGGGTCAACTGGGCCAACCCCTCGCTTATGTGACTTACTGATTTATTCAGTGCCACATTGATTAGGTGAAAGGGGACATGATCATATATTTTGAGAATTGGTTTCACTCATTTCCATGTTTTTGCATGAAAAAGTCATTGTACCTGCACAAATCCAGGAAGCACAATGCCAATACACAAACACACACACACACACACACACACACACACACACACACACACACATATATATATATATATATATTT
The DNA here is from genome assembly GCF_963383645.1 of Muscardinus avellanarius. NCBI lineage: Eukaryota > Metazoa > Chordata > Mammalia > Rodentia > Gliridae > Muscardinus > Muscardinus avellanarius. The sequence goes on from NC_137789.1 coordinate 35,535,525, forward strand.
TTTTTTTTTTTACCACAGAAGGGTTGTTGGGAGAGTAGTGAGTAGTGCAGTGGACAATAATGAGGATGAGCAAAGTCCAGCACTCAGTGAAGACAGGGACACAGCTTCCAAAGCTGTGTCTGGATCAGCCATCAGAGGATCATGTTTAGAGATGGGTTAGAGTAGAACTTGAAGGGGATTTGAAGGTGATGAGAAGAAACTCTATCTCTACATGGATCAAGAGATAATATAGGCACTGAAGCCAACACTCCTTGTCATTTGCTTTGTCTAGGGAGCTCCCTGGATGGCAGGAGCTGCCTCATTTTGAGAAGTTAATTATGTATCTGTACTTGATATCATTTGTCCAGAAAAATGCCAACTTTCAACTACTCAGCAATGTAGCTATTGTAAATGAGAAACTCTGATGTCACAAGGGTCCCTTGTTCTAAATAAATTTGATGGTAGGCTTTCAAGCTTACAAAATTTTATGAAATTAATTAGGAAGTGAATTTATTTACAAAATCTTGAATTTGGGATTTTATGAATTATGTATGGATGATAGAGTGAGACCTATTATCAAAGTGTCATTTTGCAGCCTAATATATGACATAAGATGATATATAGCATAGGCTCAGTTTTAGATAGTAAACCAAGAAAAGAGACTGTAGACTTTTACCAATTATAAAGTCAAGGTACCGCCAGAAAGAAGAAAAATATGTATGAGTCTAGGTTTGATTCAGAATTCTCACAGCTATAATCCAAAATGTCTGACCACCACAACTTAGAGGAAGAAAGATTTATTTCTTCACACTTTTGAAGATTTCAGGGGTTCAGTTCATGTTAGGCCAGGTGAAGTCTTCAGAGCTCAGAGCATGGCGAGAGAGCATCTAAGGGTTCTGATCTCATATCACAGAGATGAGAAGCAAGCAACAGAACAAGGGGAGGAGAAATCATACATAATCCCCAAGGTCACAGCCCCAGGAACTCCTCCTTAGCAATAAAGCCCCACCTCCAACGTAGCTCCCTTGTCTGTATGATGTCTAAATTCAAACCTTAACAATTTATCTGGTGTAAGAGCAAAGTAAGAGGGAGAGGTGATTCCTTACATTCAGATAAATGAATATCCTCAAATGTCTTTTTGTAAAAAAGCAAACTTCTAGCTTAAAACTTTCTCCATCCAATATTTTATAATCTTTAAAAATTTTATGAGATCTAGTAGCCCTGGAATTGACATCGTTTTAACCAGTTTTGCCCCAAAAATACTTTATATCTCTTGATTGGTGACTTTTCTTTTGGAGTAATATAGTTTTAATTGTTAACAAAACTCAATCAGAAATAGTATTCACCTTCAAGGAGTATGTTTTATAAAAATATTTATTATAAAACCCTTCACTATGTCTTACAAAACATGTTTGCCACAGGAGGTACATCTTTATTCTTAAGGAAAGGTCTGAATGATCAACCTTCTCTAAAGTATCTCAACTGTAAAAAAAATTTTTCAACTTTAGAATTAACATGTAACAATATGCAGGTACAAAAAATGATTCTTTCCCCTTGTTCAGAAATGCAATGCTCCTCTTTTCTTTATAGTTCCTTAATATATAGTTGTTAGTCAATGAAGCATGAAGCTTTCAATTGAATTACTTTCAAGTATAAACTAACAGCATATTTTGAAAAATTAATTTTATTTCCTTTAGTAAAAGCAAATTTTCAAAAACTTGCGATGTGTGATTCAAACTCAGAAGGACCAATACTGAATATTTCAGGAAAAAAATATTTAGTGGCAGCATCTCAAATAGCAATTTTCAGTTCATGAATGACACAAAACCATTTTAGTGGGACCTGTTTGCATCCCAAGGGATCCTGATGGTTTCTATTCTGTAGAATGGTAATGTGCTAATGCCCCAGAGTGGTCTGAAATTATTAACCCCCATCAACCTCTTAACAACAACCCCCATCACATTCCAACTGCATTTCTAATGTGATGATGTATGAAAAACAGCATAATGGTAACAACCTCCCAAGTTTCTGTAAAGATTAAATGAGATAATGCCTGCAAAGCACTTAACACAATGCCTAATAAAAAGGGAATGCTCAGTAAACAATTGCTATTATTACAGTCTAACCTTCCTGCCAACCAGAGGAATGCCATTAGCCGGAACATGAGTACAATTTTTTGACTGGGGGTTGAGGTGATTTCAATAATTTATCCCCCTGTCATCTTTATCTAATGACAATAAAAGAGAGTCAACTCTCCAGATCAGCCAGTATCCTTTGTGGGTGAATTCCAGAGGGACATAAGTCATACACATGTCCCAAAGCTGAAAGAATTTAGTCAAATGCCTCCAGGTTTTAAAACGTCAAATATGTACATAAAAGTCCGCAATGATCTGAGTTGGGCAGAGAATCAAAAGATGGGGATTCTAGTCTTAATTTACATAGTAACTCATACGGGAACATGAGACTTAACAGCAGACGTCTTGATGAGTTTTAATCTGAAAATCAGGATATTAATCATATGTGATGAACAAACGTGTGCAGAGAGGGATCAGGCTAGGAGTCCAGATAAAACTGTGCTTCTTTTATCCCTCCTCTTTTCCTTCTCTTTAATCTAGCATGCCCAGTAGTCACCGCAATTAAGTGGCCAAAATAAGCGATACTTTGGCTCCCAATAACAAAAACAAAGAAAAATAAATCAAAGTTGTTTAAAAGGCAAAGGCCAGAAGTACAGTGGCTGTTTTGTTTCAGGCCCATTTTAAGCAGGGTTCTAATCCTGTGTCAGCACAAAGACATTTTCTCTCTGCCATCCTTGAGGGTCAGACTTGTCCTCAGGCTGTCCTCCCACAAGAGGCAGAATGGCCTTGCCAAGGCCAATGACCTTATCCAAGCATCCAGGAAAGAGGCCATTTTCTTCCCTTTCCATCAAATAGGAGGCATGAGCATTCCTTCAACTGGGCAACCTTGTGTCCTGCACTCTTCTCAGGAATTAACCCAATGGACAGGGGTGCTAATGTATTCAGACGGTGCATACGAAATGGTTGTTCCCACAATGTGGGTGCTGCATAGGGAGGTAGAATTGGATATGAAGACAACACAAAGTTTTAGTGTTAAATTTTGCTACAGTGGCTAGAAGGACACACTAAGGGAATTAAAGAGAATCTTCTGCAATGCAGTTCTGTTAGAGTTGGCACCTTGGAGTTCTTCATAAGGCCCAGAGTGCCAGAGAACAAACTGAAAACACTTTTAGAAGAGAAAGGAATAGCCCAGCATTTGGAGACCAAGCATGAGTGTGCCTCTGCTTCCTCTTCACTTGAAATTTATTCTTTAGTTGTTTTTTTTTTCTTGTTTTTCCTTGTGGTGCTAAGGATCAAATCTAGGGACATTCTCCCTCTGAGCTATTCACCCCAGTCCAATTGGGTATTTATTTGGAAACAGGGTCTTGCTGAGAGCCTTGCTAACTTTCTGAGGCTGGCTTTGAACCTGAAAGTTTCCTATTTTAGCTTCCCAAACACTAGAACTACAGGCATATGCCACCATTTCCAGACAGATGAATTCCTTTCTTTCGTTCTTGTTTTGTGAGTGTGTGTGTGTGTGTGTGTGTGTGTGTGTGTGTGTGTGTCTGCCTCTCAAGTTCTAGGATTACAAGTGCGGGCCACCACTCCCAGCTCCAAATTAATTTCTTTCATATAACTCCTTGGATCTTCCTACAAATGATCTTTCAGTGAATCCCTCCTAGTTGCTGGATACATGTCTTAAATCAGTGTCTAGCATATCTATAGCACATTTATAATAACACCTTATGTGAAAAATGACTTTTATAAGAACCAATTAAGATTTGAAGTTACCAGGGAAAAAATTATTGAATAGAAAACACAAGTAGAAATTACATGGATTCCTTCCTAGATGACTCTCAGCACACAGGGCCTTGTGCATCCATTTTTTGAGTGTGTCGTAGGAAATGTAAGGGTGTCGTATTGCACTTTGACACTTCTTTTCTAGACTGGCAGGAAGAACTCAATGACTTTCAGGTCCGGAAAATTTCTCAACAGTTTCAAAAAATGACTTAGAACTTACATAAAATGTTTTAACTCACTTGGTGTAGTTTAACTGAAAAGGCAATGAGCATACTTCTTCATGTATTTAATGTGTCAAACATTCCATCTTGCTATTTATTGTAAAAGAAAGAAATGCAGATCACCTGTCTAAAGGAAAGATGAGCATCAAAATTATAGTATATGGGGAACATGGAGAAAAACATATTTCTTAAGAATTTCTCAAACCGCCCAAGCTATCTATCTACTTAACAGAATTATATGTTTCTCTCTTTATATGTGTATTTCTGAGTATAGAGAAGTGAGAGTTTTTAATAAAGGGTTGTGTACCCTTTTCAAGCTATAGACCCTGTTGGCTTTCCAGTGAAATCAATGCGATTTGCCTCAGAAAAATAGGATTCCAAAAGAAATCAAGTATATTAAAATACAGATAGTTGTCAAAATAAAAAGTATATGATGATCAAGATATGTGCTTCTTTATTAATATATTCAAAAGTAAAATCCAGAAGCAGGCCCACCAACAACTATAATTTTGAGGTAATTATGACGGCACATGATATTTTGAGACACCTAAAAATTGTTATATAATATGAAAGCATCTGTGGTATTGATAATGAAGTCACAAGTAGGACTGGTATCACAGTGGTCTATTGCCTCAATGGACCAGACCCAGCTGGGGGTTTGACCCCAGGCTGCAGGGTCTGCTTTCTCAATCACTCCATTTTGTTATTCTGCCTAAAACAAACCTATAAGCCAATAGGTTTAGACTCTTTATTTTTCAATAATGAAAACTAAGGTTAAGACAGCATGGATAACTTGCATCAGTAGCTACACTTAAGCAGTGGGGTTTTTTGTGGGGGAGGGAAATGGAGCATTTCTACAATTCCAATAGTTGGGAGGCTGAGATAGGAAGACCACAGGTTTGAGGCCAGCCTCAGCAACTTAAGGTGGCTCTCAGCAACTTAAAGCGACCCGGTTTCAAAACAAAAATAATGTTAGGGTGTATAGGTCAGTGCTAGAATTCACATGGGCTTAATCTCCAGTGCCAAAAAATAAGGAAGAGTTTTGTTTGGATTTTGGTTTTGTGGCCCTCAAATATACAAAACTCTAGCCTAATGACTTAGAACCTACTATTATTACTAGTTCAGGCACAGCAGTCCTTCTTACTCCTTATCTTTCATTAAATAATTCATTTTATTTCAATAATGTGTATTGATAAACTCACCACTCAATGCAAAGCCACATTGATCATAATTTATATCTAACTCTACTGTCCAATACTTGGTTCTAAGTTAGCCAAGTGTGTTACACACACACACACACACACACACACACACACACACACACTTAAAAATCACAATATCAATGTACTTAAAAGGTGGTGTTTAGTTTTAGTTTAATTAGTTTAATTTTGAATTTTATGATAAAGTATCTCATCTTTTGGACTTATTTTTCATATATAGTTATCACATTACAAGGATTCATCAGTATTGTTGGGTGCACCTGTCATTTAATTATTGGTTAAGAGCCGGGCGTGGTGGCGCACGCTTGTAATCCCAGCATTTGGGAGGCTGAGACCAGAGGATCGTGGTTCGCGCACAGCCTCAGCTACTTAGTGAGGCCCTCTGCAATTCAGTGAGACCCTGTTTCAAAATAAAGAATAAAAAAATAGGGCAGGGGGGTGTAGCTCGGAGGTTAAATGCCCCTGGGTTCCATCCCCAGACCCGCAAAATAATAATAATAATAACAATAATAATAAAACACTAATATAATATTATAATGATTATATAATAATAATAATTATTATTATTATCATTATTATTGGTTAAAACCCCAAATCACAAATCTGGACTATTTATAGAAAATATATTTGCACTTTGTGTCCTATCTGAAAGACCACCCTTGCTTCACTACCCAAAAACTACCATTCTTTTCCTCCAAACATCCCTTTCTCCTGAGTGACATTTTGTTCAGAAGGAGCGCTTCCCAGGAGCCTGGAATGCATCAGTATATGGCTGCCAATGAAGTCCTGAGTAAGCCTGGCTTGTTGTCTAAAACATATCAATAAATTGGCACTGGGCATCTCTGTCCTTATTAAGAGCAAGGGAAGATACAGCTCACAACGGAGTGTGAAGTCAGAAAATACGAGTCTATCTGGGGAAGAAAGTATCCCAAAGTCACAGCTGAACGGGCTGTGGGAGGTAGGAGGGAGTAAGGCCTGAATATTGCTTCATTTGGGCCAAAACCAAAGCCAAGCGTGGCTGAGACCTTTGGGGGCAGGATGCAGTGCCATGTTGCTATGGCAATTCTTCCACAAGCTCAGAGGCTTTCTTTCTCTGGCTAGCAAAGTTTTGGCCTCCAAGATCAGAAGGGGTGGGAATGGTGGGAGAGGGAAAGATAGAACTGCTAAAGCTAATGCCAGAAGAATTCTACAGAGGGAGACCACGGGATGAAATCTCAGTCTGTTGGGTTGTGCCTCTGTGTGTGCATGTATGTATATGCCCACACTGAGGAGGGTGGGCAAAAGAGTGGATTTCCTCTACTGTGTACCCAACACCGGAGTATAGTTTTAACTAATTCATTCTAATCCTCCATCTCTTCCCAAATGATCGTAACTAACTCAGGTAGCTCTAGGTTGTAGAATTTTGTTTTTATTGGACTGTGACAGATCTGATGTCAGTATCCCCTTCTTCAACAGAACACACAGGCGCGTGCACACACACAAGATACACCCCTTCTGCCATCATTTCTAAACAAACAACAGATTGCACTGCTGCTGTCCAGAATATTATGCCAGAAAAACAGAGATAAATTTAAAAAAATCTTCATCAAGATTCAAACCAAAAGTATGTGCTACTAAGTGATATACTGCACAGTTCTGAGCACTTCATAAATGTTCATTGAAACCCATGCCTGCAAAGATTTGGAGGCATCTTTGCCTAGCCCTACTCTCTAGGGAAGGACCATGTGCAAAAGTGCGTCTAATTCACCATCTGCACAATGCATTCCCAAATGCTCTGCAAGTGTTCTATTTGAGGTCACTCATAGTCCCCATTGTACAGATGGACAACCAGAGAGAGGAACAGAGGTGACATAGCGTCTCTCCCCACTGATTCTCTCCAGATCCATAGACATAAATATTCATTTTTTTATTCATTGAGATTATTTAAAAAATTATTTGCCAGGTACAGAGTTCAGAATATGGGGTTTTTTTTCCAGTAACATGACATATACCATGAATACCACCTAGTATAGAATGAAGAACATATTTCTTTCTCCTTGGAGTAACTCAACTGGAAACTTACAATGCCAGATACTTATAGACCACCTACCAATCCATGTAGGCTGCTCCCAGAACTAAGTCCTCTTGAATCATAATCATTATGATGATATTTTAAGAGAAATGACATTAAGATGTTTAAAACTTGTTTTTTCCAAAGTGAAAATATATAGCCATAGTAATATAATATATTAAAAATATAAACCCTACCTAATCATCAATTCTAATGACATTGCTTGAATACGTCACTATTCTTTATATTACCCTAGGAAAATTACTTGAATTATCCTATACCTTATTTTTCTCATCTGTAAGGTAAGTATATAAATAGTGTCAGTATCCCAATCAAGTAATTTGATGATTAAATCATTCACTGTGCATGTAAAAATTGGCACAGTGCCCAGCACATAGTAAGAACTTAGTCAATATTAGAAAATCTCACATTATGTCAAGTTTAAATGTCTCACTTGAACCGGCAAATGATGACCTTTGTCATGAAAGTATAAATATATCCTTGCTATGTGAATTAAATACAGGCATTAACAAAATACTGACCTTTGGTGAATATATCCTAAATTTTGGTTAAGTACATCCATTATTCATAATTTATATGAAAAGAGGGCCACTGTACAATTTCTAAAATCATGACAGTACTTCTATGCCCCAAGATGAACTCTGCTGCAGTACTCAGATGAGTTAAAATGGATAAACCATATGCAGAGAGGATCCAGGTTGTTGCAGGGCATAGAGTCCAGCTTTGTGCCATGGATGTGGGCAGCTGGGCCAGTTGCATCAGTCTGGCAGCAGCTACACCTGGAGCAGCTCCTTTGAATAAAGGTTTCCAGCTGACTGCACATCTAAGTGGCAGGGTCAGGAATGGCCTTAGATTCTGGGAGGCAAGAACTTACCCACAATCAGAGAAGAACCTTTACTCCAGAGATGTACAAAGAGGAGAGCTTTCCACCAGCCCCTTGAGCCACCGACACGCATTCTAGGAAAGAGGACCTCCACAAGTTGTCACCTTTGAAGAGCAGAGAATTGTTAGTTATTAAAAAGTTTTATAACTTGGTAGATGTTTTCATTTGTAAGGCTCATGATGTAACACAAATTCTCCCTACAAATACCGTAAGACATGAATCACAATTCATCTCAATTATCAATTGGTAAATATGTGATTAAATTAGTTTGTGGCCAATGTCATTATAGAATCCTAGATCTGAATGGTTCTGAAGAGGATTTAGACATCACCTAACTCGCCATCTTCCTGTATTAACACAAAGCAATCAAAGGAGATTCGTGAACTGGTCTAGACCCTCATAGTTTGCCATACTAACAGAGAATGCAGCAACTCTGTGCCATATAACTCAGTTGCAAAACTGTCTGCCTACCCCCACCATCCTCATAGTCAAAACTCAACTATTCTGTCAGTTTAACTATGAAGAACAATCTATCAACCTCACTAGTTCCAAAAAGTCACCAGCTGCAGATTTTCTCTTCCTCTCTGGAAACTCCCCAGATTATTTGCCTTCTCCCTTGCAACTAAACAAAGATATACTTAAAAGATCAATCTCCAAAGTTCCCCATGCTCCTTCAAAAAATCTCACCCTACCCAAATACACCCCTTTTATTCTGCAAAATTCCTTCTCATTTCTAATCTCTGAACTCCTACACAAACACAAGGGAAAGTAGATGGTTTTCTTGCTGTATGTGGATACGTAGCCAAGTATGTGGATACGTAGCCTTCCCTAGTTTGATTTCTGACAGTTTTTGCACAGTTGAATTTGAACATAAAATGTATTATTTTAAAATATGGCTCATTGAATGCTATTTTTAAATATATATTTTTAGCACCCAGGAGCCATAGAACACTCTAACAGCCAACTCTCCTTGAGCCAGTTGAGCTCATGCATGATTCAGATGCTTTCTTCCTCTGCTATAGCTGCCAGTGACAGTCCAGATGTCACCATTTCTGTCATCCTGCATCTTCAAGTCAGCACTGGTATCCATATTGATCCATTTTGCACATACAGTATGAGGCGACATAAAAATTTGTGTGTGCCAAACCATGAACACCTGAAAAGGTTGCTAGAACAACACTCTACCTTATCCCATCCATACTAATACACCTAATGCAGCTCCTTGTTGCCGTGACCTGACAGGAACAGCTTAGAGGAGGTAAAGTTTATTTGGGCTTATGGGTTCAAGAGTTTGGGTCCAGGTTGGCCAGCTCCATTGATCTGGGCCTGAGTTGAAGCAGAACATCATAGGCAGGCTGGGAGAGGAAAGCTGCTCAGCTTATGTCAACAGGAAGCAGAGAGAGAAAGAGACAGACAGACAGGGGTAAGGAACAAACACAGTCCCCAAGGCACCAGTGACCTACTGCCTCCTATCATACCCCACCTGCCCATAGTTACCACCTCCCAGTAGTCCATTGAATTTATTAATCCAGCAAGTGGATTAATTCACTGATAAGGTCAAAGCTCTTGTGATCAATCTTTTCACTTCTGAGCAGCTGCGTGTCTTTAACTCATGAGCTGGGGGACATTCCAGATCTAAACCACAACACCTGGCAGAGTGTCTTTCATTGAATAAGTATGCAAGAGATAGTTATTCATGTACACCTGCTTGAAAAAAAAATAGATTTTTTTTTTTGTGGTACTGGGGTTCCTGGAAGCCCTTCTACCTCCGGGATACACTCCCAGACCTATTTTTACATTTTTATTTGGAAACAGGGTCTCCTAAGCCAGCGCGCGCGGCTGGCTTCGAACCTGCGCGATCCTCCTGTCTCTGCCTCCCAAGCGCGGGGATTACAAGCGTGCGCCACCACGCCCGGCAAAAAATAGATTTAACATGGTTAATTTTTCCAACTTAATGTCTACCTCATCCTAACTTTGGGAAACTTCAGTTCAGGAATGGAGACTAAAAGAAGACATAAGGGAAACATTGCTTATAAAAAGCCATCCCATGTTAAATACTATAATAAAAAGCTAATAAAGTGCTCTGAGAACACAGAATGAGATGGGATTAGCTCTTCTTGGGGGATCTGAGAAGGACTGAAGAGGATGTATCATTAAATTATTAAATCTATGCCTAGAAGAACATCTCTGGGTGGAGAGGAGAAGCGAAGGAAAGAGAACAATATGAACAAATGCCTGCCCTGCAGTTCTGCTGGGTTACAGGGCTAAAAGAATAATCAAATAAGAGCCTACAATGGTCCCATGTGGTTTTGAAAACTGATAAAATCAAGAGATCATTTTCTAGCTGCTAAATTATCCCACTAGAAGTCTGCATGTGAAAGATGATACTTAATGCACAGTGGCTGTTAAACTATTCTGGAGTCACTGCATTCTAAAATACATTTTTAAATGCTATTTAATGAATACTGTTTGCAATAATACTTTTCTATTCACATTCTACTGTGCCAGAGACAAAATTAAGTTAGACATCGAATTAGCAAAGGCTGCTTATTTATGCACCTGCTATAGCAAAGGAGCATCTAGTGTCACTTGCTTACATTTCATGGCGTCCACCAATCCTACACTGCTAGATTATGGCCTTTCCCCAAGGAGGCCCATCAAGGTCAAATTCTCTCTCACTCTATTAAGCAATAAACTCAACTTTGTCTTATGGACTAGTTGTTTCAGTGATATTTTGAGGTACCCGTGTTCAGCAAGAGCCACCTGGCCAGCCTCCTGGATCACCTTATTTGGCCACAACCTGTGATTCATCACTAAACAAAAGTGACATATTTCAGTACTTTTGTGCTGCATCACCTGATTTCAGGTACTAATCTGTAAACTATCCAAGAAAGACTCACTGGGCTATATTAACAAATAGCCCTAAAATCTCAGCAACTTAATACAACAAAAATATACTTCTTTCTGGTATTATGTGTTCAATGTGAGTGAAAATAGGACCATGCTTCACTGTTACTTATGAACATACACCAACAGAGGCATTATCATCTGGCACATCATTATTTCCAAAAACAGAGGAGAAAGGAAATATAGGATCATTTAAGGGGTTATCACTGCCTCAGTTTACCACTGAAAAATATGTTATTGTCCAAAACTCTCCTATCTGATGTCATGGATGTCAGGAAATGGGGGAAGCATATTTTATGAGAATTGTTGTCCCTGACTCAATCAAGTTGTGAAAATATATCAAAATTAGAAAAATAGACTTACAGCAAGGGCCTTCAAATCTGATGAAGGTAAAAACTGTAATAAGACAAGATACTTGACAGATATATTTCTAAAGTATTTCCATTTGGAGCTGCCTCAAAAAAGAACCATGGTTCTTCACAGAGAACTACCGATAGATAGGCTGGATCTAGACTCCTAAGACTTTACTCCAACCCTGGAGAGAATGAGTCCTGGTCCTATTAGAAATGGTCTGAACTATTTTTTCTTTAGCCAATCCAGTGTGCCTTTGATCAGGTTTTATCTAGGAAGATTTTGGAATTTAAAAATGACCTGTTAACCTGGGAGAAGTCTGCAGTTCAAAATAACAATGCAACCAAGTTTAGTTTCGTTCAAAAATCAAATGTGAATAAAGAGACTTGGAAAACCATAAAAATCACTCCAGACACTAGCGAGTCCCTATGAATAAAACCACTCCCACCCTGGAAGCTCTGCTGAATTTGGACACCACTGTCATTGTCATCTTCTGTTCATGCCTGGGGTGGGCGATGGGTCCTCTCTTTATTTGACTGTGGGAAATCTGGCTCTTCCATGGGGTTTTGCATTCAGTGTCCTATTTCTGTGCTTTGGGGCCCAGCCATGGGTCTAATCAAGTCCATATACATTCATACATCTGCTCTTATTCATTTGGATGGTGAGATGCCTGGTGGAATTACTGTGATCCTGAGGCCATGAGTGTCAAAGCCTCAATAAACTGAGACCAACCACCAGAAAAACAGGATGAGTGACAGCCCTTCTCCAGGAAGCCCCTTTTAAGCAACAGTGATGCCATTTTGACCCAAAAGGCTCTCCCCAGAATACCCTATCTAGTCACATGTCCGTTTCAAATCTAAGAATAGCTGTAAGCAAGAGAAAACAAATACCCAGAATCTAAACGCATTTCTCTCTGCCAGGAGGACAGACTGCAGAACTGCGGGTGCTCAGGAAACCCAAGGCAGCCCTCTGAAGACCAGCCAAGCAATGGGAAATAACCACCATGTTTGCATTTTAGAAAATAAACATTTAAAGTGCACTCTCCCTCCCACAACTTATTTCACTTTTCTTTTTATCTTTACATTCATCCCCCTGAAGGCAAGCCAGGCTGACAGTTCTCACAGGTATTTTAATACCTGAAAAGGCACCAACTTTGACTGTGGAATCAGTCCACCATGCTGTCCATATCTATTTGATATGGAATGAAATCTCCTTTTATTAAGTTGCACCAATGAAATAAGGAGAGCAAGTGCTTATTCCTCATGTGGGGAGTGCCTGTGGGGCCCCACAGAAAGCCAACTTGATTGAACCAAGATAGACTGGAGCTCCAGAGTTGTGTGCACATGTTTGTATCACTCTCTACCCAATGTGATGTATAAGTACAATGCACCAAATAACAGTGTGTGTGTGTGTGTGTGTGAGTGTGTGTCCATCTCACCAGCTTGGGGAGATGATTTTTTGTTCCTAAACCATAACTATCAGCCTTAGAGAAGAGTGAGCAGCTGTAGGAGGAGTGGCACCCACGGGCTGAGAATGTGACAAATGAGAATTAGGTACCCAAAGAACTCATAAAGCAGATGCTTTGGGAATCTCTGCTTGCATTGCTTGGGAAGACTCTGAAGGAGAATGCACAGAAAGAACACACAGCAGTAAAAGCTGCTGAATTAGTGCTTGAGTGAGAGCAAAAGAATGTTGTAAAATAGTAGAATCTTAGAGTGAGGTCATTTACCCCATTCGTTAATTTTATAAATCGAGACAGTGAGGATCAAAAAGACCATATGAACTGCTCAAAGCCAAAGCCACAGAGTTCTTCCAGACACTGGTTTGCAAATAGGTTTTAGGTAAATTCCCATACGGTGCCATTTTACTTATTTATTTATTTATAATTTTTTATTGGTAAAGTCTCACTAAATTGCTGGAGGTCTTCGCTGGCCTCGATCCTCCTATCTCAGCCTCCCAAGTGCAAGGATTACAGGCGTGCACCACCACTCCAAGCCAGTAAGAAGTATATGTCATTGTTGATTGCTACCGTTGGAGTTCTCCCAAAAGTGAACCCTAAGATAAGGACTTTTTTTTTCAGGTTTGGCAGGTGCAAAAAATACTGGAAGGAGAATGGGGAAAGTATTGAGAGGCGGTTAGAGCGTTCATAAGGCGATACGATAATAAAGGGTGCGTTAAGCAAATTGCTTCTCTGGCACTTGAAGATAATACAACTGGAAAAGTGTGGGAGAGAGAGTTGAACTTCAGAGGTCTCCTACCTGTGGAAAGAGGAAGCCAGAGCATTTATCCATCAGTTCCCATCTGTCATTGGTTGAGAGATGTGCTTAAACACAGGTAGACCAAGCTTGGTCTGCAGGTAAGCTGAGTAGTGAGTGTTGGAAAGAATCTTCAGGAAAAAAAGTCAGAGATATTGACAACTGGAAATTAGCAAGAAAGCACAGAAATGAATAGGTGTGCTGGATACGGTGCTCCGCACCTATAATCCCAGCACTTGGGCAGAAGAAATAGAAGGATTTCAGGTTTGAGGCTTTCCTTGGAAATTTATTGAGACTCTTAGCAACTTAGACCCTATTTCAAAATTAAAAATAAAAAAGGCAGGAAGTGGCCATGCATGGTGGCGCACGCTTGTAATCCCCGTGCTTGGGAGGCAGAGACAGGAGGATCGCGCAGGTTCGAAGCCAGCCGCGCGCCCTGGCTTAGGAGACCCTGTTTCCAAATAAAAATGTAAAAATAGGTCTGGGAGTGTAGCCCAGAGGTAGAAGGGCTTCCAGGAACCCCAGTACCACCAAAAAAAAAAAAAAAAGCAGGAAGTGTACCTTGAAAATGTCCCTGGATCCAAAGGTCTGAATTATATATATATATATATATATACATATATATATATATATAATGTACCAACAATATTTGCTATACCAATTAGGAGTGACTTGGGCTTTTTTGTTTTATCCTCTATCTATTCAGATCATCTGTATACCATAAATAAATAAGTAGAGAAACCTACTTTTTTCTTGTTCACTATTTGACTGTCCTTTCCAGGTGTAATAAGAATGGCATGCACAGAGTCATGTCTCAATAATCTAGTTTCGCGCTCAATCCAGAGTTTGAAAACTCTGCCACCAGTACTGCACCACTGGATTGACATCACAAAATGTGTTTTCTAGCCCAAATCACCCATCGACATGTCGTTATGATATCCAACATAGATACACAGGTACACGTTTCTTAGCTTCAAAACAGAAATAAATATGTTCCAAATTTCTGAACATTACAGTATCTTAAATTTAATGAACCAGATGAATATTAGATGATACTTATAATTCTGTACATGATATTTGAAAAGACAACCTAATCCTCAATGTTTCTGTTAATACATCAGAGAGCTATGTAGACATACATCAGCCTAACAAATAAACAAGTACATCTCGCCGAGCCTCAAAAGAAGTTTATGTCTCAAGGCAAACTCTATGCATTCTACTGGTGCTGCCTAAAGAACTATTTAGAAAGTTGATTTCCAGAATAGTTAAATTTAAAGTCATTTTAATGTACAAATCTCTGACAAGAACTAGAAGTGCAACCTATCACCCTGAAAAAAAAGATAAAATAAACGTAGATTTAAAAAGGATTTGAATTTCTTTAAACCCTCAGAAAATGTTGCCATTTAGTAATGACATTCCTTATTCATTTGACCTTAGCTTGACACACTGAATTGCTCTGAATGGCGGTGGTCAGACACATAAGTTCTACATCTTAACTCTTGCTTTTCTAATTTGTACAAAAATGCACATTAAAAGAATACTCAGGTTAGAGCCAGAGACAATAAAAGAAGCAAAGCTGTAAGTAATTATAAAATCCACATTTACCAGTGCAAAGAGGTTACCAATGTTTCCCCACAAACTTTGATGGCATTCCATATAAAAATAGCTCAGACTCAGAGATATACCAAAGTTCTTACCTGGCTCCATGAATTCAAAATGCCTGGATTAAGAGCACCTGAACTATGCCTTGCAAATTAAAATTTAAAAGGGAATACCTTCATGACTGTTGAGGGACTAACTGGAATGTAAGTTGATTAATTATGGGGGACATGAGGTAAAGAGAGGTACTGAATTATTCCAAGAAAAGGTAGGGAGTAAATAGACCCAAAATCTCATTTTCACGCATACGTTAGTTGTTCCCAATAATGTGACACTGAAGTGACTTCACTCCATACGGTGAAGGAGAGCAAGAGACTTTGCTTACTTTGAGTGATTCATGGTTCTACTTTGGCTACACTACACATTAGAATTATCTGAGGAACTATTAAAAACACAGTGCACAAGGCCTCCCCCAGCATCTCCAAGATTAAAATAAAAAATTGAGATTATTTTAATGTTCATCCAGCGTTAAGAATCACTATTCATTTTTGGTAATAAAGAACAATAATACAGGCAGTCTTATTGTTAATTTTCTAAAAACTCATGATCTAACTATTCAGTTGTCTTTGAAAGTAAACAATTTATGTTAAAAGTACATAATTAATATGTTGATTTATTAATGCAGCAGAAATTTATTGAGCACCTACTATGTGCTAGATATAGTGATAAAAATTTTATGTGCAAGAATTAATAGAACATAGTCACTGACCTAATAATGTGCAGACGGGAAGAACCACAGTCATTTATAGGATGACTACAACATCCTGAAATAAATGCTTACGGTGGTTGTAAAAGAGGAATGAAGACCAAAAAAGAAAGGAACTAATTCTACCTAGG
The DNA here is from genome assembly GCF_963383645.1 of Muscardinus avellanarius. Classification (NCBI taxonomy): domain Eukaryota; kingdom Metazoa; phylum Chordata; class Mammalia; order Rodentia; family Gliridae; genus Muscardinus; species Muscardinus avellanarius. Next base: position 35,551,762 of record NC_137789.1, read on the forward strand.
GAAGTCAGGAAGGGCTCGAAAAAATAAGGTAAAAATCAAGTATAAATTAAAGGTAAGTTCGATTCTGAAAATACTGAAAAAATATTTGATACAAGTTTTAAAAACCTAGTCTTCTATGGGCAAGAACTTTAACAGACATTTCTCCAAAAAAGATACAAATGTCCGATTGGTCCATGAAGAGATTATCATTATCACTAATCACTGGGTAAATGCAAAGTCACACCACAATGAGCTACCACTTTGTACCCTTTATATAGCTACTCTCAGAAAATAAAGTAAAATAAAGAACATGTTGATGAGGATGTGGAGAAATTTGGAACTCTAGCACCACTGGTAGTAATTAAAATGGTATAGCCACTGTGGAAAATAGTATGAAAAATAAGATAACCATATGATCTAGTAAGTCCACAATTCCCTTTGGGTATTTAATTAAAGAATTGCTTGAAGTAATTCTTAAAGAAATTAAAAATATATTTATATATCCAGGTTCTTAGAAGCATTATTCATAGTAACTGTAACATGAAATCAACCTAAGTGTATGAACACACAATGGAATATTATTCAGCCTAAAAGAAAGGAAATAAAATCTGCCATATGCTACAATAATTCAGGACATTACACTGCCATAAGCCAGTTATTAAAATTATATATACGAGCTGGTTGTGGTGGCTCATGCTTGTAATCCTAGCATTTGGAAGGCTGAGACAGGAGGATCAGCTACTTAGTAAGGCCTTTGCAACCCAGTGAGACTCTATTTCAAAATAAAGAATAGAAAATAGGACTGTGGTGTAGCTTAGAGGTAGAATTCCTCTAGGTTCCATCCCCAGTACCAAAAAAAATTAATGGAAAATTAAATGTGGTATATATACACAATAGAATTTTATTCAATCAAAAAAGAACAAAATTATGTTATTTGCAGGAAAATGGATAAAACTAAAGAATACTATTTTAAGTGAGATCAGCCAGTCTCAGAAAGTCAAGGGTCAAATGTTTTTTCTTTTTATGTGGAAGTTAGAGAGAAAATAGGAAAAAAAAAAAGGGGGGGGGGCTTTAGATAATTGAAGAAAGAAACCAGTAGAATAGGGGATGGGGGAGGGCAGTGATTGGGGGAAAGAGAAGAACTGATGAAAGAAACAATTCAAATTATGCTGTACCCAGCTATGAGGGTGTCAGCACTGATCTCACTAATATATGCAGGGAAAGGTTGGCAGTGGGTGAAACTTTAGAGAAATACACTAAGGCCTGTGTGCTCGTTTGTACATCTTTGAACCTATGACATAATTAAAATGTACCAATAAAATTAATTATTTAATATAAAATTTAGTAAAAAAGAACTAATGTGTAACTTAAAAGGTTGAATGGCCCTAGGTTCGATCTCTTGTACCAAAAAATTTTTTAAAAATTTAAATTTAAAAATACCAAACACTGTATGATCCCATTTAGATGAAGTATCTAAAGTAGTCAAAATGAAAACAAAGTCATGGATGGCAGTATATGCCTATAATTCCCAGCACTTGGAAGGCTGAGACAGGAGAATCACAGGTTCATATCTAGCCTCAACAATCTAGTGAGACCCTGTTTTTAAAACATAAAATAAAAAGAACTGGCGGTGTAGCTCAGATGTAGAATGTTCCTGGGTTCAACCCCACTACCACACACACACACACACACACACACACACACACACACACACACACACACACACACACACACACACACACACACACACACGTCAAAATGCCAGAGATAGAAAGCAGAATGCTGGTTTCCAGGGGCTGAGAAGAATAGAGAAAAGAGAATGATTTGAAGTGGGAACTCTAATACATTGTTGGTTGGATTGCAAATTAGTGGGTCCACTTTGAAAGATAGTATAAAGGATCCTCAGAAGAATGAAAACAAATCTACCATATGACCCAGCAATATCACTTCTGGGTATCTACCCAAAAAACTAGAAACCCAACTACCAAGCTAATGCATGCATACTGTGTTCATAGCTGCACAGTTCACAATTGCCAAACTATGGAAGCAGACAAGATGTCCATCAACAGATTAATGGATCACAACTATAAGATATGTACACAATGGAGCTTTACTCAGCCATAAAGAAGAATAAAACTACGTCATTTACAGGGAAATGGAGAGAACTGGGGAATATTATGCTAAACGAGATTAGTCAGTCACAAAAAGTAAGAAATCAGATATTCTCTTTAATATATGGAACCTAGGGAGGAAAAGGGTCATAGGAGGAACTCTAGATGAAGAAGAAGAATCTACAAAAGAGCAAATAAGGAGACCTAACTGAGGGGCGAGGGGAAGAGGCAAATACCCCAATGTACAAACATATCATAGTCAATCACTAAGCCAAGCATGAGAAGGAGGGAGGGGGAAGGGAATGGGGAGGGAATTGGGGAAGGGCTAAATAAGTGATGTGTGTATGTATGCCTCTACTATCTTATACCCATTAGGATGTATGACTACAACGCACCAATAAAAAAAAAAAAAACTTAAAGAGAGTGATTGCTTACTCAGTACAGAATTTCAGTTTTGCAAGATGATGAGAAGGCTTCTGGAGATAGATGAGGTGATACTGAACATCCCTGAACTAGACACATAAGAATGGTTAAGATTGAAAATTCTGCATTAGGTCTTATTAAAACACAAAAAAACGTACAGACTTCCAATGATCTCTCAGTAGCAGTGTATTTCTTATTTCTTTAGTTAAAAAGGTTTTCTGAGACTAGTAAAGTTTTTTGTGTGTATGTATGATATTACTTTTGAGCTACATCGCAACTGTATTTTATTTTTTTTTTATTTTGGAACAAGGTCTCACTAAGTTGCAGAGGGCCTTACTGAGTTACTGTCCTCAAACCTGTGATCCTCCTGCTTCAGCCTCCAAAGTACTGGGATTACAGGGATGCACTACCAAACCAGGCTTCATTGACTTAATAATCAGCTCCTCACAGCAGTGAGACTCCAGTGAGAAAAATCAAGTACAAAAGAATCAGATTTGGGGTGTGATTTGCCTGCTAGTGTTTTGACACAGATCAGGCTTGTGATATCCACAGCCAAAATGGCAGGGCTTTGGAGACAGTTAGAAAATGCTGTGGTTTCAATAAAACATATCAAATATGAGTACCAGCTTAGGAAAAAAAATTACTAGAGGAAATAAGATCAGGAGCGACCAGAGATAGGATTTAAGTGAAGGGAGATTGAAAATAGGAAAGAAGAATCTTGGGTAGAATGGGAAGGAGAGCCCTCCTTCCCATTCCATGGTAGCAAGTAGTAGAATTTATTAATTCTACTGTGTATCCAGCCTCTCATCTGAAGTTGCTGGAGCTCCAGCCTGAAAGTATGGGAGAGAAGACAAAAACTGAGTTTGCTGATTAAAACAGGAAAGGGTCATAAACGGTGACAGAGAAAGAAGTCTGTGGCATCCTTGTCTTAAAAATGTACTTCCAATTTGCAGAAGTCAGAGTTTGCTCATTCAACAAATCATCTTTATGTGCACTTAGTATTTTTCAGGCACAAGGAACAAGGCACAAGCTCGGCCCTTCCATGGTTTATAGTCTGCTGGAAAAGATAAACAAATATAATAGTGTAAATTACTTGAAGCTGAGAATTATGCTCCATCTTCTTTGCCTTCCCCAGTCCATCCCTACTGCCATCACCTCTATCATCCTAGAAGTATTCAGCAACTTAATGAAAGAATAAATGAATATATGAATGAATGAGCTAAGCTTTTATCTTATAAGTAAAAGCCTGAGTTGAAAGAAAGCATATCATTTGTACAGAACAAACTTCTCACGTTGTAAACAAAAAAGTGAGTGATATTAAGAGAAATTGTAACTTGCTCAAAGTCATAGCTACAGCCATTTAGTTTCTCTTTCACAAAACCTGTATACATAGTCCAAAACCTTTCTAGTGGTCCCAGTGAAAACTTCTCTGCAAGGAAACTTAAAACATAAGAAACACACAGGGCAGCATAAGCTACATCAATATTTGTCAGAGTCAAAATTAAACAGTAATGCGGCTAAAAATATTCTTTAGAAAGTTTAATGGAATTGGGGAAACTCTAGCCCTTTGTCCATTTCTGCTGCAGGAAAAGAATATCTGTGGTGTCGCACGCTTGTAATCCCAGCATTTGGGAGGCTGAGACAGGAGGATCATGGTCAAGGGACAGCCTCAGCTACTTAATGAGGCCTTTTGCAACTCAGTGAGACTCTGTTTCAAAATAAAGAATAAAAAGTAGGGCTGGGGGTGTTGCTTGGAGTAGAATAGCCCTGGGTTCCATCTTTAGTATGGTACACACACACACACACACACACACACACACACACACACACACACACCAGAATACCTGTAATTGAGTAATTTATAAATAGTATTTTATTTGACTCATTGTTCTGGAGGCTAGGCAGTCCAAGATTAAGGCAGTGTCATCTGGTAAGGACCTGTATCATAAGACAGAGGGAGTCAGAAGGACAGAAAGATGCCTGAGTCAGAGAGCAGAATCAGGCAGTTTTACCCACTCTCAGGGCAACAAAACCAGTTGAGATGATAATGACATTAATCCATTCAGGAGGGCAGAGCCAGCATGGTCTAATCTCCCCTCAAAAGGTCCCCCTTAGTACTGTTACAATGGCAATTAAATTTCAACATGAGCATTAGAGGGGACATTAAAACCATAGCATACACCAGAGCTAAACACATGGAAAGCTCCAGTGTTTAAAGATGTTATAAGACTGGACCAGAGGACTTCCGGGAAGATGGCAACTGAGAAAAACAACGTTTACGAGTCCTGCTAACATCGATCTCTAATGCCACAAAATCAGCGCTTTTCATAGCCAGAAAACACTATCAGCAGAGAAATAAAAAATATAAACACAAGGGACAGAGAAAAAGAAAACTAGAAGAACAACCAGAGAACAGAAAAGAAACCAGCCCAGATTGTGGAGCCGCACCAGTGCATCACAGCACCAGGCTGCAGAGTGGAAAGGTAAAAAAGGAGCTGAAGTGAGCAGCTGCGGATCATTTGGGTGTAATTCAGCAGTTCTTTCAGCACAAAGAACATCTAAAACTCCCAGTGGCCAAGCTCATCTCGCCCTCGAGGGACTCAGAACGGAGCTCAAATCTAGAAAAGAAATAGGGCAGGCTCATGGCCGAGGGTGTGGCAGTGGCACCATATTGCCAGCAGCTGAGGCCAGTCTGCCACACCCGTGACAGCGCGCACAATACCTGTGAGTAAAATTTCAGCGGAGAAATCCTCAGGATAATCTCCCTGGGTCTCCCTGGGTCTGAGATTTTGCAGTCCATCTCAGCGAAGGAGTAGTGGTGGCAGAGATATCATACCAGAGTCACAGCTCTCCGTGGGAAAACACCCAGCCTGGCACACCCACAGTTTTGTGCAGCCTCTATTAACTCCCTAGGTCTGAGACTTCACAATACAACGCAGTAAAGGAGTAGTGGCGGCTGAGATTACCACAAACTCGAGACCAGAGCACCCTAAGTGAAGTCATGGTAACCCAGGAAAGAAACCAGAGAAGGCACAAACTTCTGAAATCATGGGAAAGAGGAACAACAATAAAGCAATGAACACCCACAACCCCATAATATCAGAACCTGATAACACAGAAATTCAGAGATCTCCAGAAGATCAAATAGGAATATAACTGTAGAAATAATACAGGACTTTTGAAAAAAAATTAGAGAGATTCTAAAAGAAATAAAGGAAGCAATCATTGAAGTAAAGGCATCAATTCAAAGTATAAACAATCGATTAGACCACATGGAGAATAGAATCTTGCTCCTAGAAGATGATCACTCCAAAACAAACGCATAATTTCTAACTTAGAAAAAAAAATTAGACAGCAGAAATCTGACATTGAAGAAATATGGGCCCATTTTAAGAGAACTAACCTAAGAATAATTGGAATAGAGGAGGGAAAAGAAGGTGAAACCAAAGGGATAAATAATATCTTCAAAGAAATAATAGCAGAAAAATTTCCAAACATAAAGCAGGAGATCGATACATAGGTCCAGGAAAAGTATAGAACTCCCTTTAGACAGGATCAGAGAAGACATTCTCCATGCCACATAATTGTCAAAATGACCAATGTGAAAGCCAAGCAGAGAATTTTAAAGGCAACAAAAACAAAAGGCCAAGTGACATTCAGAGGCAAACCAATTAGAATCACTCCAGACTTCCCAAACCAAGTCATGAGAGCCAGAAGGGCTTGGAGTAACATATTCCAAACTCTGAAAGAAAACAACTTCCAGCCAAAAATTTCCTACCCAGTAAAACTATCTATCAAATTAGATGGGTAAATAAGAAGCTTCCATGACAAACAGAAACTGAAGGAATTTATGTCTTCAAAACCAGCATTAGAGAAAATACTCAAAGAGATTAACTACAAAGAATAAATAGGTAATACACACCAGAACCAAAGAAACAAGATTTTCCACCCAGCAGATAACTAAGCAAAGAAGAATATATTCATGTGTTTATTGGTTAAAATCTTTGGAGATTCATTATTTATTTTAGTCTTTTACCTATTTCTAAATTGCATTGTTTGCTTTTATTGTTACTAATTTTTTGTTACTAATTTTTAGGATTTCTATTTGGAATATTAATATACCTTCAGATATAGCATTTGGAAATATTTTATCCCATTCTATCAGTAACTTTTAACTCTGTTTACATTGTCTTTGGATGTACAATTTTTTTATTTTTTAGGAAGTTTGTTTATTTATTCTTTTGTTGCCTGTGCCTTTGAAATCATATCCAAGAAATCATTGCCAATTTCAATGTTGTGAAGTGTTATGACCCAGGTTTTCTTCTAAAAGTTTATAGTCTTAAGATTTACATTTAGGTCTTTTATCTATTTTGAGTTAATATTTGTATATGGTGTTAGGTAAGGGTCCAATTTTATTTTTTTCATGTAATTATTATTTTTCAACAATATTTAGTGAAAATATTATTACTTCCTTTACCAAATTTTCTTGGAAACCTTGTAAAAAATAACTTGACCATATATGGAAGAATTTGTTTGTAGGCTTTTTATTTTACTCCACTGGTTTATATATCTGCCTTTATAGCAGTACTACACTGTTTCAATTATTGTAGCTTTATAGGGTTTGAAATCAGAAAATGTACATCTTCTAGCCTTGTTCTTTTTTGAGATTTTTTTGGGTATTTAGAGTTAATATTTCATGTTAGGATAGATTTTTTTCTGAAAAAAATTGTATGATACTTTCACCTTAAAAAAAAAAAGAAAGAAAAAGGAGATTCAAAATGGCGACTGAGGGACACAACACTTCTCAGTAGCTGAAATAAATAAGGTACAACTACTTAGAAGGCAGTGTCTTAACTAACAAAATAAATATATCCCAGGAACCAAAACAGATCCAGGTACCTCGGTGGAAGGGAGCCAGAAACCCTGAACTCGAGATTCAGTGAAGAAGAAGAAGAAGAAGAAGAAGAAGAAGAAGAAGAAGAAGAAGAAGAAGAAGAAGAAGAAGAAGAAGAAGTAGAAGAAGAAGAAGAAGAAGAAGGGCAGGAGGAGGAAGAGGAAGAGGAAGAGGAAGAGGAAGAGGAAGAGGAAGAAAAAGAAAGTTCAGGCTGCAGACACAACTGGGCCACCCACTGGGGCCAGCGTGGGCTGCCAGCCCACACTGCATTCCCTAGTCCTGAATGATACCACCGTTGCAAAATAACCCAAGAGACTGAAAACGGTCATAGAGCCTCATCTTAATCAGTGAGCGGTGCCCACACCAGAATCCTGTGTGCTCACCAAAGACAGGACCACAGTGGCACAGTGAGTCCTGCAGACACCTGGATCAAGGAAGCCAGGTATCTGAGTACATCCAGAGAAGCTACGGGTCTTAGCGTGCGCCCCAAGTCCAGATAGGCCCTGGGCGTCTGTCCCCCAACCCAGAACCCAGCACTGTCCTTGTGCACCCTGTCTGCACCCAGGACCCCCGCTAGTTGCCTGTGCCTGTGCCACCCCCACCTATAAACTTGGTGCTCCCCCTGTGTGCCTAGACCCCCCACCCCGCCAGAGCCCGGGCACTTACCTTGGGGGCCCTGCCTGCTTCCTGGGCAGCCAAAGCTCTGTGCGCCCATGAGATACCCTCGGGCCCCCAGCTCATGCACCGGGTCCACCACCAGCGTGTATGCCCGCCGCATGCCCTGGACCCTAGTGCTACTGTCATGCGCCCTGTACACCCTGCTGGAGCCAGAGACCAGTGCTGAATCCTGCACTTCACCCCCGGACCTGTGTGTGCCCGCCCCACACCCCTGGCCCACTGCTGGGTGTCTGCACCCGCCCCACAGCTAGAGACTCAGTTCTAGTCTAGAGCACAGCCCTGTGCACCCTGGCTGAGCCCAGGACCAGACACTAGGCGTCTGCGCCCAACCACGCCAGGGTCCAGTAATAGTAGTGCACCCTGCCTGCACCCTGGGAGTGCTCTGGCAGTAAGTGTGTGTGCCCAGGGACCAGAAACCCTTCACCCAGGGTGTATCTTGGGACCACACGGGCTAGCCCAGTTAGAATTTCCAGAGACACAGGAAAATTTATTGAGATGCAATACCTGCACAGGGCCTCAGGGGGGATTCCTAATACTAAGTCTACTTTGGACATCCTCCACCCCTGCTGTAGGGAAGCACAGGCCTGAGGTGAGTGCAGAGGTGCTGATGAAGCACAGGTGGTGAGTGCAAAGGTGCTGACTACAGGTTGGAAATATACAGAACCTGGGAATTGTACAGAATTTATTAACAGTGACACCAGACATTCTGACATCTAAACCCAAAGCTGTCAAAAGAAAGAAAGGTGTCCAAACACCCAGAGAATGACTTAAGGAGATGAAAATAGAGTACAGAGGAAATTAAGAGACATTGGATTATATTCTGAAGCTACCACAGCAATCAGACATTCAAATATTATATGGACCTGACCCCATATTCATAAATAAGTAGGACTGTTTATTTCTTTTGCTGTTGATGTTTTGTTTTGTTTTTATATTGCTTTTGTTTTATTGTTGTTGCTATTTTGTTTTTTTCCCCATCCTCTTTTACTTTTACTTGTCTTTTTTATATATATTTGATAGTTTGCTTTGTTTTCTGGTTTCACACAGTCACTAGTTCTTTTTATTTTATTCTTGTCCTTTTTTCCTCTTTCTTCCTCTTTCTTTTCTTTTTTCTTTTTCCTCTCTTGATTGGTTTTTTTCTTTGATTACATAATAGTTAGTCTTGGTATCTTGTGTTGATATTTTATTTATGTTTGTTTACTCCTTCCCCCACTCATCTTACAAACTTCCCCACAGTAACCTATCTACTCTTTTCCCAAAAAACTTTCCCACAATATATCTCCTTGTTTAATACTCAAAGTGTTTCATATCTCCATACTTACTCTACTAACTACAAGAGTCCTACTAATTAACTCTCATTCTCAACAAGATATTACCTTATCATACTTAAAGTCCTTCTCAACCTAAACATATCCTCTATCTAATCCAACTCCTATACCCATCACCCCAGCTTCTCCCCCATCACCCAACCCTCAACATGGAAAAGCACTGCTGACCTGCTGATACCTCTAAATTCCTAATACTAAGATTGGACTAAACATAATACTCACAAGCAATGGGTAGAAATCAGAAAAACAGGACTGAGAACACTGAAAATATGAGAACAAAGAATAATGAAGAGACAACAGAAATCATGAATACTGACCTACAAGAAATGCAAGAAGGGGAGTTCAGAATCTTGATCTAAAATATGATGAAAGGTTTTAAAACAAGTCTACAAAAAATGAAAGAGGAAATTGAAACACTAAGAAAGAATCAGAAAGAGGTGTGGAATGAAATGAAAGAGTCAATAAATGAAATGATGACAACAATAGAAAGAAATTCTGGAAGATTAGATTAAATAAAAAGTAGAATATCACTGTGAGAAGACAGTAAATTCAAAACCCAAAACACAGTCAACAGCATACAGAAGTCAGTACAGCAACAAAACCTAAGCATCCAGCAATTATGGGACAATATGAAGCTTCCTAACCTATGGATAAAAGGCATTGAAGAAGGGATAGAATTACAGACCAAGGGCATCCATAATCTCTTCAAAGAAATAATTTCAGAGAATTTTCCAAACATGGAAAGAGATTTGGATCTTCATGTTCAGAAGACATACAGAATACCACTAAGACAAGATCAAAGAAGAACATCCCCACGTCATATAATAATCAAAATGACCAACATAGACATCAAGGAAAGAATCTTAAAAGCAGTGAGAACAAAAGAATGAGTAACATATAGAGGCAAAATAATAAGAATCACTCCAGACTACACATCCCAGGTCATGACTGCCAGGAGAGACTGGTATGATGTGATTGATCCAGACTCTGGAAGAAAACAACTTCCAACCAAAACAGATATATCCAGCAAAACTATTATTCAACGTTGATGGAGAAACAAAAGTATTTCAGGATAAGCAGAACCTCAAAAAAAAATCCATAAATTCTAAGCAAACACTAGAGAAAATACTTAAAGAAATAAACCATAAAGAAGAAAAAAGAAGCAGACTCCAGAACCAGAGAAGAGATGAAGTTGATCAGCAGAGCATCTAAATATGAAGAAATAATACTATATCCAACAGTAGATAGAACACAAAATGACAGGAAATAAACAACACATTTCAATAATAACACTAAATGTCAATACATTTCAATAATAACACTAAATGTCTCCAATCAAAAGGCACAGACTGGCAATGTGGATTAAAAAATATAATCCAAATATATGCTGTTTGCAAGAAACACACCTTACAGCAAAAGGCATTCACAGACTGAAAGTGAAAAGATGGAAAAAGATATATCATGCCAATGGGGACCAAAAACGGGCAGGAGTAGCAACACTGATATCCAACAAAACAGACTTTAAGCTAAAACACATAAGAAGAGACAAAGAAGGGCACTTCCTTTTATTAAAAGGAACAATCCACCAAGAAGATATAATGATAGTAAATGTTAATGCCCCAAATGTGAGTGCAGCCACATTTGTAAAACAAACTCTCTTGGACATAAGATCTAAAATAGACCCAAATACAATAATAGTGAGAGACTTCAATACAGCTCTCACAACACTAGATAGACCTTCAAGGCAACAGATGAGTAAAGACTCTGCAGACCTGATGAAAACTATAAACCAAATGGACTTAATAGACATATATGGAATATTTCAACCAGGAAAACAGAATATACATTCTTCTCAGCAGCCCATAGCATCTTCTCCAAAATAGATCACATTCTGGGGCACAAAGAAAGCACCAGAAAATTCAAAAGATTTAATATAATTTCCTGCATCTTTTCAGACCATAATGGAATGAAAATAGAAATCAACAACAGGAAATCCAAAATAAACTATTTAAATACATGGAGATTGAATGACATACTCTTGAACGACAAGTGGGTAAGAGCAGAAATTAGGGGAGAAATAAAGAAATTTATGGAATTAAATGAAAACAGAAACAACTTACCAAAATCTATGGAACACTTTGAAGGCAGTGTTGAGAGGAAAATTCATAGCATTTAGTGCCCACATAAGAAGAACAAAAAGCCACCAAGCAAACAACCTAATGACACAAGTCAAGGACCTAGAAAGACTGCAACAGTCTACTCCCAAAGTCAGCAGAAGGCAAGAAATTATTAAAAAAATCAGAGCAGAAATAAATTTTAAAAAGAACAAAAAAATTCAAAGAATCAACAAAACAAAAAGCTGGTTCTTTGAGAAGATTAATAGGATTGACAAACCCTTGGCCAACCTAATCAAAAGAAAGAGAATCAACTCAAATTATTAAAATCATAAATGAAAAAGGAGACATCACCACAGACAGAGGAGAAATTCAAAGGATTATTAGAAACTATTTTGAGAATTTATACTCCAACAGACTGGAAAACATGTAAGAAATCAATAGGTTTCTAAGCACATACAACCTACCTAAACTGAATCAAGAGGACATAGCAAGCCTAAACTAACCAATAGCAAACAAAGAAATAGAAACAGCAATCAAAATTCTGCCAGCAAAGAAAAGCCCAGGCCCCAACAGGTTCCCTGCTGAATTCTACAAAACTTTCAGTGAAGAACTAATACCAATACTTTACAACTTGTTCCCGAAAATTGAAAGAGACAGAATTCTCCCTAATTCCTTCTAATGAGGCCAGTATCACATTAATCCCCAAACCAAATAAAGATACTTAAAGAAAGGAAAATTACAGACCAATATCCTTAATGAACATAGATGCAAAAATTCTAAGCAAAATAATAGATATATGCATGCAAAACGATATCAAGAGTATTGTACACCATGACCAAGTTGGTTTCATCCCAGAAAAGCAAGGCTGGTTCAACATATGCAAATCAATACATGTTATTCACCACATAAATAGAACTAAGAACAAAAATCACATCATCATTTCAATAGATGCTGAAAAAGCATTTGACAAAATCCAATACTCATTTATGTTAAAAACACTGCAGAAAATTGGAACAGAAGGAACATATTTCAACATCATTAGGGCTATATACAATAAACCCAAAGCCAACATCATATTGAATGGAGAAAATTCTGCAAGAATTCCCTTTAAAATCAGGCACAAGACAAGGATGCCCAATATCACCTCTCCTTTTCAATATAGTCCTTGAGACTCTTGCCACAGCAATAAGACAAGAGAAGGAAATCAAAGGAATTCAAATAGGAAGAGAAGAGCTAAAACTATCCTTATTTGCAGATGATATGATTCTTTGTCTAGAAGATCCAATGAACTCAACCAAAAGACTTCTGGAGCTGATTAACCAATTCGGCAAATTTGCAGGATACAAAATCAACCTAAAGAAATCAGTTGCTTTTCTTTATGCCAACAATGAATCCACAATGAAAGAAATAAAGAAAACTATTCCATTTACTATAACCTCTAAACCAATAAAATACCTAGGAATAAACCTAACCAAAGATGTAAAAGACCTCTACAGAGAAAACTACAAAATATTAAAGAAATAAATAGAAGAAGACCTTGGAAGATGGAAAGATCTCCCTTGCTCATGGATAGGCAGAATTAATATCATCAAAATGGCCATTCTGCCAAAAGTGATCTATAGATTCAATGCAATCCCCATTAAAATACCAACAACATTTCTCATAGACCTGGAAAAAAATCAGTTATGAATTTTGTATGGAGGAAGAAAAGACCAGAATAGCCAAAGCAATTCTCAGCAACAAGAACCAGGCAGGAGGCATCACAATCCTGGACTTCAAATTATACTATAGAGCAATAGTAGTAAAAAAAAAAAAAAAAAAAAAAAAAAAAAAGCATGGTATTGGCACAACAATAGGCAGACTGACCAGTGGAACAGAATAGAAGATACAGAAACAAACCCACACATCTATAGTCAATTGATCTTTGACAAGGGGCCAAACTCATATGCTGAAGAAAAGACAGCCTTTTCAACAAATGGTGCTGGGAGAACTGGCTATCCATTTATAGAAAGTTGGATCTGAATCCTTACTTCTCACCATGCACAGGAAGCGACTCAAGATGAATCAAAGACTTAGAAATTAGACCAGAGACTGTGAAGTTATTAGAGAAAGGCATAGGATCTACAGTCCAACATATAAATACAGGGAATAACTTTCTCAGTAAGACTTCCAAAGCACAGGAAATTAAAGCAAGAATTAATAAGTGGGATCTCTTCAAACTAAAAAGTTTCTTCTAATCCAAGGAAACCATCAAGAACCTAAAGAGGAAGCCTACAGAATGGGAAAGATCTTTACCAGCCACCACTCTGATAGGGGGTAATATCCAGAATATACAAAGAGCTCAAAAGGCTCTGCACTAGCAAAACAAACAACCCAATAAAGAAATGGGCAACTGAAATGAATAGACATTTCACAAAAGAAGAGATACAAAGGGCCAATAGTTACATAAAAAATGTTCAATATCATTAGCCATCAGGGAGATGCAAATCAAAACTACACTGTGATTCCATCAAACTCCAATCAGAGTAGCAAACATAAAGAAATCAAAGAACAACAATTGCTGGCGAGGATGTAGGGAAAGAAGAACTCTTTTATACTGTTGGTGGGAGTGCAAAGTAGTTCAGCCACTATGGAGATCAGTGTGGAGATTCCTTAGAAAACTGTGAATGGATCCACCATATGATCTGGATATACCACCCCTGGGTATCTTGCTAAAGGTGTTAAAATTAGAAAACTACAGTCACTTATGCATAACCATGTTCATAGCAGCACAATTCATAATAGCCACATTATGGGACTAACCTAGGTTTCCATTAACAGATGAATGGATTGCAAAATTATGGAAAATACACACAATGGAATTCTATTCAGCTATAAAGAAAAATAAAATAATAGCACTTGCAAGAAGATGGAAGGAACTAGAGAACATTATGTTAAGTGAGATTAGTCAAGCACAGAAAGAGAAGGGACATATGTTTTCTCTAATATGTTCAAGCCAGGGAGTAGTGGTAATACAAGAGGGATTCCAGATGATGGAGGGGAAATCTCAGCAAAGCTTGAATGGAAGGATAGGAGAGGAAGAAAGCTGAGGTTGTTCAATGGAGGAGCTGCATATGAATATGTGTAATAGCATAAATACAACATGATTAACCTGGACACTCTCTAATGGGGGGGAAGGGAAAGTGAGGGGGAAGGGCATGAAGCACAATGTAAATGTACACCACTCTCAATATGTTCCACTTATAAAAAAATAAAAATTAAATTAAAAAAAAGAAAAAATATCCTCTGGTAAGAAAGAAAGCAAAAAGAAATGTTATCTCTAAGTGATCACAAGTTTGATATCAGACAAATTAATCTGTTATGTGAGATTATCATTGTTAATTTTGGATAAAGTGCTATAATATTAGATGTCAACCACTAAGCCAACCATGGGAAGGAGGGATGGGGAGGGAATGGGGTGGGGGTTGGGTAGGGGCTAACTGGGCGACGTGAGCATGTATGACTACACAAGGTTTTTTTTATCCCATTATGATGTATAAATACAGTTAACCAATAAAAAAATTTAAAAAAGGGATTCGAACAAAAAAAATGTTAAAAAAAAGACTAGATCAACAAAATAGTAGAAGAGAACACTTAGCTCAAAAACAGAGCTAAGGATGCATCAGAGTTCAGTATTATATAAAATGTGTACTACAGATCAGAGGATAATTTTTAAATAGTGCTACAAAAACTGAGAAGTGTTTAGAGAAAACATTTTCTCATGACATATTCTAAAATTCTAGTCTTTTTAAAGAATTAAATGTAAAACAAAATAATGACAGAAATTATAAGAAAACATTTATTTTGTCTTTGAAGTAGGAATACTTATAGTTTTTCACAAAGAATGACAGATATGTTTATAAAATGTTAAACTTGGAAGATTTTTAAACATTACCAAAATTAAAAATCAAATAACAAAAGATTTGACAACAAATATAGCAAAGGGTTAATATTATTCTACTAAAACCCCATACATCTCATACATTAATAAAAAAAATCACAATCCTATAGTAAAGATACTTGAATGAACAATTTATAAACATAAAAGCAAATTGCTAATAAACATATGGAAAATATTTTATGTCAAAGGTCAATAAGACATGTATGTGTATATATGCATGTGTGTATATATATATATATATATATATATATATATATATATATATACACACATATATATGAGGCAGGAATATGTCCTAGACCATATAATAAAAGGTAAGAATTAATTAGTAATTAATGGTAATTACTGGTAAAATTCCTCTAAGATTATGAAACCAAGGAATGTTCCCACATGTGAGACTTTAGATTTCTTAAATTAAAAATGCTTAGGGGATCTACTTCCAAGATTGTTTCAAAACAAATTTACATAATATTAAAGAAGAGATTGTTGAAGGAAGAAATTAATAAAATGATATATGTATATATAGATGTATGATAGATGAATGAATAGATAAAACTTTAGCACTACTAATAATTTTAAGATTCAAGTAACACATAACAGAAGAAAATCAACAAACTATAAGAAAGAAATGCTAAGGAATATTAAAGTATTTTGAGGTCCCAAACTGAGTAACTTTGGCTAAAAGTATGCAGGTAAAGCCATTTCTATTGTGGCTTCAGCAAAACCAGTGGTTTTGTGAACAGAAGAGTAGATTATGATAATACAGAAAGTGTGAATTTTTATTAAACTCTCAAAAGAACTGAACACTCCTTTTTGAATGTAGTTGCAGAGCACTTATAAATATTTAGCTGGAGGAAGTACTCATCGATTGCCATGCACTGAAACAGAAAGCAGAGTAACAATAAGCCAACCCCATTTGTACTGGGCTCGGATGACACTCTAGAAAATGGGCTCGGATGACACTCTAGAAAATGTCCAACTCAAAGGACAGGGTTCCTGGGTTCTGGTAATAGAGACAGATCAAGGATAGAATCCGATGAAGCTACAAAACTAACTGAAAAGAAAAAAACAAGAAAAAGGTTCAAAGAGAAACAAAAAAGTTTGGCAGACACTGAAAAGAGAGAAAGAAGTGAGAAACGCACCTTAAAAAAATCAAGAGATAGTACCAGAGGGACTTCTGATGATGGAGGGGAAATTTCAGCAAAACTAGAATGGAAGGACAGGAGAGCAAGAAATCTGAGGCTGTTCAACGGAGAAGCTACATATGAATATGTGTAATGGTATAAATATAACATGGTTAACCTGGACACTCTTTATTGGGGGGGGAGGAAATGGGGGAGGGCATGAAGTACAATCTAAATGTATACCATTTTCAATATGTTCAACTTTAAAATAAAATAAAATATGGAAGAAAAAATAAATAAATACATAAATCTGAAAAAAATAAATAAAATTTACTTGTTAGGATCATACATTAAAACTATAAGTTAGTGTTATAAATAATTAAAGATATTACTTCAAATAAACTTACTGTCCTTCAAGTTCATTAAAAAAAATCAAGAGAGGCTGTGAGTGTACGTCAAGGTATAGGATCTGCCTCACATGTGCAAGACCCTGGGTTCCATCCCCAGCACTTCAAAATAGAAAAAAAACATATAGAAAAAGAAATCAAGAAAGATGATGGCTAAAAACAAGCTATAAAGATTTGTAATTAAGAGATTAGTAAAGAACTTAATGAAAGCTGTTCCACTAAAGTAGGAGAGCATAACCCAGATTATCATGAAGAATCGAAGTGAAGGAAGTAAAAATATCAAAGTAAAACATTTTTTAAAATTTGCTGGAAAAAGAATTAGGAGACTGCTTTGAAATAGAATTGGTGAATTTTAAAAATGAATAAATAAGTTATAAGCTGCCAAAACAATATATATGCATTTCTGTGTTGTTATGACAGTTAATCCTGGAAAAAGTATTTTTATTTTTAACAAATTGCTTCAGTTTTGGGATTCAAGGACCCTTAAATATTTGCCAGGATTGTTAGTCATCTTGTGTTATTTTTAATTAGCACAGGACCCTAATATCTACTAGACTCCTGTAAATAGAATCAAATGATCCTATTTCCCACCACAGTTCTTCAGCGCACTGCTTTTAGCATTCAGTATCAGTGACTTGATTTCATGGTCTTTGGATTTGTCTTGCCCAGGTAACCTTTAAGAACATAACCCTTGCCACATAACTCTTCTGTCAACCCACAAATACCCTTTAGAGATCTTTTCATATGCCATCTGCCTTGGAGAAAAAGCACCCTTATTATGAGGCTATTGGAAGATGTTTAATTAACGTTTTATAGAAATAAAAAAGGCTAAATGTTCAGAAAAGCTCTATGCTTCTTGTGTACGAATAGTCATTAAATTATCTGACCATGGAGAAAAGAAAGCCATGGGGAGCTGGGGTGTTCTCAAGGTCCTCTCTGTTCCCATATTCTTTCTAAATCTGGCATCTCTATATACCTCTTCTGCAACTGTTCTCAAGCTTCCTAATCTCCATGTACTCCATTTCCATTTCTTGTACACTCCCAACAAGGCCACAATAGGGAACCAACAGAGGGAGCCAAAGTGTGAACTCTGCTGCCAGCATTAAGCATCCATTTTCAACATGGCTAGAGGTTTATCCTCCCAAGAAACACACACCCATCAACTTGATACTAGAATTCTATCATGAGAAACAATTATGCCTCCAAGAATCTTCCTATCATTTTGGTTGCCTAATGAAAGGTATTTTCTAACAAGGAGCCCAAGGCTCGTCCTTCATCAAAAATATAATTGAGCACATGGACTCACTTTCCCCAAAATTTAGGGCTTGACAGGCCTGGCTCCAGAAAGTAGAGAACACTTATAGACATATCCTAGAAAGGTAGTTGTCTATATAAATATAGAGGAAGACATGAATCTAGACACTAGGGCTATGTCACATTGTCATTCTGGCTGGCCACCTGGCCCATGCTAACCTTTTAAAAATGGCTAGAGATTGTTGGTGGGCCTTGCCATGGCAGGAAATAGTTCATATGTCAAGAACTGGTCGAACCGATGGAAGAGAATGCACCTCCCTTGATAGCTCCCAAATACCACCACATCACTCATCACTCTGCATCTCTGACTTCCTCTTCCCTCAGCAGTGAGAGTGTCCTGGTAGCCATGGTACATTTAAACTCCGTTTTCCTTGCCTCTACTTCACTGCTCCCCTAGCCACAGACTTCAGTTTGTAGCCCTGCTTTAGGTAATCTTATTCAAGGGTTATACCCACCTAACCCTTATTAGCAAATGGATTTATGGAGCTTATTAATTAAGCCCAGGAAAATCCATTCCTTTAATGTATTGCCCATCAGTAATATAATCGTCCCACCTACCTCATCCCTGAATTTACTCCTATCAACACAACTTTCCAAGGAGCTCTGGCATCCACCCTGGCTTCTAGCATTTATCAGTAGGCTTCATCCAATAAAGCTCTGCTCAGCCTCTGAAGAGTCCCATATCAGGGACCCTGCAGTAGAGAGATGCTCATTCGAGGATGCCTGACCTTAGGCCTCCAGAGAGTCCAAAACAGAAACTCAGTGGACATTAGTGAGGGAGAAATCTCAGTGCGATACTGCTAAGGAAGTAGCCAAATACAAGAGTGTGAAGTACTGCTCTATGTCCCTTTATCTGACTCCAGTTCATCTCCACAAGGGACCTTCAGAGGAACCTTAAAAAAGTTCCTTAGCTTGGAAACTGCTCCAGGCTCCTCCCAGTTTTTGGCTTAAGAAAATAACAAAAAACACAAAGAAAAAAACAAACAGGTTCTCCTCCAACTAACCCATCAAGTGTATTGTGTTTAAAAAAAAATCTAAAGAATCTCATATCTAGAACAATCCTTTGAAAGTTCTAATCTGTTTGTTTCAGAGGAGTTGAACATTCTGTCTCCCCACACCTCACCCTAGCTCCTATCCCTTTCTCTGGAATGCTATATTTCTTAAATGCCTCAGAGACATTCCATTAAGTTAATTTAGAGCCAAAACATCTGTTCCATTTTATTTGTTTTCTCCTAGTTTGATAAAGTGGCAAATATCATTTGATTTGTCCCTAAAGCATTCAGTGTTAGATTTCTTCCCTCACCAAGAAAATGACATATACAGTAATTCTTTCTAACTGTATGTAAATTCCAAATGCTACCTTAGCAGAATTATGAAATAAAAATGAATGCTTTTTTAAAGCATTTAAGGAGACTGGGGAATAAATGATAGAATTTTCTTATATTTCTTGTATATGCAGATAACAGATACATTTAATGCAAGAAGGAAATAGAATTTTAATAGAATTTTTAACTAAAGATCTTGAAACAAAACTAGACATACATTTTAATTGAATTTCTGGCTCAAATTACAGCAAACCATTATAAATCATTAGGAATCAGTTTTAAAACTGCTTTCACTTTTCTCCGTATTACAAACACAGAGGTAAGCTTTTACAGCTTCAGATAAGTGTTAATAAATTACCCGAATTTCAAAATTAATGGCTGCCCGGCTGCTTTGGGGAGATATCATTGTGTTTCATGAATATTTTGATTTTGTGATTAGATCAAAATGCACTGAATTCCTAAACAGTCATAACCAAGGTCTGCTGATCATAAACTGTTCTTTTTTTAATAAATTATATTCCTCACAAATCTGCTGATATGGAATAATTAGAAATTGGTTGCCTGCATTTACTGTAATATTTGCATGACTTTAGATCTCCACCTACTGATCTAGAGGCTGGCAGGAAATGTACATTTTGTACATTTCTAAATATACCTTGCCTGAAGAGATAATGGTTTATATTGTGATGGTAAGAAGGTTTTTATTTGCAAAAAACAAAGAGGTGTCACTTGCCAGTTCTGGAAGACATTGATTAGGCAGTTTATGTCATTCCTATTCAGAACTTATTATTTACAGCTTTCTTGTTTCCTTCCCTTTGTAGGAGATAAAGATCTGTATCTTGTAAACTGCTTAAAGAATGTCTATTTTGTCTTTTTATGGAGTCTTGAAATACATTTTATAAAATGCAAACATCCTAAAACTAAGTATAACTGTGTAAAATACAGTGCCCCAATCTATTATAATATCTCCAAGTATAACCTTTAAATTAAGTGGTACCTAAATAGTTACACTGTGCTGAAAAAAATAAAGGCCCTAGTGTAGACCCATCCTTTTCCATGTAAAGCAAATGCATCTTAATTTGAATCTATACAACCTTTATCATATAATCTGATAATTAAGTATGGTTATACTGGAGAAATTATCAATTACAAAAACACTTAAGACTGTTTTTTATCCTTCTAAACCTAATGATCTTTTACAAACAAAACTAAGTGACTCCAGGCATTAAAAGTTTGCATGTTTATACTTCAATATGATAATTTTTATGGAGCATTTCTTCAAGGGTTGTTGAGAGAGAGATTTTCAATAAGGAAGAAAAAGAATTCCTGATAAAATCCAGAGAAAGATTTAGGAGAAGTGTCTATAAGCTGCCTATTTTCACCATTTAAAGGCCTAGGAATTAAATAAGAGGTTTCTGAAGGCTCTTTGTTCACTCCAGTCAAGGTACAATTGGTTTTCTCTGAGCCTTCATAGTCTAGGACTGAGGAGTCCATAACTCCCTAAACTTGGCATCATCACAATACAAAGCAAGCCTCACATGGGCCTTCTAAATTGAGACTCAGGTCAACCAGTTGTCTTACTTGTAGATCATGGCATATGGCATTTTCTTAATGAGCTGTAAGAAACATATCACTAACACAACATATCACAAACATATCACTAACTCTTGAGATTCTTTTAAGCTCCACTAACCACAAACACAAAATGAAGTCAAAACAATGGTGCCATTGAAATGCTTAAGAGTCTATGACAGCCAAGCATGGTGGCTCATACCTGTAATCCCAGTACCTGGGAGGTTAAGGCAGGATGATTACAGGTTCAAAGACAGCCTCAGCACATAGTGCTATGCTCATCACCTAGAAAATCTTGTTTCAAAATAAAAATAAAATAGGGATAGAGGTATAGCTCAGAGGTAGACTGCTCCTAAGTTCAATCCCAGTTGAAAGAAGAAAGAAAGAAAGAAAAAAGAAAGAAAGAAAGAAAGAAAGAAAAGAAAGAAAGAGAAAAAAAAGTAAGACTAACTTTCCAGTGAATATTTAACCTTAAAAGATTCCACCAGTCCAACACAGTGAGTGCTAAATTTTAATTTGCTTATTGGAAAAGTAAATGTGGAATAGCATTTACATCTTGGCTTACTGTAGCTTAGGTGGGAGCAAATATGTCTAAGAATCTACCCCCTAATCCTAATTAGAGTCCATGAAAGAAAATAAGAAACAGAGCATAAACTAAAAGTAACTATCTACCTTTTATGTCAGTTATGTGGATTAAATGAGAAAAGCATGTGAGATGCTGCAGGGCCTGGAATATAGTAAAGCATAAATAGTATATTAAAAATACAAAATCAACAAAAACCAAGGAAATATTAAGGTTTTCATGGAGACAAGCTTTTAGCATGGGTTTTTGTTGTTTTCATCTGACATCTTTTATACATTCTGTTTTCATGTTTCTGCAATATCCACATAAATCTATTTATGCATATATTTGCATTGGGAAAAATTCAGGTGAGAATGTTTTTTCTTTGCAAAGGAGAGGGCATCTACATTAGTCATATATGTCAGCATTTGCATACACAGAAGGCATCTCCATGGCCACAAGCAGCTCTGTATTCCTTAATGGAAGATAAAATCTGCATAGTAGAACCACATTTTCCCCAAATCAACTCTGTCATCAGGAAGCTTAATCATGTTAAAATATATTCTTCCCCCTGAGTATGTTTATGCACTATACATGTTTATTTTTCCAGCTAGTTCTAGTCCAAATATATAATTGCTAGTTCAAAAATGAAGAAGGCATTTCTAGTAATAGACTGGGTTGTTCAATAATTGTTTACTGAGCATCTGCTTTATTCCAACACTCTCTCTCTGATAGGCCTTCAGGATCTAGGGGGTGAACAGAATCAGGTACCAGCTTCAGCAAGCTGAGCCTATTGAATAGAAAAAAAACCCTCATGTTCAGTTATAGTTCACTGTGGCCAGCTCTACAGTAAAATCAGGCTCAGCATACTGTATAACTGAAGGCAGGCCTCTAAGACAGGCTGAGTGGCCAAGAAAAGCTCTTTGAGATGCTTAAAGTTTGGAAAGATGAGGAGGAAGAAGCCAAATGATCGAGTAGGAGGAAAGAGCATTTGGAGGGCCAATGCTGGAGGAGACATGAAACAGTACAGCATCTTGGAGAAAGGTTATGTATTACATTTCATTAGAGTTGAAAAAAGGATGTCTCTAGGTATCCTGCAATATATGATTTTCCATTATAATCCATTCAACTACATATGGGTTCTATAGTTTGGATCTTAAATGTATCCAAAGGCCCATGTGTTAAAGGCTTGGTCCCCAACTAAAACTATGGGATGTGGTAGAAAGTTTAAGAGACAGGGCCTAATGTGAGGCCTTTAGATCATTGAGAGACCCTAGTCTCATCCTCTTTCTCTCTTTTGTCTCTAAGCAGTGCTGTGAACATTTTTGTTCTACCACACTTTTCCACCATAATATACTGTCACAGGCCCAGAACAACAGGACCAAGCGATCATGGACTGAAGTCTCTAAAACTGTGAGCCAAAATAAACCCTTTCTCTTTATAAAATGAATGTCTCTGGCATTTGTTTTAGTGATGGAAAGCTAACACAATGGGCATTATCCCAAGTCTCCTTGGTGTAACTTGAAAGCAATTCTATTCACCCTTTTCCATACTCAGTTGAAGTTGTAGGAAAATAAACACCTCAGACACGAGATACACAAAATAGAAATCTTGATCTTCTGGCAAGACTTCTCTCTAAGTCTTCTCATCTTATTCAATTATACCACCTCTGCTCAGTAATAAAATGAGAATCAAATCAGAAAATCAGAACCATCTCTCTTTCTCTCTCTCTCTCTCTCTCTCTCTCTCTCTCTCTCTCTCTCTCTCTCTCTCTCCTATATATAATCCATACCTCTAATACATTCCCAAGTACAGGCAATTATACTTCCAAATGATGCTTCTACTATTTCCTTCTCTCCATTTCTATTATACCACCATACTTCATGTTTAAACTATTGCCAATGATTTTCAATCCAAACTCTCTAACTCAATTCTTAAGTCCTTATAATCATTTTTTTTTACAGAAGCCACTTTAAAATGTTAATCTGATCTTTTCTCTTTGGCTTAAACTCCAGCAATAAAAACACTTTTGCTCTTTGAATCAAGTTTAAATCCTCACTAAGACAGAAACTTCCAATTACCTACTAAAATCCATCTTCCCCTTCTTCTCTGAGAATAGAGTTGCATCTGGGCAAGAGATGTCTCAATAACTGAAATTTATTGTTTCTCTAGAATCCAGGTGTGGTCATGTAATTAGGTACATGATGGCAGGATGTGTACCATTTCCACAGCCAGGCTCTGGAATGTGGGATGCCCACAACTTGATGCTCTCTTTTTTTTTCACCAACTAATTATAGTAACAATGAGAAAAATCTTGGAAGAGTAGTAATGAGGCTAGCACAACACTTCTGTTAGCCTAAATTTCTGGATGAATTTAACAAGGAGAAATCTGTTACTTTCCCAAACTGCTTTGTGAGAGGAAAGTGGATACTTTTATTGCAATTTGGGATCTCTTTGTTCTGACTATCTAGCTTTCACTTCCATCTACATACTTTCCCCAGTTTATAAGTGCTATGGTTTGAATGTTTCCACAAAACTTATGCTGAAGTTTAATCTTCATTGTTAGGTATTGAGAAGGTGGAAAATTAATCTGACTATGGCATTTGGAAGTGGGACCTTTAGAAAGTAATGAAGATTGAATTAGCTCTTAAAAATGGGGCCCTAATTTAATGGGGCTCTTGCTTTATAAGAAGTGTAGAGCTCAGGAGTAGAATACCCTTGGGCTCAATCCCCAGTATCTCACACACACACACACACACACACACACACACACACACACACACACACACACAATAACAGTGCAGAGAGATCTAGGATAGGACTTTTTGTCTCACATGTGATGCCTGTACCACTTGGGAAGTCTGCAGAGGGTCCCCACCAAGAAGGACCTCACCAGTTTGTGGAGCTATGAGCAGAATAAACTTTTTTCTTTACAAATTACTCATCCTGTAATAATTAGTTATGGCAACAGAAAATAAACCGAGACAATAAACCTTTGTTAACTTTATCTGTGGTATATTCCCCTATTCACAGCTGGCTTTCGAATGTGCCAAGTTCTTTCTGCCTCATAGCCCTCCTGTACACAGTTCCCCTGACTTTGAATGCCCACTTCTTCCTTTTTCACCCAACTCTTTTTCTCTGCCTGACTTGTATGTATCTTTCACTGTGTATCTTCTAATTATCTTAATAGTTGACTTTCAGTCCAGAGCTTCAAATCGATGAGATTTTCCTTGATCTTGACAAATTAAACCCAGTCTTTCATTTTCTTTCATATTATGCCCTACTCTTTTCTCTTTTTCATTCTTCCTTTCACTAAAGGTTCACTGAGCATATAGCCAAACACTGTGCCAGAGATTGAAAACAAAATTGATGGTATGTATGTTGGTTTATAGACTATCAAAAGAGATGCAAACATGAATATATACATTAATAAATGATTTCAAGTATTGGTAGATGCTATGAATGACTTGGGAAATAGTAAAGAATTCTAGCATTTATTATAATTTCTAAATTTTATTTTGTTTCTAAACTTGTTTATTAATGTCTGTGTACCCCAATGAGCTATAAAAGTAATGTTTTAATTGTCATTTTGTGTTCGCTGCCTTCCACAAGGCCTGGTATATATTAACCATTCAATATGCAAAGCAAACATCAACAGAAATGAAGAGAGAAACAGACAATTCAGCAATAATAGTTGACTTTGATAGTTGACTTTAAAGACTTTAATATTCTACCCTTCAATAATGGATGGAACAACTAAGCAGATTAGTAAAGAAATAGAAGACCTAAACAATACCATACCAACTAGACCTAACAAAATATTTTACTCAGCAATAGCAGAATATACATAGAATATTATGTCTAGGCCATATAATAAACCTCAGTCTACTTAAAGCCATGACATAATGTAAATATAATCTCTGGTCACATGAAATAAAATTATAATCAGAAAAAATTGAGAGACTATATACATATTTGAAAATTAAACAAAGTCACAAACAACCAAAGGATTAAAAAAAGAAATAAAAATGATTATTATAAAATACTTTGGGATGAATGGAAATGAAGTCATGACATATCACAATGTATGGGATGCAGCTAAAGCAGTGTTTAATAGAGACATTTTATGTGTAAATGTCTATATTAGAAAGAAAGATTTGAAATCAATAATTTTACCTTTCACCTTAACACGGTGCGTAAAAAGATCAAACTAAACCTAAAGCAAGCAAAAGAGCAAATTTAATAAAAACCAGAAGAAAAATTGTGAGTAATGTCCAGAATAATGTTGGGAAATAATTCTGAGGCCACATTCAGGCCCAGAAAGAAACAAGTAGCTAAAGAATACCAACGCTTGTTGTTGTTGTAAAGATGGGATTGGGCGTGGAAGCACAGAAGCCACAAATATACATCCCAATTCTTGGCCTTCTTAATTTAAATCTCCAAGAAGAAGCCTTTCTTTTTGTTTATATTATGAGCATATATTGTAGGCTTACGTTGCTGAAAGGATGTTTCTCCACTAGGGTCCTGCAGTTCTTTTTCACTGGGCGAGTCACCAAAGCACCTGAATGTCTTGGGAAAGGTGGATTCCTACTGTCAGTTGAACACTGTTAATAGGTCAAAGTAGAACCACAGGACTGCCTTGTGGACTAGATCCCTATTCCTTAAAAATAACTCCTGTGGAAAGATCACTTTAGAGGTTAAGATGCTGAATATTTCCAGCTCCAGTTCTCCAAGGGTACTAGCTAACACTAACGTCACTTAATTTCTTGCATCTTTTTGATGCAAGAAATTTACTCTGAAGTCTGAAATAACTTAAACTATATAGCACGGTATACACTGGTGGTTAAATGCACACATTTAGATCTTGATTTCGTAGAGTCAAATCTCCTGGTTTTGCAACTTATCCAACTGGGTGATTGATTTAGTCTGAATTTTTTTGTTGCTGTGGCCAAAATACCTAACAAGGTATTTTGTGTATTGGGCTTATTGCATCTCACGGATTCAGCAGTGAGTCCATGTTTTCAATGCCGATAAAGCTGGCAAAACCACTCTTGCCCTATGGTGGCCAGGAAGTGAGAGTACTGGAGAAAGGAGGGGGCTGAGAACGGATTCGAATCCGTAAGTCCACACTCCTAGGTCAAGCTATTTCAGCCATGTCCCACATCTGGACCTGGCTTTGTTGCCTAAACCATGACCTTCTCTGGGGTACATTTTATATCCAAACCATAACAGTAACCTTGAGTAAGTTAACCAGTCTATCTTTACCTCCATTTTGTTGTGTAAAATAGGAACAAAAAATGATCACATAGGGTTTATTTTTTTATTTCTGTGGTACTGGGGATGGAATTCAGGGGCATTCTACCTCCAAGCTATACCCCCAGCCCTATTTTTTATTCTTTATTTTGAAACAGGGTCTCACTGAGTTGCAAAGGACCTCACTAAGTATCTGAGGCTGTCCACAAACCAAGATCCTCCAGTCTCAGCCTCCAAATGCTTGAATCACAAGAATGTGCCACCACACCTGGCAGATCACATAGGGTTTATATAATTATTAATATGATAAACACAGTAAAAGTATTTAATAGGGTACCTAACATGCAAATGAATGCATGTTGGTCATTTTTTCTACAAAAAATTAATGTATACATAATTGTACTTAATTCTCACAACCAGGTTGGGAGGCATTTTATGCTCACCTAACAAATTGAGACATAGTGGCCCAGAAGTTGTAAAACAGGTTTAGACACAAGGTTTTTCTTTCTAGTTCACCGTTGTTAGCTTAGACAGCAGCATAATATTGAAGAAAATGGGTCCTGTGACAAGGTAGACTCAGGCTGAGCCCCATAGTGTCTTCTTTCTGGTCATGTATTTTCAGGCAACATATTTTATCTATGTGCCACATTTGTAGGATGGAATGCTAATTCCAACTTTATGAGGTTGCTATAAAATTAGACGTGAAAAAAATAACTCATATAGTACCTGTTACATATTATGTGATCAACAAATGTTAATTTTCTTCCTTTCACATCCCCTCTTGGCAATAAAAATATTTTTTCCTTACAGCAAGCTATACTCAAGAGGATCCCTCTGTGGCTGTCATATCAAGAGAGTCAGCTTTAAAATGCTCTCCCCTTCTTTGTAATGTTAAACATTTAATACAATTGTGTAACTAAGATGTGCTCATTATTATTGGATGGGATGAATGTTAAAATAAAATGAGACTTCTCGTAGTAAGGTTGTCATGATTTTCATTTATCAAAATGCCATACAGAGAGGCAAGAAGAATTTTTTTTACTTTGTTTTTGAGCACTGCAAAATATAATAAAAAGAAATGGCAAATAAATTTTAAAACACAAAGAGCTGTAAAGATCCTGAGGGAAAAACAAATATAGATAATATAATATAATATAGTTATGAAAACATGTAATAAATTGCAGCCTTTCTAATGGAAATTATTTAGGCTTATATAACCAAATTGAATATTTGCTATCAGTTAGCACACTCACATGAATGAAAGGGAGAAATTACTCAAAGTATAAAACAAAGTTTCCTACCATTTTAATGTAAGAAAATAGATTAAAAAGTACTTGCCAAATAAAAAAAAACTAAAAACATAGGGAGAAATAATCTTCTTACTATTGTTTCCAGGAAGAAACTAGTAGAAAGGAAAACTAGCCCAATTGCCCTTTCTAAAGCTAAAGGTGGCCATTATTATCATTTGTACTGAACAAAGAAAGAAGGTAAGGATATGAAGGAAAGAGAGGATATGAAGAGACTAAAATATTGGATTTCAACTAAGGAAAAAAATGCTTTTGCCAAGAAACCTGAAAAAAAATGGAATTTGACAAAAGGCAGTCATCAAAGGATAAGGAACTTCTAGGTCATTTCTAGGTCCAGTTTTCAGATTAGGGACTCAGATCATAATTAACAACATCAAAAATATATAAATAGTAGTAATAATGATAATTTTCTTTACCATCCATGATTGCTAGCATTTGACAGAAAACAAGACAGTAATATCCAAGCCTGGGCTCTGTGTCCACACTTGAGTAACTCCAGAAAAATAGGACTCTGATGGTCATGATATGATATAATGCATTTCATCCAGCTTCATTGATAAAGCTCTCCTTCTCTCTTAAATTCTCAAAAGTTATCATCCATACCTTACAAAATGGACCAAACACTCACAGTGTCTCTATTTCCCAGCCATTTAACTGGAATCAGGGACATTTATAGAATTATAAGAGGTGAAAGAAAATATTTTATTAAGATAAATTTAAACTTCATTCTGAAGTTTAGATCACTGATTTTTCACATCTCATGAACAATACTTTTACATTTTTAGCCTCTGTAATTTAACTTTTCACATTCTTTCCAATTATGCAAACTCCTTGAACAAATAAATCCTGTATTATATTGAATAGTAACAAAAACTTTGACATGCTGTTGATAAAGTGGCCTAATGTCATTTGAGAATATCCAAATTTTCAATACAACCATAATACATTATTTAGCCTTATAAAAATTCATTAAATTACAACAGAAAAATATGTGAACTCTTTCATCTAAAGGAGAGTTACTGTGTATAAACAAAGGACAATCAGTTTGGTTTGAGCCCAGAGTTGGT
Organism: Muscardinus avellanarius; assembly: GCF_963383645.1. NCBI lineage: Eukaryota > Metazoa > Chordata > Mammalia > Rodentia > Gliridae > Muscardinus > Muscardinus avellanarius. The sequence continues at coordinate 35,581,163 of NC_137789.1, forward strand.
AGTCGACCATGTTCATTTTGAAGTGAAAAGGCTTAGCATTCACTTCCAGATTTATTGCATGCATTATTCAAACCCATTCTTTTTTTTTTTAGAAAAATGAAATTATTTGTACCTTACTCAAAGTACATGTCCAAAACGTAGGTTAAGGCCGGGTGTGGTGGCGCACACTTGTAATCCCCGCGTTTGGAAGGCAGAGACAGGAGGATCACGCAGGTTCGAAGCCAGCCGCGCGCCCTGACTTAGGAGACCCTGTTTCCAAATAAAAATGTAAAAATAGGTATGGGAGTGTAGCCCGGAGGTAGAAGGGCTTCTAGGAACTTCAGTACCAACAAAAAAAAATGTAGGTTAAGACACATTAGGTGCAGAGGTGCAGAGGCGCATGCCTATAATCTCAACTACTCAGGAAGTTGAAGCAGTAAGATTCAAGGTCAAAAGAAAAAGAAGGAGGCAGGGGATGCTCAGTGGCATAGTGCTACCTAGAATGTGCAAGGACCTGTGTTCTATCCAGTGTAAAAATAAATAAATAAATAAATGTAAAGTTGATTGTGTTAAAACACACATACACACCAAAGCATCTAATGATTCCCTTATCATTCATTGGGAGGTGACTCCCTTGACTTTGAGAAGAACACAATTATTATTAAGAAACTAATAAGCTGGGCATGGTGGCACACACCTATAACTCCAGGACTTGTGAGGCTGAGATAAAAGGATCAGAGGTTTAAGTACAGCCCCAGCAACATAGCAAGACCCTCAACAACCCAGTGAGATCCTGTTTCAAAACAAAACTTAGAAATGGGGTAGGGGTGTAGCTTGAAGTTAGAATGACCCAGGTTTAATTTCCAGTACCATAAAAAATTTAATAAAATAAAGGGTACCAAGATATAGATCATTCATATCAACCAAATAGGCTGCTAAGAGTAAACTAACTGTATGCTTCGGCATTAAAACAATAGCATTTGAAAGAAATACAAGGGAATTTCCTCATTGCAGATCATTGGTGTTCATTTCAAAAGTAAGAGATATATCGCACACAGCCCACACATGCTTGAGTCTTCTTTGTAAGTTACTTCAATCTACTTTGCAAATCACCATCACCACCCAGCCAATGTTAATAACACAAAACCTCACCTTCTTTCCATTGCAACATAGGTCCCTATTCCATAGTATCAATGGCATCTACCAAAATTACTGTAGAAAATCACACCTACTTTTTCAGGAAGGGAAAGATATCATAATAGTATATTTACAAAGGATGAAATGTGATGCTAAATGGGAGGATAAAGTGTATGTAATACTGTCACATGTCTTGGTTTTGTCTATGACCCTGAATTCAAATCACAACTGCAATCATCACAAAAAATGCTATCCATTCATATTTCCAATTCTTCACTTTTGTCACCTTAGAATTGTGCAGGTCAGCATGATCTCTCAAACTATACAAGGATGTGGCATTTCATTAAAAAGAGAAAGATCTCAGTCAATGGAAGGATAGCAGATTCCCAGTGGTGCAACAGAGCTAATAGAAGCTAGAAATAAATAACCAAAATATATAATAGCTAATATGTATATATGCATGCAATATATAATAAGCAATAAACACCATAAAGAAGTGTTGCAGTGGAGGGGGAAAGATAGGGATGCCTGAATCTACTCTTTCCCAATAATGCCTTCTTTCTCACGTGTACTGAGGAAACAATGGAAAAGAAAGACAAGGCTGAATGGGTACACAGTCTCGTCAGAATTAGCTGGGTTAGAGTCCAATATCCCAATGCATGGTTCTTCCATAAACTGCTTCTGATGTCCAAAGCCCGTACTTAATTCTCCAGCTACTCACCAGAAGTGATGAAAAGTTAAGAGTTTGTACAAAAGAGGAGCGATAGAGACTTGTAAGAGAGCGCTGGCATGGTTTACCAGTCATATCTCTTAAACAGAATGGGGAGGAGAAGGGTGAGATCTTAGAACAAAGGTACATCAATTCCAAGACTAAATCCACCTAATAGTATACCTGACCCAAGAGATTCCCTTTAATCTAATCACTAAGGTTCTGTAAAGAATAAGAAAGATAGAAGAAGCTCTCTATCCTCCTCCCTTAATAAAGTCTCTACTATTTGGAGAAATCAAAGAAATAAGAGACATTAAAATCAAAGGAAAAGTAAGTTTCTGATTTATTTTTTTCTTTATTGTCTTTCTGACTGCTTCCTTCACTCCTTTTCCTCCATTTATTCCATAAAGTTTCCATCTGGGGTACCCTACATTACTAGACTCAATCCACAATGCTACCTGGATTCTGATCAATCCCAACTAAATCTCAGCACAGACCTAGTGTCCTGAGCTTCAGGTAGTATCTTACATATCATCTAACTTCATTCATCTTCACCTAATGAAGTGATGTGGTTATTAAAATTTATCTCTAAAATTTATCTCTTGCCCCTTCACTTCTTCCACCAAACCTCATGCTCCTCATGCATTATTTTTTTTTTAAAGTGTCTTAAAAGTTTGTAACACCACTATACAATCAATTATGCAAACTAAAAGTCTGGGAGACATTATTGACTCTCTCTCTTCTCCTAATCTCTAATATCAATTAATAGAGTGTTACCAATATTAGCCACTAAGTACTTTTTTCTTATCCTTTTAATTCTCTCTTCATGCTTTGTCTACCTAACATTACAAATGTGGCCAGGTTACACTCCTATTGAAATTCATTTATGGTTTCTACCATCTGTAGGACAAATTCCAAAGTTCTGGACAGGTACAACTGTTTCTCTCCAAACTCAGCTTTTCTCTCTGATTTCATCTTCTGCTTCTCCTTTCTGCTATTCCTTGAGTTCACACAATACCTGCCTCCTGGCGATTTCACCAAACACTTTCTTTCTTCAGCTAGCTATGTTCAAAATTTAGAACAGTCGTCCTCACCAAGTATCTACTCCATCTTGATAATTATTTATCTCACTTTGAGTCAGCATACTTGTAATATCCCCCAAAAATATCCTGTTATTCATGCATACCTCTCAAATGAAGTTAGATTATAATCTCCTCTCTGTTCCATCACCCCTGGACTATGAGATACTTAATGGCTGTATTGCGTGTCCTTTTGGAATGGAATGGGTGATTATGAATGGACCTATTTACTCCAAAGTGGAAGGAAGGAAGGAAGGAAGGAAGGAAGGAAGGAAGGAAGGGAGGAAGGGAGGGAGGGAAAGAGGGAGATAGGTTGGTTTTGAATAGAGTTTAGAAAGTCATCTTGATAACCAACAAATATATAAATGGAAGGAATTTGGGACAAAAGGACCATATGAGCAAAAGCATATAGTATACAACTTAAAACAATGGGTAGAGAAAGATGTATGCAAAGGAGATAGAGCTAAAAAGAAAGTTTGGTCAAGTTGTGAAGGATGAAATACTAGATTAAAGAGTCTAAACCTCATTGGAAAAAGTAAACCACTGAGGAATTCTATGCAATAACGACCATACTAAAGTAGTTTTGTGAAAGTGATGTACAAAGCCTAGCTCAGTGGCATGCATCTGTAATCCCACTACTCAAGAGACTAAGGCAGGAGGATCACTTGACCTCAGGAGTTAGAGGCCAGCCTGGGTAACACAGCAAGACCCTGTCTAGAAGGAGAAAAAGATAGAAAGAGAAAGAGAAGGAAGAGGAAGACAAGGAGAATGAGGAGAAAAAGGAGAAGGAGAAAAAGAAACGAAAGAAGAAAAGAAAGAAAAGGAGAGGAAAAAAGTAAAAAGAAATCTAGGAATGCCACAAAGTAAAAAGAGACGTTACAAGAGAAATTGTAGGGAAAAGAATTACCAGGGATTGGCAATAAATTGATAATAAACAACTTCAGTGACTTTAAGAATAGTGATATTATTAACAATGAAATTCACAAATTGTGTTCGGGTAAGAGGATTGATGATGAATATAAATTGGGACATGTTGAGCTTGAAGGTTTATTAGGTGATGCATTTGAAGATACCCAGGGTTGATACTCAGGAGTTTCTGACCTTGGTTTCAAAAATAGATTAAGGAGTCATTTGCATAGATAAGGGAGATGAGAAATAAATGTGGTTGTCTGTATGGCCTACCATCCTGAGGGTATAAATGAGTTTATATTTTATCTGAATCACATTTTATTATGTTAATATTTAAATGTGCTAGTACAAACCCTTCTTAAGATAACATAAGAATTCACCCCTTCCCACACAGAACCATATGTAGTTCTGGATGTTTCTATGAATATCTCTTCTCAAGGATTATTCATTCTGTATTATTCTCTTTATAGAACTCTTTATTAAATTTTGTTGCTGAAATATATAGGAAGTTTATACAACATCTACATTGATTTTAGTGACGGGCTCATAGCCTTTCTCTCCACACTGTTCTCGGGGGGTCCTTGGTGGCATTCCTATCCACTTTGTCTACCACCCCATGGTCTTATATTGCTAGAATCAACATGGGTGTTGTATAAAGTAGGCTTCATATTTCAGCAATGAAAGGTAACAGTGGTTATAGATGGATTTTTGAAAAAATTCATGTAGAGTAACCTGAAAGTTAAGTGGAACAATTTTTTTTTTATTTGTTCTCTCTCCCCTATCCTCCCATAAATAAAAGCCAAAAGTAATTCTACTTAGAGAAATCTGAAGTGATTTCAAATATATAAAACTATATAATATACAAAACTGTATTTTCCATTTATTTATATAACTAGTAAGTGCTAGTCACAGATTTAGAGATTAAAATATTTATAATTTATCTGATGCAGAATATGCTTGTAATTCATTATAAGGACAAAAATAATTTATAAAATATGAAACACAGAAGAAGGAAAATAGGTTAAAGTGTTATAAAACATTGTCTCACCAATAATTAATAAGAACTCTCACATACAAGAAAGCTCTCTTCATTCACATAAAATAATAATTTTCAGATTTGTGATTTAAAGACAACCTGAGGAGTCTGTAAGTATGTGATTGAAGCACATTTTCCATAGGGCTACAGGCATTGTTAGAAGTTTAGTCTGCTCAGCTTATCAGATGCTCTACATCTCTCTGAGTCCCAGTGTTGTTAATCAAGATAGATGGCCCACTAGTTAATGCTGCTGTTAGTAAGACTGTGGCAAAGATTAAAAGGTTATCAAAGAGATATAAACAGGAGTTCTAGGATTCCTATCTAACATATGAAATTAACAACTAATAGGTATCTTTCTTTGATAGTTGATTTGATTGAGTGCATGTGGATAAAAGTCAACATGTGAACAACTTGATTGTCTGCTGAATTAATAGAATGGAAGAACTTTGAATGGTTCTGAAAGCTAATTTAATTCAGAAACCTCAGTGAGGTTCCAGCTCTTTTGTGAAACTACTGAATAAAATGTTGGCAATTCATTCCAAATAAAACATGGGCATTTGCTGCTTCTGTTCTTTGGAATAATAAAAAAAAAAAACACGTGTAAAAATGGTCTTTTCAAGGATGGAGCATTAAGCTTATGAGTAAGTTCGTATTATCCTCTAAATAAACACTGGAAATTAAAATAAAACTGTTCTTTGAATTTGTCTTGAGTTTACAGTTAGTTCTATCTCCATCTTCCTTTTGCATTTCTCTTCCTAGCTGTTTTCATTTATTGGAATTTCTTCTCTAATAATTCATTTTTAAAAAATTTTTAGGCTGATGTAAATTTCAATTCCTAGTAGGATTTTATTGTTTCAACCCATAGTGGGCCCTTATTAGATTCTATGTAGTATTAAAGGATACAGTGTAGGACAGACTATAGTTCTTGCAGGGCTCATCTCAAATCAGTTGATCATTCTCTGACCTCTCTCTTCTCCCCCGAGTTTCCCCATAGCCCTAGGCTATTTTCTCCCTTGGGGAATTGATATTTCTCCTCCCTCTACTTCTATTTACCTGAACTTCTTCTGGACAGATCTCATGCATTCCTTAAAATTCTGATGCAAACCCTTCCTCAGGAAAGCTATTCCATTATCCACACCCCAACCCTGTGACCACCATCTGCTCATCTGCCATAGTGCTTCCCACCATGGTACTAAGTTCAGCAGAGAAATAAATAGTGGTTTCCTGCCTTTCACCCCTATTGGATTATAAACCATCGAAGCAAGGGCCATGTGGTTCTCATTAACTGCCTAACAGAGATCCTGGTCCAGAGTGATAGCTCAGTACACACTGTTGATCACCTAGCTCTAAGGGACAGAGAAGAAACACCAGGTCATTTCAGAACAGTCCAAACCCAAAACTAACCTCTGGCTTGAATCTACCAAGGCCCACTTGGGACTTGTCCCAAGGCAGGAGTTTACTTGATTTAAGTCTTTCTCCAACATACGGTTTCTTGCTGAGTCTTTAGCAAACCTGTAAGAGAATTGCCACACCTGGTTCTACAGTACCTGAGACTGATTTTTTTCCTTATGGTAAATTCCAAGTTCTCTTGGACCTTCTCCCTTTCAATAATATTATTTCCTATAAAAACATCTAATTTTGCATTTTTATGTATTTTTAGTTATGTCAGTCTTTTCAATGAAAGAATAACATGAGCAAGATTATAATTCCCCCGAATTGTAAGTAGTCATTCAAATTCTAGCTGGAGCAATGCACAGAACATAATGTTAACTGGAAAAGGCAGTCCTCAGGACCGTTTTCACCTTAGGAACCTTGTTGTGTCATTCCAGATGTAGTCTGTTAATAATAAAAGTAGCGGAGAGAAATACACCACAATGTCAACTGTGGTTTTCTCTGAGTTGTGAATTGCTGTAGTGTCTTCTTTATGTATTCCAATAATTCCAAAATTTAAAAAAAATGGTGATCATGAGTAATTCTATAATCAAAGAAATGAGTTATTTGAACTTATAAACAATGACTAGCCAATAGTAAATACTAGAAAAATTCTTGTGTTCCCCACACAACTCCCCCTTTTCCCTTCCTAAATACCAAGTGTGTATTCTCAAAGCTGAGTATCATACAAGTCCTGATAATTTCCAATTCCTTATTTGCATGCAGAGAGCATGGATCTTTGTGGTAGCCTGCGATGGTTTTAGTTCTATGTCTGTCACTTACTAGTTTGATGGTCTTAAGGTATTTAAATACTCTGAGTTGAGTCATCACTAAAAAGGAGACAATTTCATCCACTTCAACTTGAACAAATATCCTTATGCTTTCCCACAAATAGAAACACTGTTTCCACCTTGACTCATAATATTCCTAGAATATTCTTACCTGGAAGTTGGAAAGGAAGATTCCTGGTCTTGAACAGTAAAAGTAATTCATCCTGACTAATGGTAGGACTAAGAGTTGCTTTGAACATGCAGACAATGAATTGCAAGTGACCCCCACATCACAAAAAGACAGGGGTTTTAAAAACATTTATCAGAATCTTAGAATGTTCAAACAAAAATAGAAGGAAGAAAAAAACCAGTCCATTGCCCAAATCACAAAGGAATTAATGTAGAAGTCAGATGAAAACCTAGGGGGCACGTTTGTGTAATTTTCAGTATGAAATATGGTATTTTATAGTAAGCAACACATGTATAAGTCAAATTTCATTGAATTTAAACATATTTTAAGTATTCTAAAGTTTTGCCATTTGAAAGACTCCTACCATAAATACTATAACTAAAGAATCTTTTTGGCAAAGCACATGCCCATAAATTATTTTTAAATAATTTCAAAATATTCAACTTAGTTAAAGCAAGAAAAATCTAAACTGAATTATTTCTAATATATTTTACAGATCCAAAGAAGTATAACTATTATAAATTATTGACTAAGCCAGGTGTGATGGCACAGGCCTGTAATACTAGTATTTGGGACACTGAAACAGGAGGATCTTAGGTTCAAGGCCAGCCTCAGCAACTTAATGTGACTCTCAGCAACCTAGTGAGATCCTTTTTCAAAATAAAAAATACAGAGGGGTGGGGCTGTAGCTCAGATGTAGAATTCCCTTGAGATTAATCCCAGTAACATAAAGTAACTAGTTAATTATTGTATTTATTTGTTCTTGACTATGGTATGATTTTTACATTTTAAAAATATTTATTATAAAATATTTCTTTTACATGCAAATTCAAATCTAAATTAAATCTTAGCTTAAATGCAAATCTTACTGTTATTTTCATTACACCAACCACCATAAAGTCAGCTGACATATTTCCTAAAAATAAGCAACTGCAACTTTCAGTATTATTGTGACTAAATGCAAAATATCCCAAATGAGAGTGTTGGCACTTCCAAGTATAGCTGACTGACTCTCTGACCCAAGGCATTAAGAAATATTCTTCTTGATTATTCTTTCTCCCTTATAGGTGCTTTAAACATTTTCTATAACTTAACATATGTTATTAAATATATATATATCACATATATAACATATATATAACATATATAGGCTAATAACATATATATAACATGTGGACATAATATATATAGGTTTTATATATATATACCTATATATATATATATAGGTAGCCAAGATATGTGTTGTTTTACTCAATACTTTGATATAATACAATATCTATATTAATTAAAGGTATGCATTCAATACCCTGCATTCATAGAAACATCTTTACTTAAGGCAGAAATTCATGAGACATAGCACTCAATAAATTTTGTTCAAAACAATAATAATATCACCACCATCTAAAGAACTATGCATAATATTGGAAAAATAGGGGTTATCTCAAATACAGCTGCCTCTCCTCCTAATAATAATTTTGTAGCTCTCTCTCTCTCTCTCTCTCTCTCTCTCTCTCTCTCTCTCTCTCTCCCCTACCCATGACAAGCTATAACTTCCCAAATCTTTTGGACTATGAAGAAAAGATCTCCACCCTTCCACCCATCACCGGGAAGATACAGTGAAAAATAACCATTTTCCTTGTAAAATGGTAAACACAGTAGCCATCCACTTCATAGAGTTGTGCAAATTAAGTAAGTCAGTTCTCACATACACATAATACATGTAAAAACACACTAAGTATATAGTAAGCATTCAACAAATATTTACTATTTTTATACTCATGAGAGAAATGGAGATCAGGGCCCTCAAATCCATCTATACCCATACGCTCTTGGAAAAAAAGAATTCTGTTTTCAGAACATACCTACTTTTAGAACAGGATCTAATGTACATAACATATAATGACAGATACTACACTTTCTGTCCTCGTGTTTCTTACTCATAAATTTTGGAAGAAAATATAGCCCCTTAATAGAGTTAGCCTTTATGTTCATCACCATAATTCTCTTGCCTCTAAAACTATGATTGTGGGTAACAGTTCTTATATTTTAACTTTCCTGAGGATGAAGTCTAATTGCCTTATGATTATTTCCCACTCTTATTATCCTAACCTGATATTTGAGTCTCACAAATCATCCATAATATACTATCAAGTAGTCTTTATTCAATGCAGTTCATGTGCCAAGCACCACGGGAGCCTGTTAAGACAGTTGTTCTTTTTCCTTCCGACTGTACTGTCAGTATTGGTGTAGGAGAACAAAAAGGTACAGAGAGGTCACACAGTAAAGGAGCTTTACAGTGTCTGAGTTCAAAACCCCAACATCCTCGCTCCAGCACACGCACCCACCAATGGAATGCAGGTAGTGTATCTCTGGCTGTTTCAGGGTCCTCAGAATGATCCAGAGGCCTGGGCCAGGACCACATCAGCCTGAAAGTCAGCACACAGGTTCCTGACCCACTATGACTTCTGAATACTTGCTCCCAAGATGAAATGAATCAAAATTAATTACACTCATGATCCTCTTGGGAAAGTAGTACCAGAACTTGGGACTTCTGGTGACAGTTTTGAATGGAGGTGAGGTCAGTGGGGTTAAACCCCAGTGATGCTACAGCTGATGGGGAAGCAGATTTTGAAAAGCATAGCGTAAGGAGACAGAGAAATAAAATGCCAAAACAAAAAACACCTCTCCTCCCACATAACTGAGTTTATTTTCTTCTCCAACTGCTATACCTATTCAAGGGGCTGGAGGTGTAGCTTGGCAGTGTAGAGCCTCCTTAGCATGTGTGAGGCCCTGGCTTCCATTCCTAGCACTCAAAAGCAAACCAAAACAAATAGAACTGTTATACCTAGTCAAGTCTTTAATTTTAACTCTTTTCACAATAACATTTTTATTGTTTACACTGTATCCCTCACTGAACTAAATATTTTACAAATTTAAAAATCATTGATCTTTTGCGATATCTCAATAAAGGAGACACTCCTATTCCAATTTTGCCAGGAAAGAACCTTACCTACATTCACATATCTCATAGAAGAAAGGGCCTGGATTCAAATCAACTCCTTTGTCCACTAGGTTTTACTAAATATAAATCATTGCCCATTCCTTTTATTACTATTTGCAATGGAAACCAACAGAATGTACACTTTGAAGAAGACACCCTCCTTGCTTTTAGCTGAAGGACCACTAAGGACCCTCAAAGAAACAACCTCCAGCCACACACTTTGCACAGGTCAGAGACCCAGCTGGAAGGCACTGCTTGGCATTCTAGCTTTGAAAGGCCAACTTCCACTAAATAAAACCTTCACTTTGTGTTATGTGTGTGGAAGTGATTAGTCATTTAATACTGGAAGCTCTACCTGGAACACATTTCTTAATACATTTTTTTTCACATGCATGATGTCTTTCCACAATTTATTGCCACATTTTATTAAACTCTTGTTACCTAGCGTGTAATTGGAATCATCACTGATACATGAAACACGAGTATACAAATCTGAAACAGAGTGGAAGCAGGTCAAAGAAGTAACAGGGAAGCTAAGTTTTTAAGTGGGGGCGGGGAGACACAGTGTCCTGCTGTGAATTGCTGCACCCCTCAGGCGTGGGGCAGCTGCTCCCAGAAAACCACCCTATATTCAACATCTACATACACTCAGTCCTCTGTGAATAGGAAATGATGGACTCTAACATTAAAAACAGACCAGAAGCTTCGAGAGTAAGGAAATGGGTGAATTGGCAACAATAGATACCTTCATATGTTTAACTCTTCAGAAATTAGAATTTTACCAGAGTGAAACATACATTTAACTTCACCCTCCATCTCATGAGATTACTCCGGTTTCTCAACAGGCTGGGTCCCTGACTTCCTTGGCTCCCACTTGTACATTTGCCCTGAAATGTAATGTAACTGTCTCCCACCGTCACCTTGCCTCTGCAGATGCTACCCAGAGCCTGGCCCAGTAAATTAAAAAAAAAAAAAAGAAGGAAAGAAAACAGAAAAATGTTTTAGAAATGAAAGGATATGAAAGGATAGAAGCATAATAAAACTGGAAAAGGATTTTTAAAAAGCACCCTATTCAATAAAACATTAGAAAGTTTTGTTAGGATCCTATGGAATGTTTCACAAGCAAAATGAGGCCCTAAGTCCCTTTTGTAGAAACACTGTCTCTTTTTTAGTTTCAACCTTTTAGAACATTTTTTTCTGAATTCACTGTCTCTCTTTTTTCATCTCCAGATTACAGCCTTACTTTCACCCCAGAGCATTATATGTATTTCCAGGTACATTCAAAGGCCACACTAGGAATTTCACAATAAAGATATTTTCACCTGTAGACAGAAAATATTAAACTTATTTTACTGAGCGACAGGCAAAGAACAACAAAAATAAATAAAGAAATTGAAGAATCTTTCTCACCATTCCCATCATAATCAGGGGCAACCAGTCCTAGTTTCTAATTATCTTGTTTATTATCATTATTGACACTCTAATTATTAATCATCATCCATTGCTAAAGCATGACTAGCTGAGTGTAAATTTTACACTCTTATTACCAATTGCCATCTTGGTATACATCAAGATATATAATATTTTTTGTCTGATCAAGGTTATATAGTATTTTAAATGCATTATTCTGATTTTCAAATGAATAGGTTTAGTGGATAAAATGTAGATATTATAAATAAAAACATTTTAAATATCTAGTTCCTTTACCCACAATAATCATCATGATTATTTTATTTCAGATGCAAAAAATTACAGTGGCTCCATGTATAAAGTAAACCATGAAATTCCTTATTTTTACTCTTCCAAAATATGTCCCCACAGTCAAGAATGAGAATCAGCTGACAAACACTCCCTGTGTGGGTCCCGTGTTCCAAGAACTGTTCTGGGGGCTTACTTGGGACATTAAATCGAGCATAAGAAATAGAGCCCCCACCTTAAGGACCATACATTATAATGACTATGAAAAGTCAATGAGAAAATCAAAAAGACAGGTGTGGTGAGGAAAATAGTTGAGTGGGAAAGTTGGAAGTATTCCTGAGAGTTGATGGGGTCTGATAGTCTGAAGGTCTCTCTGGGGAGATGACTCTTGAGTTTAAACCTAGATCCCAGGATAAAAAAAAAAAAAAAAAACCTAGAATCCAAAGGGAAGAATATGTTGGTGAATTTGGTGTCTGTGTGTGTGTGTGTGTGTGTGTGTGTGTGTGTGTGTGTGTGTGTGTGTAACTGAGAATTGAACCCAGGCATAGTCCACCTCTGCACTACACCCTCAGCCCTATCTATCTATCCACCTATCTAATCTATCATCGATCTATCTATTTTGTTTTGAAACAAGGTCTCATTAGATTGCTGAAAGTCTCTTTTCGTTGCTCAACTTGATCTCAAACCTTTGATCTGCGTCTCAGCCTCCCAAATACTGGGATCACAGGCCTGTGCCATCACACCTGGATAAATTTAAAGTTTTTGAGGAGCAAAAAGACCAGTGATTTTGAAATGTGCTGAGTTAGAGACATGATGAAATAAAGGAACTGGAAAGCTTATGGAAACTGACAGCCTTTGGGAATTTGGATTCTATTCTGGAAGCCCATGGAGGGTTTTATGCAGGGGAGTGAGGGGCCTGCTTCAGTCTGTGGTTCTAAAAGTTTCCCTGGGAAGAGTGAGGATCAGTGAAGAGAGCACTACCATCAGCTTTGTGTACCTGTGTGGAAATACCTATGTCAGTCTCGGTCTCTCACAGAGAGAGACAGAAAGAAAGTCAGGGTGGAGGACCACCAAGTGCTATGTGCTGTATGTCATTGTCAACATGATTTATGTGATGATATGAGACTATAATGCATTAATAAAAGTATATTAGGGGGGGGAAATAAGTTCCCTCTGGCCACTGTGAAGAAGTTGGGCTCTAAGAAGAAAGTCAAAGGGCCGAGGTAGGGTAGGAGCCTATTGCAGTTGTGCAATACACAAGGCACTGGTGGGTGAGCCTCTCATGAGGCAGTTGCAGTGATGGGTTCTTAGACACAGGATGCTTAAAGGAATGGCACTTGGTGCCAAGTCAGATATAGTGAGGAGGGAAAGGGAAGAAGTAATCCCCAGGCAACACCTGGTGACCAGTGGCCTCTGTTCATCAGAACTTCTTCTCACCTGTGCCCCATTATAACCTGCGTGATTATTTTCTAGAACCTTCACTAGTGATATTAACAGCCCCTACTTACTGTGTATCAGGTGCTTTACATGTATTATCTCAATGAATTAATGTTCATTTAGTAACCTTGTAAAATAAACATATGCTACCATGATCCCCTTCTATGAATAAAGAAACAGAGGTTAAGTGGTTTATTCACATTCATATAGCTAATAAGTGGTCATGGTAGAGAGATATCAACCCAGCCCTGAGTGGCTCTAAACCCACACCTTTCATCACCATGGGTATATGTGACGGATGTGCCCATATTTATTCAACCAATTCGCTTTTATTACACTTTTTAGTTTGTTTTCAGGTTATCCTTGCTAAGAATAAGGCTACTCAGAGCATCATTGAACATGTACTTTAGATTTTTGTGACTATTTCTCTAAGATAAATTCCTAGAAACTACATTGGTAGCAAGAAAAATTGTGGAAAATTGTGAAATTGTTGTATTTTCCAGTTTTACCAATTTAAAGTTGCCAGGGGGGAATGTGAGGAGTGTGTGCATCATCATTTTATGATGATTTACTTTAAAGCTCACTGAGCTTTAAAGCTCACTTTAAAGCTGCATCATGATGGTTTTCACACACCTAGGCACTAGAATATGAACACAACAGGCTGACACCAGATACATGTTCCTAAACAATACATCAGTCACTGTCCTTATTCTTTAGCATAATATAAAGTAACTGAGTTAGAAACCATCTTTTTACAAGTTTTTAATCATGAAATCCAACACTACATTTTGAATAATCAAACCTTTCACAATTGATTTGAAATATGCAAAATGTCAGTTTAATAATAATTATCAGTGTTATTATTTAATTAACCATTTAGTGGTTAATTAGGATGGGTGCTACACAAAACATGGTTTGCAGCAACTATAAACTCACAGGCATTATATTCCTATATTTTAATGGAGTAAATTTATCTACATACATATGTGTAAATGCCTGTATTAGTTTAAGGTTAGCTGCAGTAACAAGACTTGTCTAAGTATTAAGGAATTAACACAATAGAAGTTTACATCTTGGTCATATGCAGTTCAAAACAGTTTTGCTGAATGCCAGGTGGTTCTTTTCTTCCAAACAAGAATTCAGGAACCCAGAATTTCCATGCTGAGACTGTGTGTGTGTGTTGTGTGTGTGTGTGTGTGTGTGTGTGTGTGTGTGTGTGTGTGTTGCTAGAAACTGAGCCTAAAGGCATTGAACTACACCTCAACATCTATTTTATTTTTTTATTTTGAAACAGTCTCAGTTGTGGAGGAGCAATATTGATACTGGCTGCAAACCTGCAATCGTCCTGACTCAGCCTCCCAAGTACTAGGATAATAAGGATGCAGCGACTACACTTTTTTTTTCTGGTACTGGGGTACTCCAAGCTGCACCCCCAGTCCTATTTTTATTTATTTTTTTTTTGAAACAAGGTCTCACTGAGTTGCAAAGGGCCTCAGTAAGTACCTGAGGCTGTTTGCAAACCATGGTCCTCCTGTCTCAGCCTCCCAAATGCGGTGATTACAAGCGTGCGCCACCACGCCTGGCTGAAATTTCACTTCTTCAACACATGCTTATGAGGTGTCTGCACTGTCCCCTCTTCAGGCAGCAGAAAGAAAAAGAACCTAAAGGACCACACACACACACACACACACACACACACACACACACCTCCATGAGAAGCTTTTAGGGGGAAATCATGAGTTCCCTTGACTGAAACTTAAACATGTCACTACATCGAACTGCAGGGAAGGATGGGGAATATAGTATCTCCAAGTGCCTAGGAAGAAGAGAAATTGAGTGTTTAAAAAGCACTGAAGGGGACACTGCAGACCATGCCATAGTCTATTATGGGGCTTATCTCTTTTGTTGATCCATATATACACTTGGGCAAGTGCTGCCCTGATTAATCCAGTAGCATGGGCACTCTTCATTACTCTTTCTCAAAATTATCTTGACTGTCCTGATAAATTTATAATCCTCTTCTCATAAAATACAGAAATATAAATATCTGTAGGCAGTATAAAATTTGTTAGTCCCATGGGTAAGCTCTAACTTTCTATTTTTAAAGTATATCAAATTGACAACTTTAAAAAATAATAACCAAAGTTGAGAGGATGCAATAAAATATTCTTATACTTGCTAGTGAGAGTATACATTAGTATAAACCTTCTGTGTGATGCAGAAGTGGGGGAAGGCTGCAATTTGGAGACAAAAGTTCTAAGTGGTCTGTAGCTTTTAATAACTTTTTATTCTTTCCTCTTCAGTAATAAAAATCTGATCTTCTTTTTCTCCCAGTATGATTCTGGAAAATTTTCCGATTTAATGCTGTGTTCTCATTGCTGGTATTTTCTAAATCACCGATTACCTACAGTTTTTTTTTTTTTTTTTTTTTTTTTTTTTTTTTTTTTTTGGTGGTACTGGGGTTCCTGGAAGCCCTTCTATCTCCGGGCTACACTCCCAGACCTATTTTTACATTTTTATTTGGAAACAGGGTCTCCTAAGCCAGCGCGCGCGGCTGGCTTCGAACCTGCGCGATCCTCCTGTCTCTGCCTCCCAAGCGCGGGGATTACAAGCGTGCGCCACCACGCCCGGCTTACCTACAGTTTTAATTTCTAACTTAGTCAAGAGCTGTGAGAAGATTATTTTAATTACAAGTGATTGTGAATTCAGAAATTTTTTAGTTTTATTGCATTACACTTTAAAGACTATGATCTATTTAAATTGTTTGGGTGAATTAATTTAATGAGACTATTTCTTTTTTTTTTTTTTTTTTTTTGGTACTGGGGTTCCTGGAAGCCCTTTACCTCCGGGCTACACTCCCAGACCTATTTTATATTTTTTATTTAGAGACAGGGTCTCCTAAGCCAGCGCGCGCGGCTGGCTTCGAACCTGCGCGATCCTCCTGTCTCCGCCTCCCAAGCGCAGGGATTACAAGCGTGCGCCACCACGCCCGGCCTGAGGCTATTTCTATAGCCCAGTATGTGATTAATTTTATAAGTGTTCCATGAGCCACCCTAAAAGCATGATGAACTATTCTCTACATTTAGTACACAAAATTAGATGTACATGCATATGTATATGCTAAGTCAATTTTCTCCATAAGAATTAAATCCTTTAATAATTATTTTCCCAATTTGGGCAATCAAATAAGTGTATAGTTAAGTCGTCTAATATATTTGAACATCCTTAATCAAAAAGATAAGAAATATAAAATTCTCCAAACCCCGAAACTTTTAGGGAATCAACATTAAAGCACAAGTAGAAAGTTCCAAACCATGAAACTTTGTTTCATGAACTTGGCGAGTAACTCAGTGCACAAGACTATACGTTCAACTCCCAGCATCACAAAAATACATATATAGCATAAATATGTACCCAGGCTATGTGTATATGGTATATACAAGACATAAATAGATTTCATATTTATACTTGAGCCCCATTCCCAAGATAGTGCATTACATATATGCAAATATTCCAGAATCCAAAAATACCTAAAATCCAAAGCACTTATGTTCTCAAACATTTCAGATAAGGGAACTCAACTTATAAATTTCTGATTATCACTTAGCATTTTGATAACTTTCACACCTGAGTTATATATTTTAATGATTTTTATAAATGCTCTATTTAAAGCTACCCTGATGTGGCTGCAATGCTTACTACATGTTAGTAATATATAACTTTATAATTCTTTTTCATTTTGGTCCTAGAAACTGAACGTCAGGTCTTGTACATGATAAACCACACACTCTAGCACTGAGTTTTATCCCCAGCCTAGTAACTTTTTCTCCCCCTGTACTGCTGATTGAACACAGAATTTCGCTCATGATAGATAAGTGCTCGGCACCTGAGCTATTTGCCAACCCTCTTTTTTAATTTTTTTTTTTTTTCAGGTCTGGGGATGGAACCCAGGGGCATTCGACCTCCGAGCTACAACCCCTGCCCTGTTTTTTTTTTTTACTTTGAAACCGGGTCTCACTGAGTTGCAGAGGGCCTCACTTAGTAGCTGAGGCTGTCTGCGAACTGCGATCCTCCGGTCTCAGCCTCCCAAATGCTGGGATTACAAGCGTGCGCCACCACGCCCTGCTCTTTTTTAAAATTTTTAAGGTAGAGTCTTTCTAAGTTGCCCAGGCTGGCCTCAAACTTTTGACACTTTTGCCTCCATCTCCAGAATAGCTGGATTTATACATACTTACAAACATACATTGCTAAATTTTTAATTCCTGAGTTTCATATTTTAATTCATTTTTCATTTGGTAGAGTGCATTTTGAGTAAAATTTCAGAAAAGATCACGTGATATTAGCGTGTATAAAAATTTGATATCTTTCTATTATCTTCATATCTTAACAAGGTAGATAGATTTAAATTTCTTGATCCATGAACTTTTTTTTTTTTTTTTTTGGTGGTCCTGGGGTTCCTGGAAGCCCTTCTACCTCCGGGCTACACTCCCAGGCCTATTTTATACTTTTTTTTTAGATTTGGAAACAGGGTCTCTTTAGCCAGCGCGGCTGGCTTCGAACCTGCGCGATCCTCCTGTCTCCGCCTCCCAAGCGTGCACCACCATGAACTTTTACCTTCAAAGTATGTAAACATTGTGCCAATATGTCCAGGCACTTAATATTAGAGAGAAGATCATTGCCAGTCTGACTTTTCTACTTTAGTAGGTGAATTTTTTCTTGCCTAGAATCTTGTACAATTCTTTTTCTCTGTGATTTTAAAAAAGGAGATGGTTTCCTTTGTGGGAGAGTTACTAGAGATTGAACTCAGGGTCATCCTACCTCCAAATTACACCCTTATTATTTTGGAAAGGGTCTCACTAAGTTGCTGAGGGTCTCACTAAATCGCTGAGACTGGTCTCAAACCTGTGATCCTCCTGTCTTAGCCTCCCCAGAGAGATTACAGGTGTGTGCCACCACACGCAGCTTATACCATGCTTTCATAATAATCTTCTCTTCTTAATTTTTCCAGATATGCTGAAATTTTATTTTGTATATACTCTGAAGTATCTCTTTAGCTACTCTTATTCCATTATTTGGATTTTAACTTCTGTTTCCTTTATTCTATACTTATCTGTAGGAATATAAGTTCTTTAGTCTAAATTTCTATCCTTTTGCCCTCATAGTTATACTTTTCTTTTGGGTTATTGTTATTTAATATAGTTTCTTTCACTTCCTAGGTAAATCTTAATATTTTCACCCAAATAAGTTTTTCTTTATGCATTATATGTTTTATTTCCAATTTCAAGTTTATATACTAGCTCTGTTACTGCATTTTGGTGACCAGAAAAATTTGCCTTATTGCATATAACATGATCTTACTAAGATATTTTTACATTATTCAGAAATAAGATATAGGTAAAGTAAAATTTATTTACTTATTTTAATAAATTGTTTTCAAATGTATATTCTGCCTGTACATCATGCAAATTACCATTTATCTTTTTTGTCGAATATTTTTTTCTAGGGCCTTTTTTCTTCTTTTTACTCCTGAAAACATAAGAAAGCAACCAGATCTGTAATTTTTCTAGAACCTGAGTTGACAAACTCTTCTTAGTTCCTTTTATCCTTTCACCCAAACCTTAATCCAGAGGAATGATTGATGTTTACTACTATTACCGGTTAACCTTTTCTACAAAGGAAAGGAATAAAAGCAAAGTCAGAGATATGGAAATTACTGTTTTTTTTTTTTAAAAAAAAGGTGATTCTAATGATGAGGCTAAAAAATAGTGAACAGGTATTATTTAGATTTGATTGAGAAGGGCTGAGATGGAGGGGAGATGGGGAGGGGGGAATTCCTGTATAAGCTACACAAAAGAGAAAGAAGACATAGTGTGCCAGGGAAGTGCAAACTAAAAGTAGGCAGGTTCCAGATCATTCCACTCCTTACTCTGCTCACAACTTTTCGCTACATTATAAACTAGCATTTCCAAACAGATCTAGCAAGATACTCCACCAATAAAAAGAAATGGGTCCCCTAAATCAAAGAAGTTTGGGAAACTTTGCTTATTATAGCCCTCTGGGTCTGGGAGAATCTCGGTGATCAATAGCACTAAAGCTCTTGAGAAGACCTATTGCAAAGAAAGTGCTGATCTCAGGATAGAATTGTCCACATCCTGTCTTTGAGATCTACTAATATTCTATGGCAATTACTGGAAAAGACTTCAGGAATTTCTGCTGTCATCCCTGGAGAGTCACTGAATGAGTGGCTTTTACCGGGGAAGGGAAATGATGAGATTTACATTGGAAGGGCTAAATGAGTGACATATACATGTATGCTTCTACCATATTGTACCCCATTAAGATGTATGACTACAATGCACCAATAAAAAATAAAAAATAACTAAATAAATAAAAATATTACACTGGATGCCATGAAATAAATTAATGGGGGGGACTAGAAATAGGTAAAGTTAGCACTTGCTTTCCTAATCCGAAGCTAGCTATGGGAACAGAGAAATCCATAGATGTCCTGGTGTCACTACAAAATCTGTCATTTAAGGTTTACAGGGAACAACAAAAAAGCCAGCCATGGATGCCTTTTCTTTTTCTATTCCCAGATATTATATATTATATAAAGCCCATTTCCAGGAGAACTGTGACCAGAACTTCAACCTTTAATTTTGTCTCTTCAAATATCTTCCAGCCAAGACTCAGCACACTGCTAGTTGTTTTTCACTCTTTAAATTGGATAAAGGACAATTTTGTCCTTTGTGTTTTCTTTGCCATTTTCAACTACATTTATTCCTGAATTGTTCCATCCATTTTTCTTTAAGAGAGTTATCTTATTTTTGTTCTTTTAGATTTTGTTGTTTTCTTTCAAGGCAGAGCACAGTCCCATGGCTAAATAGCCCAGGTCACGGAGATATCTAGATTCATTTTCGTTTTCTAGTCTGCTCTGCCAAACCTTTTCAATATTACCTTGGCTCCAGTTGATTTATTTTTACTCTTCATACTAAAATCCAGAAAGTTTTCTATGTAGAATTTTTTCTACCACTCCCTTCTAGCCCTGCATTTAGAATAAAGTAATCGATATCCTAAAAAAGAGTTAATGATAACTATTACCATATTAAATCTATTTCATTACTTTTATAAACTTAAATACCTTTTTTCCCACTGCTTTCTAATAGTAAGGAAATCCCTTAATACTGCATACTATGAACTCAGGATGAATGAGTTGTGTAATTTTATTGAAGACAAGCCTATCATTATAACATAATAATAATAGGAAATACCCAGATTGTCCTGAATGTCCTTACCAGAATTTTGGGCAGTGAAATTCTATTCAAAAGAAAAAATGAAATTTCTTTTATTCTGTCCTGTCTTTGCAAGAAAAAAAATCTGATAAATCTAACTTCCCAGAGAACATAATAAATGTGAAATCTATAACAGCAGTCACTCAATATCCAACTGCTTTTCTATAATTGAACAGTCTCAAATGATCTTTGAAGAGAGTTGAAATTGTCCACCATCACTACAATATCAACACAAGTGCCTTCTCCATCCAAAGTTTCTTTCTTTGGGTGAGACAAATGGTAGAGTTAACATTTAAAAACCATAAAACTCTCTGATGAGTTTCTTTCCCTGGTTGCACAGTTTCCCATATTTTAAGTGGAAAGAATTCTACCACCTACCTCATATACTCTTGCTTTTATATTAGATAGTCAGAGGAATGTCCTCTTCGAAAAGATAGAATTTGAGCAAAGAACTCAAGGAGATGGGTAGCTCTCTGGAAAAGAGGCACTGTAGGAAGAACAAAAGGTCCAGAGGCTGAGGTGGGCAAATACCTGGCTAGCTTAGGGAACACAAGAAGACCACTTTCTGGTGCCCCGTGGATGCCAGAGAGCACCATAGGAAGTGAGATCCAGGAAGTAAGGTGGGCTGGGTTGTGTAGGACCTTGTAGGCAGCCAAGAAATCTTACTCTGAATGAGCTGGAAAACTAATAAACATGTTATTCAGAACCTATGTAGGAGAAGGAGTGGTACAAAAATCACTGGCAAGATTAGAGAATGAAGACCAAAGAATCTGCTGCCTACCGGTTCCTAGATTTATTATAAAATGCCAGAGTTAAGAAGTTATGAAAATTTTAGAAATGTCTGGAAAAATAGCAGCACAGAAGCAGGTGGCTAAAAGAAAAGTCCTTGAGGCCCTTACAATATCATCTATTGTTGGAAATTAATCTAGAACTTAAAAAAAACCCACAAGGAGTCTTGCTAAATTTCCCAGGCTGACTTTGAAGATGTAATCCTCCAGCCTCTGTTTCCCCAGTACCTGGATCACAAATATGTGACATTATGCCTGGCTAATTAAAAACTTCAATAATAAGAATTCTAGGAAATTTAATTCCTAGGTTTCTAGCTTCTAGGATACAGTGGAGGGTATTTTAAAAGGAAAATGTGGTGCTAATATGCTAATAAACAATTTGGTACAAGTAACATAATCAGACTTCTGTTTAAAAAGTATTCTTTATGCCTCAAACATATTATAAATGAATGATTTATTCTCTATTGTTTATACTGAGAATGAAAATTTGAATATTTAAATTTGTTTTATTTTAGTATTTTTACATTTTTCTTCCATCAAAACTACATGTTAAAAAAAAAAAAAAAAAAGCCGGGCGTGGTGGCGCACGCTTGTAATTCCTGCGCTTGGGAGGCAGAGGCAGGAGGATCGAGGCCAGCTGCGCTGGTTTAAGAAACCCTGTTTCAAAAATACAGAAAATAGGTCTGGGAGTGTGGCCCAGATGTAGAAGGGCTTCCAGGAACCCCAGTACCACTAAAAAAAAATAAATAAATAAATAAAAAATAAATAAATAAAAAATAAAAAAAGTCCAAATATTTAATGTAGTAGCACTCAGAACAGCTACATTTTTGCATTTTATATAATTGAATCCACATAAAAACCATTGCCAGGCACAGTGACATACTTCTATATTTCCAGTACTTGGGAGGCTGAGGCAGGAGGATAGTAGATTTGAGGCCAGTCTCAGCAACTTAATGAGAACTTGTTTCAAAATTAAAAATATAAAATGGTGTTAGGGCTGTAGCTCAGAGGTATAATACCCCTTGGTTCAATTTCTAGCATCACCAAATTAAAAAAAAAATCACTTTGAAAAATGTCAACATTCTCCCTTTAGAGATGAAGAAATTGATGTTCAGGGATGTTGAGTAATGTATCTGATTTCTACAGCTTATAATTCTTAGGCCCTGAGTTCACACATAGGTCGGGCTAATTTTAAAGTAATGGATTCTTTCACACTCACCTATTAAACATGTGGAATTCTAAGCCCACCCTGAATTCAAGAAGCAGCATTTCCCAGTGTCCTGGAAATTGGTAATGTCAAACAAGCAGCCAGGTTATTCTTGCTATAAATAAGTTTGAGAAACTCTATAGAACTTCCCATCCAAAATTCCCAAGATTGAGGACTGTAGGCATGGAGGGTAGAAGATACAGACACTTCCAAATTTTATTTCATTCACAGGATATTAATTTTTAAAAGATAATTAAAATGATGAAGGTACATAGTTGTGTATATATATATGTATATATTCACAAATATATTGTATATATACAAAATATATTTATATGTATAGTGTGTACATATGTATATATTGTGTGTATATATACATATATACACAAATACATTTCTAGAAGTAACTACTTGCTTCCAACTCCAACTGTTTTTGAGTAACATTAGTCATTTCTATATTCAAAATAGTAACTTTTGTAATTTACTTTAAATTTTTTATTTTTATCTCATTGCACAGGAAACATCAATGTTATAATACCAGAAGAGTATAGATTATAAATCCATAAGGTAGGCTTAAATTTTAAAAAAATATTTGCTCTTAAGGAAAGAAAAAAATCAGTGGAAGAAATCATATCTTTCATATAGCTCATGTGATTTATGGACCATCACACTGTACCAAAATTATAAAATAAAAGGAAAAAGCTCTCAGTGTTGGAAGACTGGGATGATAATAAAAGTTCTTGGTCTACAGAGAAAAGCAAATTTTTTTTAATCCAAGTTTTCTTCCTTCTTTTTATTTTTTTTTTTTTTGGTACTGAGGATGGAACCCAGGGGCATTCTACCTCCGAGATACACCCCTATCCCTATTGTTTTATTATTTTTATTTTGAAACAGGGTCTCACTGAGTTGCAAAGGGCCTAAGTACCTGAGGCTGTTCATGAACCATGACCCTCCTGGCTCAGCCTCCCAAATGCTGAGATTGTAAGCATGCGCCACCATGCCCAGCTTTTCTTCCTGAATACAGTCGATATCAGTAATCCCAGGAGGGGTGAAAAAAATATCATTAAAAAGTGTTCCAATATTCTAAATAAATTAAGGTTATTTGTTTTAGCCAAAATACATTCTAGAGGTAGGAGGGGAACACATGCATGTTTGATGCTAGGAAAGCTTACAAAATATTTAAGATGTATAAATACCCTTTTAATTTTCAAATAAGGAAGTAGTGAATGAGGTATGGACTATACAAACAATACACCAGTGAATTGTATGCTAATTCTTGAGCAAGATACAACTCTATAAATCATAAAGGGAATCATATAAATCTATAAATCATTAAATTGGTTACTAGGTCACAGTATTTTCCTTCTTATATAATTTTTAAGAGATTGCTTTTTTAAGAAATATTTAGCTGGTCATGGTGGTGCACACTTGTAATCCCAGCATTTGAGAGGCTGAGACAGGAAGATCGTGATTCAAGGACAGCCAAAGCTACTTAGTGAGGCACTTTGCAACTCAGTGAGATCCTGTTTCAAAATAATAAAATTAATAGAGCTGGGGGTATAGCTTGGAAGTAGAATGCCCCTGGGTTTCATTCCCAGTACCACACAAAAGAAGAGAAGAAGGAGGAGGAGGAGGAGGAGGAGGAGGAGGAGGAGGAGGAGGAGGAGGAGGAGGAGGAGGAAGAGGAGGAGGAGGAGGAGGAGGAGGAGGAGGAGGAGGAGGAGGAGGAGAGCATGAAGATAAATCGAATCCTTCATCTGTGGGTTGTATCCTGTAACCTTGACAACAAGTGGTCAGCAAAAGAAGATGGCACTTTTTACCTTGGAGCTACCCTTGCTCCTGCCCCCAAACAAGGTGATTCTAAAAGAGGAAACTGTTCAGTAGGGGCTGGAGGGGTTCTGGGCTCCATAGCTGTGTCACATTCACAGTGCGAGTCTGCAAATCACCCTCAGCAAACTTCAGAGCAGATGGACACTGCTGCAATCCCCCTTCCATATCTTTCATATCTCACAGTTTTCCCAAACAAGAACCACACAGGCAAGGGAATTCTGGAAAATGCAGTACCAACCTAGCTCATTTGCCACCCGATGAAGTCATCACAATCCAACCCTTGTCAATGTGGCACTCACACACTTACTTTAGCTTATTTAATAACCTTACTTAAGCTGCTAAATATATGGCAAAAGCATGCATCCACCCCACATAACACAACTACTTCCCATACAACTTAAAACACACAAATTCTCTCACCAATATACAAAAATGCCTCTGAGTCCACCTTTGGGTGACCATGTTCGTTTTTCTTCTGGATTATTTCTCTACTTTGAATATTCTATAATTTAAATACTGAGATGTAAGTTTAACCATAACTTTCTTGTTAAATGGTAAGAAGACTGGAGAGGAGAAAATGGATTGATTAAAAAATACTCTAGTCAGAGCATCTAGATATAATTAAATAATACTAAAAAATCACACATCCATACATGCTTCCCAGTTACACTCAAACTATTATAAATGAATCCTGCTTACATTGTGCAGTTGTAATATTTATTTAAATTATAATTATTCAGTTATGAATCTATTTCCCCCACTACACTGTGAGCTTCATGGCAGAAACTATATATTGTCCATTGCTGTATCCATAGCAACTAGCACAATGTCCGACATGTGTTCAATATATATCTGATGAATCCTGTATCTTCATAATTTTGTCATTAATTAAGTATAATATATTTACAGTATTTCTCAATGAAAAAAATACTCCTGGCATTGAGCTTTTAGGTATTTGATTTTCTGAATTAGACAGAAGATGTGAGAGGCAAAGGCAGGGTCATGGAGATTTAAGCACAGAAGCACTGAGTTGCGGCTGTCCTAGGAGCTGAGGAGCCCTGTGGCCAACAAGCAGGAAAGCATCTGCTTCTAAGAGACAAAGGACTGCAGAGAAAAACACAGCCCTAGGAATTGATGCTAGATGCGCCTCCCAATTTAATTCATTGAGTGACCTTGGAAAGCTTACCTGAACTCTCTAAGCTTCCGATTCATCTGAAAGAGAAATGAAACCAGATAATTTCTCAGATCTTTTCCAGAATTGTGTCAGAATTGTGTTCCCCTTTTTATAGATGATAAAATAAAAGTTAAATAACTTGCTTGGTATGTTAACTATAATTTTCTACCAATCACTGACAAATTTTAGGCAATTTAAGATCAATCAGAATGAAAATAAAAATAACAAGTCTTGCCAGAGAATTCTTGGGACACTTTTTTCTAGGGACCTACCTTCTTTCAAACAATGTCCTTTTATGAATGAGATTTATCTCCTACTGATAACTAGACAGTCTCCTAAAATAGTTATAACCTCTAAACCTTAGATATAAACATAGATAATTCAATTTGACAACACAGCAGTTTGATTTTAGTTTTCATGCCTTCTATTAAAATGACAGGTATAACTGTCACCTAATATAATTTTTAAGAATAAATACAGTATTTTTCCAGGGTGATAGCTTACCCTTGTCTATCTGGAACCAAATTTATAAGGGCTTTAGAGGCCAATCCCATCACTAAACACTAGTTACTTGAGACATGATTAGACTTTAGGACCTTACTTGACTGGTCATTACCAATTACCATTAAAGGTGTGTGTGTGTGTGTGTGTGTGTGTGTGTGTGTGTGTGTGTGTGTGTGTGGTGAGAGAGAGAGAGAGAGAGAGAGAGAGAGAGAGAGAGAGAGAGATGTTACAATAACAAAATAAGTGAGATAATCAACTTAAGGAGAGAAAAGGTCTATTTGGCTCATAGTTTTAGAGGCTCTAGTTTATAGTTGGTTGGCTCCAGTGGGTCTCTAGCAAGGCAGTGCACTATGGCAGCCAGTACATTACAGTGGAGCAAAATGCTTCTTTCACAGTGGCCAGGAAACAAAAGGAAACAGGAAGATTGCATCTAACATGTTAGATTGCTAACACATTTGCAATCCCATTGAGGACGTACACTCAAAGACCTAAGATTTCTACTAGCACCTCCCAAAGTTTTCTATCACCTACAAATAGCACCACTCTAAAGGCCAAATTTTAAGTGATGGGCTTTGGGGGACCTTCCAGATCCAAACTATAGCACTGTATGGGGCATATATGTGCAATGTATATGTGGCTGGAGGAGATTTCATTCATTATAGAAATTAAGTTTACTTAAATCTCCAGTCAGCATTTGGGAGGCTGGGACAGGAGGATCACAGTTTGTGGCCAGCCTCAGCTCTCAGCTACTACTTAGTGAGGCCCTTTGCAACTCAGTGAGACCCTGTTTCAAAATAAAGAATAAAAATGAGAGTCAAAATGGCAACTGTGGAACACAGCACATCTCAGTAGCTGTAACAAATAAAATTCAACTACCTAAAAGGCAGCATCTTGACCAAAAAAAAAAAAGCAGTGGAAGATAGTTACAAACAAAAACACAAAAAGGGAACCATGGTGGAAGGAAATCCAATATTCTGACTGCAAGATCCACTGCAAAGAGCCCGAGCACACGACTGACCTGGTGTGGTGTCCAGCGCCATCTTGGCTACTGGCCTGAACTGTGATTGCTGACTCCACAGCCCAAAAAACATCAGACAAGTAATCCAAGAACTTGAAGTACAGAAAGCAACAGCAGAGCACCAACATTTTAAACTACCAGAACCACACTTCAGGGACACAGAAGAAGATCCAAAAGCCTGTGCGCTCACCAGAGGCCAGCACCCACAGTGACATATTGTGCCCTCCAGAGACCCAGCTCGCGGGATAGCAAAGTAACTGTGTTGCATTACTAGGCAGACTACTGCCCAGAGCAGCCGTGAGGACCCCAGCTGAATAAGACCTGTTGGCCCATTCCAAAGGTAGACCAGTTAGAACCTCCAGAGACACAGGAAAGGCCCGTAGTGCTCGAGGCATGACACCTGCACAGGGAGTTGCTCCAAGACTACACTGAATACCCTCCGCCAATGTGAGTAGGGAGGCGCGAGTCCAGGGCAGAAAGGTGCAAAGCCCAGGCTGGGAAAACTCAGAGACCAAGGTCGGAAGGCACAGAGCCCAGGGTTGGAAGGCACAGAACACAGGCCCAGAAAGCACAGAGCTGAGAGCATGAAAGTACAATAGACTCCAAAATGGATGGTTATTAAAGTTTCTATACATAAAATATAACTTAAGAACTTAATAAAAATTTAGTGATACCTGATACTCTGACATGTGAACACAAAGTTGTCAGAGGCAAGAAAGGGGCACAAACACTCATAAAATGGGTCCAAAGCTGGCAATCGGTTATAGAGAAAATGAGAGATATTGGAATATACTCCAGAATCTACCACAGTAATCAGACATACAGATACTATACAGGCCCAGGCTCTATATATGTAAATGAACAGGACTGCTGGGGGTTTTTTGTTTGGTTTGGTTGGTTTTTATTTTCTTTCACACTGTTGCTAGTTCTGTTTGCTTTTTTTTTTCTTTAATTATTTTTTCTTTTGGTTGGCTTTTTTTGTCTTCAATTTATAATTGTTAGTGTTTGTAACTTGTTTTGTTACTTTATGAATGTTTGTTTGCTCCTTCCCCTATTCCTTTTACAAACTTCCTCCCTATAGCTATCTACTCTCTTCTCTCAAAAATTTTTCCCTTACTCTATCTCCCTGTTTTATATTCATATCTCCATACCTAAACACTCTGAACTAACTACAAGAATCCTACTATCTCATATTCTCTCATTCTCAACCAGATACTATCTTATTATACTTAAATTCTTACTCAACTTAAGTTCCTCCACTTTACCTGGATCCTGTACCCATCACCCCAGCTCCTCTTTCCTTTCCCAACCCTCACCATTGAAAAATGCACTGCTTACTCATGCACAAACCTGCTGATACCTCTAAATTCCAACTGCTAAGATTGGATCAGACATTCTCCACTGAGTCATACACAAAAAGAAAATGCCAAGACATAAAAAAAAAAAAACAAGAACTAGGAACAGTAAGGAAATAAGGTAAATAACAAATACTGACCTACAAGAAATGCAAGAAGGAGACTCCAAATACTGATCTTCAGTATGATGAAAGGCCTTACAGTAAGTATACAGGATATGAAAGAGGAAATGGAGACATTAAGAAAGATTCAGAAAGAGGCCTGAAATAAAATGAAAAAGTGAATAAGTGAAATGAAGATAGCAATCGAAAGAAATCCGGAAGATTAGATAAAATGGAAAACAGAATATAAAATAAATTGTATAAAAGATAATTCATTCAAAACCAAAAGCACAGTCAACAGCATACAGAAGACATTACAGCAACAAAAACAAAACATCCAACAACTATAGGACAACATGAAACCTCCTAACTTACAGATAAAAGGCATTGAAGAAGGGTAGAGGTACAGACCAAGGGTATCTATAATTTATTCAGAGAAATAATTTCAGAGAATTTCCAAATATGAAGAGATTGGACATCCATGTATAGGAGACATACAGAACATCATTAAGACAAGATCAAAGAAGAACCTCACCATGCCATGTAATAATTAAAATTACCAACATAAAGGCTAAGAACCTTAAAAGCAGCGAGAACAAAAGAATGGGTGACATACAGAAACAAAACAATAAAAATCACCCCATACTTTACAAACCAAGTCAAGAATTCTGAGATACTGGTATGATATAATCGAGACCCTGGAAAAAAACAACTTCCAACCAAAACTTCTATATCCAGCAAAGTAATTATTCACAATTAGTGGAGAAACAAAAGTGTTTCAAGATAAGCAGAATCTCAAAAAATTTATGAATACAAAGCCAACACTAGAGAAAATACTTAAAGAAATACACCATAAAGCCAGGCGTGGTGGTACACGCTTGTAATCCCCACGCTTGGGAGGCTGAGACAGGAGGATTGCACAGGTTCGAAGCCAGCCTCAGCTACTTAGTGAGGCTCTCAGCAACTTAGTGAGACCCTGTTTCCAAATGAAATATAAAACAATAGGTCTGGGAATATAGCCTGGAGGTAGAAAGCCTCTGGGTTCCACCCCCAGTACCACCAAAAAAAAAAAAAAAAAGAAAAGAAAAAAAAGAAACAAATAAGCCGGGAGTGGTGGCGCATGCTTGTAATCCCCGCGCTTGGGAGGAGGCAGAGACAGGAGGATCACGCAGGTTCGAAGCCAGCCGCGCGTGCTGGCTTGGGAGACCCTGTTTCCAAATAAAAATGTAAAAATAGGTCTGGGAGTGTAGCCCGGAGGTAGAAGGGCTTCCAGGAACCCCAGTACCACAAAAAAAAAGAAAAGAAAAGAAACAAATACACCATAAAGAAGAAAAAAGGAAACAAATCTCAGAATCAGAGAAGAGATGAGTTTGATTAGCAGAGCAACTAAACAAAGAATAAATAACATCAATCATATCAAACAGAAGAGAGAATACAAAATACAGGAAACCAAAGTCATATTTCAATAATAACCCTGAATATCAAAGAACTTAACTCACCAATTAAAAGACATAGACTGGCAATGTATATTTAAAAACATAATCCAAATATATGTTGTTTACAAGAAACTCACCTTAGAGTCAAAGACATTCATCGGCTGACAGTGAAAGGACAGAAAAAGATAAATCATGCCAATGGAGACCAAAAATGAGCAGGGGTAGCATCACTGATATCCAGTAAAATAGACTTTAATCTAAAACACATCAGAAGAGATAAAAACAGGACACTTCTTTTTGTTAAAAGGAACAATTCACCATGAAGATATAATGATAATAAATGTTTATTCCCCAAATGTGGGTGCACTCATATTTGTAAAACAAACACTTCAAGACATCAGATCTCAAATAGACCCAAATATAAAATATTGGGAGCCTTCAACACACCACTCATACCATTAGATCAATCTTCAAGGCAAAAGATGAGTAAGATTCTTCAGAACTAAAGAAAACTATAAACCAAATGGACCTAATAGACATATACAGAATATTTCAACCAGGAACAGAATACACATTCTTCTCAGCAGCCCATGGAACCTTCTCCAAAATAGATCACATCCTGGGCCATAAAGCAAACACCAGCAAATTCAAAAGGTGTAATATAATTCCCTGCATCTTTTCAGACCACAGTGGAATGAAAGTAGAAATCAACAACAGGAATACCCTTAGAAACTATTTAAGTACATGGAGATTGAATGATACAGTATTGAATGATGAGTGGGTAAGATTTTATTTTTTTTTTTTTTATTATTTTTTTTTTTTTTTGGTGGTACTGGGGTTCCTGGAAGCCCTTCTACCTCCGGGCTACACTCCCAGACCTATTTTTACATTTTTTAAATTGGAAACAGGGTCTCCTAAGCCAGCGCGCGCAGCTAGCTTCGAACCTGCCCGATCCTCCTGTCTCTGCCTCCCAAGCGCGGGGATTACAAGCGTGGGTAAGATTTTAAATAAGGGGAGAAATAAATAAATTTCTGGAATCAAATGAAATAAAGATACAATATACCAAAATCTATGGGACACTTTGAAGGTGGTGTTAAGAGGAAAGTTTATAGCATTGAGTGCCCACATAAGAATAACAGAGAGTTGCCAAGTAAATAACCTAATGACACATCTCAACAACCTAGAAAAACTTCAGCAGTCTAATCCCAAAGCCAGGATAAGGCAGGAAATAATTAAAATCAGAGCAGAACTAAATGACATAGAGAACAAAAAACAGTTTAAAGAATCATCAAAACAATAAGCTGGTTCTTTGAAAAGATTAATAAGATTGATAAATCCCTGGCCAACCTAACCAAAAGAAAGAGATAATCAACTCAAATTATTAAAATCAGAAATGAAAAAGGAGACATCACCACAGACAGTGGGGAATTTCAAAGAATTATCAAAAACTATTTTGAAAATTGATATTCCATGGAAAACATGGAAGAAATCGATAAATTTCTAAGTATATATAGCCTACCTAAATTGAACCAAGAGGACATGGCAAGCCTAAATCAACCAATAGCAAGCAAATAAATAGAAACAGCAATAAATATTGTACTATCAAAGAAAAGCCCAGGCCTTCATGGGTTTCCAGCTAAATTCTACAAACCTTCAGTGAAGAATTAATCCTAATACTTCACAACTTCTTCTGCGATATCAAAAGAGATGGAATTCTCCTAAACTCCTTCTATGAGGCCATTTCACATTAATACCAAAATCAAATGAAGATACCTCAAGAAAACTACAGAACAATATCCTAGATGAACATAGATGAAAAAATTCTAAACAAAATACTAGCTATACACTTTCAAAACCATATCAAGAGAATTGTATACCACAACCAAGTTGGTTTCATCACAAAAGAGCAAGGCAAAAATACACAAATCAACATAGTTATTTACCAGATAAATAGAACTGAAAACAAAAACCACATAATCATATCAATAAATGCTGCAAAAGCATTTGACAACATTCAGCACCCATTCATGTTAAAATCACCGTAGAAAATCAAAATAGAAGGAACATATTTAAAAATCATTAAGGCAATTTACAATAAACCCAAAGCCAACATCATATTGAATGGGGAAAAACTGCAAGAATTTCCTCTAAAATCAGGAACAAGACAAGGATGCCCACTATCACCTCTCCTTTTCAATATAGTCCTCAAGATTCTTGCCACAGCAATAAGACAAGAGAAGATTATCAAAGGAATTCAAATAGGAAAAGAGGAATTAAAATTATCCTTGTTTGCAGATGACATGTTCTTTTATCTTAAAGACCCAAAAAACTCAACCAAAAGACTACTGGAACTGATTAACCAATTCAGCAAGTTGCAGGATACAAAATCAGCCTAAATAAATCAGTGGCTTTCCTATATGCCAACAATAAATCCACAATAAAAAAAAAATAAAGGAAACAATCCCAATCACAATAACCTCAAAACCAATAAAGTACCTAGGAATAAACCTAACCAAAGATGTAAAGACCTCTATAATGAAAACTATAACACATTAAAGAAAGAAATTGAAGAAGACCTTGGAAGAAGGAAAGATCTCCCTTGCTCATGGAAAGTCAGAATAAATATCAAAATTGCCATACTTCCAAAAGTGATCTACAAATTAAATGCAATTTCTATCAAAATACCAACAGCATTCTTCAGAGACCTAAAGAAATCAGTCATGAATTGTATATGGAGAAAGAAAAGACCCAGAACAGCCAAAGCAATTCTCAACAATAAGAACCATGCAGCATGAGGCATCACAATCCCTACTTCAAATTATAATACAGAACAATAGTAATAAAAAAAACAGCATGGTATTGGCACAATAACAGGCACACAGACCAATGGAACAGAAGTTACAGAAACAATTCCACACACTTATAGTCAATTGATCTTTGACAAAGGAACAAAATCCATATGCTGGAGAAAAGACAGCCTTTTCAACAAATGGTGCTGGGAGAACTAGCCATTAATTTGTAGAAAGATAGAACTAAATCCTTACCTCTTATCATGCACAGAAATCAACTCGAGATGGATCAAAGACTTGGAAATTAGACCAGAGACTGTGAAGCTATTAGAGGAGGGCACAGGCTCAACACTCCAACATATAGGCACAAGCAGTAACTTTCTCAACAAGATCTCCAAAGCACAAAAAATTAAAACAAAAATTAACAAGTGGGATGCCATCAAACTTAAAAGTTTCTGTTCACCAAAGGAAACTATCAAAAACCTAAAGAGAAAGCCTTCCAAATGGGATATCTTTACCAGCCACACTGCTGATAGAGGACTAGTATCCAGAATATACAAAGAACTCAAAAGACTCTACACTAACAAAACAAATAACCCAATCAAGAAATGGGTAACTGAATTGAGTAGATACTTTGCAAAAAAATGAAGAGATACAAATGGCCAATAGATACATGAAAAAAATGTTCAACACCATTAGCCATCAGGGAGATGCAAATCAAAACTACACTACATTCCATCTAACCCCAATCAGAGTGGCAAGCATAAAGAAGTCAAATAACAACAAATGCTAGTGAGGATGTGGGGAAATAGGAATTATTTAACACTATTGGCGGGAGTGCAAAGTAGTTCAGCCATTATGGAGATCAGTGTGGAGATTCCTTAGAAAATTGGGAATAGATTCACCATATAATCCAGCTGTACCACTCCTGGTTATCTTTCCAATGGGGTTGAAATCAGAGAACTACAGTAGCATATGCATACCCATGTTCATAGTATCACAATTTGCAATAGTCAAAATATGGAACGAAACTAGGTCTCCATCAATAGATGGATGGATTGCAAAATTATGGGAAATACACACAATGGAGTTCTACTCAGCAATAAAGAAGAATAAAATCATGTTATTCACAAGAAGATGCAAAGACCTGGAGAACATTATGTTAAATGAGATCAGCCAAGCACAGAAAGAGAAGGGACATATATTTTCTCTAATATGCCCAAAGTAGAGAGTATTAGGGATACCAGAATGACTTCAGATAATGAAGGGTTGAAACCTCAGCAAAGCTAGAAAGAAAGGGTAGATGAGGAGGAAGGCTGAGGTTGATTAATGAATGAGCTACATTTGAATACATGAACAAGCATGAATGTAGCATGGTTAACCTGGACACTAATTGTTGGGAGAAGGGGAAGGGGAAGCGGGGGGAGGGAAGAGGGCACCAAGTTATATGTGAATGTATGCCATTTTCAATATGATCCACATTATGATGTGAAACTATAGTGTACCAATAAAAATAAATAAATAATTTAATTTAATTTAAAAATAATTTAAAAATAAGAATAAAAACTAGGGCTGGAGTTATAGCGCAGAGGTAGAATACCCCCAGGTTCCATCTCCATACTCCAAATAAATAAATAAGCCTACAGTCTCTATATCTGCCTCTATATAAATGCCAACCATCTGGAAAGGAAAGACTCTACTCTAGCCACCCCTTTGGAAGTACATAATATTTCATCAGACTACTAAACAACTTTGGAGACATCATGAAAGTGTATATAAAAATTATATTCAATTTATAAACACTCTTGCTTTCAAGTTTTTTACTATTGCATCCATTGTATAACAGAATAATACCTAGACAGGCAATAAAAATACACAATGAAGGAACAGGACAAAGCATTTTCTCAACAGAGGAAGTAGGATATGAAGGCATTAAGATGAGACGAAAATCTAATCCGACACAGAAAATGACACAAGAGAAATGATAAAAAAGGGGGGGGGGCTTTCACAAATATTAAAACAGATAAGGACACCATGCCTTGAATAGAAAAGATAGTCTAACCTCAGCCTGGAATGAAGTCCCATGCATGGAGAAAAGGATCTTGAGTTTCTTCCATTTCTGTGGTTTATAACTATAACTATGTAGTTCAGACATATTTGCTTAATGAATTATCTTAACACCCCAACACATTTTCCATGAAGAAGCTCACAAGTGCTGCTTATTTCCAGGCTCCAACTGAGAAAGACAAAATCCTTTCTCTGGATCCTACCTGAGCTGGAGCCCAGGTTTAGAACCCCTTTCCTTGTGACAACCTGACAGATATGGCAAACACAGAAACCTACCAAAATAAAAATTGACACACTTCAAAGCCCGCTGAAGTCCTGGCCCCTGTCAGATGGCCAGAAAAATGGAAAGCACCCCTGTCTCCTCCACTCTCTAACGAGAAAAGCAACATAAAATATTACGTGCTTCAAGCCTTCGATGTTATAAATGCCTGCCTCACAAAAGCTGTTCACAAATGTGTCCTTTAACAGGAAAAGCTCACCATGAATCTTTCTTGAAGGCAGTGCACATTTTAATGAATGCTAACATGTTTGCAAACATAATGAAAATAGTATTTCCCACAGAGCAGCATGAGATTATTTGAATAAAATATCTGCCTTCGGACATGAGTGTCTGCCGATGATCACGGTAGGATCTGTGCTTTATTTGTGGATTAGAAGCCACAGTGCAGTATGGACATGTGCTTTATGAGAACTGGCTGTGGAAGCCTCTCACCCGCTGACTTCTGCCCAGATTGCCACCGGTCTTAAATCTCTGCATCTGAATTTTAGAAGGAAAACTTTGGCACTGCTAAAAGAGCCATGTCTCTAAATGGGAAAGTCTCATGAGGGGATAAAATTCAATACCAGAATTTCAAATATTTTATCATTGTAGAACAGAAACTGACACGAGAAAGGGAATACAATGGTGATGGCTGGATCACAGGACCCCAACAAACTGAAAAATGGCGGCATTTCAATTATAATGGAGCTACTACACCCTTGGGAGGGATTAACACACGTCTCGTAGGCATTTGCTTCGATTGGAAGATACCTTCTTCATTTGCAGAAGCCGGTTCTGAATTCTATGTCTCTGATGCTGCATAAGGCTGTGTGCTGGCCCCATGAGTATAGAGATCAGAGGGTATGCATTCCTTCCAAAAACTACTTCAGACTGCTGTCTATGTTTCTTTCCAAACCTTCCCATTTTAGATATTATTTAGTAACTTCTGTGATATATACTTGTTGTCAGAGACCTTTCTCTAGTAATTTCTCAAGTTCTTTATTTTTGTGGTACAAAGAATTGAACCCATAAGCATTCTACCTCCAACCTATACCTTTTTAATGAGAGTCTGACTTAAAACATGACTATAGGTAAAAGGTATACAACAGAAGAAAAAAATAACAATAGAAAGTATAGGGCTTATTTGGCATCAGAAGGAAAAAGATATTTGAACTTATAAAAAGTCATTTAAAGTCGGGTGTGGTGGTGCTTGCTTGTGATCCCAGTACTTGGGAGGCTGAGACAGGAAGATTGCAGGTTCATGGGCAGCCTCAGCTACTTAGTGAGGCCCTCCATGACTTAGTAAGACCCCATTTCAAAATAAAACTAAAATAAGACAAAAATAGGGCTGGGGATGTAGCTCAGAGGTAGAATGTCCTTGGATTAAATCTTTAGTCTAAAAAAAAGTCATTTAAATGTGTCCAATAAAAATTCAAAACCTGACCTATATAAGAAAGCAACTGACAGATAAATTGTGAAATCTCAGTGGTTTAACACCATAGAATTTTGTCTGTCACCTAAGTGACGTTCAATCAGCCACAGTGGTACTGTGGGTGGTGGTTTGACCCCACACAGTCCTTCAGAATCCCAATTTGAACAGAGTTATCTTCTACTCGTATTTTCCAGAGTCACTCTGAGTGTCAGCATTTATCAGTAGGCAAGGTGCAGGGTATCAAAGATGTGTTTTAAATCTTTGTCTAACTGGCATACCTTCTTTTTGCCCACATCCCATTGGCCAGTATTCAATGGCATCACCAGAAACTCTAAGGAGGCTGGGAAATGTAGTCCAGCCATGTGCTTCGGGTCTGGTAAACCTCACCCTTTCCTTGCTATGCCTAATTAATAAGAAACAAAATATTTCAGGGGAAATTGAGTTATCTATTGTACATGCAAATTAGTAACTACAATAATAAATCTGATGATAGATATCAAGATTTTGAATACTCCAAACTAATCCTTTGATTCTCCAGTGTAAACTAAATTAGAATCCAGTGATAACGTATAATTAGGTACACTCATTTAGGGCCAAGGCTATGACTGTTTTGCTATCCATGATACCTAATAACATCCCATCTGGCAAATATATGTGCCCAAGAAAGAATTCGTGAATAAATTAAAAACCTAGTCTGGGCTTAAATTCTGAGGGCCATCTTCTCATCAATTATAAGTGAGGGAAACTTTTTCTAATAAAGCAAGATTTACTTCTTTGGCTTGAAGGAAACATAAAACTGACTTCTGTATAGGCTGTTAGCTTCCTAGAATCAGCCTAGAAACCAAGAGACAGACTCAAAGGCCATAACCTACCTACATAGTCTTCAAGCCATCATCTCTTGTAAAGACAGGAGCTTGGGCAAGGACTCTGGAGCCAGAATTCAGAGTGTGACTCTGACTTTGCCAAAAGCCATCATATGGCATGAAGCAATATAGTGAATTTCTCTCTAGCTAATTTTTCCCATTTGTAAATTTGAGATAATGGTACCTACCTTACATCATTGTTAGAGTCTTAAAATAACTAGTGCATGGAAAAGCACTTAGAAACCCATCCAATAGTAAGCACTCACTCAGTATTAGCTGAACTGATGGCATCGTGGTGCCTTTGCAGAAACTAAAGTCAAATCATGGTCAGGGTCACTTCAACTGAAGTTCCTAATAGTCACTCATGCCTCTGTTATATTTCCCATGCTGCTGGAATTTATGGATTACATTAAAGAGGACCATTACCCTTTATCCATTGACTTCCAAGGTTGTAGGAATGAAAACTAAGTTTAGAGAGCATTTGTCATTTTCCATATGCATGCATTTCCCCGCTGGTACTTGGAGAAGTTTAAATACCTGTCCCAAGTATCTAATTAAATATTAAAGTTTTAATTTTAATTCAAAGAACCTTATTTTAAAATCTGTGATGCAGTTTTCAAGAGGTGGGCATTATGGTTTCCCACAAGTTCTTAGAACAGACTGATATGTTACATGATATTTCCCACCTTTATAGCACTACCAAGGCACACAGGCAGACACAACATCTCCCTACATATCTGTAGAATAGATGAAAAGATAGATGGTGGACAGTAATTTGATCTATAAAACCTGGCACAACCTTTGTCCTCACTAATAAAGATAGCAGTAAACTCCATCACAGTAAATTTAATTTTTAAAACCTTGAGTGTTTTATACTATGATCAACTCAAGA
Source organism: Muscardinus avellanarius (assembly GCF_963383645.1). Classification (NCBI taxonomy): domain Eukaryota; kingdom Metazoa; phylum Chordata; class Mammalia; order Rodentia; family Gliridae; genus Muscardinus; species Muscardinus avellanarius. The sequence continues at coordinate 35,619,546 of NC_137789.1, forward strand.
ACACAAACAGAGCATTAGCAATGAGGAGGGAAGCCATTCTAAAGTATTTCAGAGTGTTTTTATTTTTAGGACCCCCCATGGTGAACTGGCACTCGATTGCTTAGCACACCTATCTGTTGAATATTCACACTGATGGAGGGGGGTAGCAGTGCAGAAAATACATAGCATGAGATAATCCAGAAGTCATTTATATTTGGCTTACAAATGCTTTGCATAATAATTTTGCAGCTGGTTGATCCTCCCTGGATTTGTTTGTGCTGATGTTAAGGCAATTTTCATACTGAGAAAATGTTAGCAGGAAATAGGATGTATGGTTATTCATATATGTAAGGAAAACATTCATTCATTCATTCATTCATTCATTCATTCATCAAGTCCTTGGTGAGAACTTACCTGTGCCAAGTACTGTGCTAGTTACTAAGAATAAAAAGAGCAATGAGCTCTTTGTAGCTCTTGTCCTGGATGAACTCATAAATACAATTAAGTGTTAGCCAAATGACATTTTAGTCTTCTCTCAATAGTATGCCACTGCACACATAGACCTTTTGCTGTACACAAATATATTTATTATGCCAGAAACAAAAGATAACTTAGATAGCACTAATTAAAAATATTAATTAAAAATTTCCATGAAGAATTCATTATAAAACACATAGTTCTACTATAATCTAGGACTGTTTATTTGTGTTTGTGGTACTGGGGATTGAACACACAGACATTCTACCTCCGGACCTTGTTCTTTGTTTCCTCTTACTTTATTTGAAGCAGTGTCTCACTAGGTTGCTGAGGTTGGTCTTGAACTTGTGATCCTCATGTCTCAGCTCTCAAGTACTGGGATTAGCAGCATTTAGCACCACACCTGGCTTAGGAATGTTTTAAATGCTTGAATACAGTAAGTAATTTAGATCTAGCAAAAAGCATTATAAAAAGTAATGTTATTATTATCCCCATTTTGCAGATGAGAAAACTCAGGTGCAGAAAATAAGTCACCTACAGTAACAAAGTTCCTAAGTAGACAGATCTGTGATTTGAACATAGACAGTCTGACTCTAGAACCTATGTATTTAACCCGTATACTTTGCTGCCTGCTCTGGTCAAAATATCAAGTTAAATAAAATCTAAAAAATATCAGTGATTATTAGAGGGAAAAATAATTTATTTCTGTACTTCACACCAATAAAAATTAAATTTCACTCACCGGAAAACTTCAAATAGTATGTATGTCAAAAGATAGACCACAAACAAATTTCAAAGAAAAATAACCACCACTAAAAGAAGACATTTGCAAAATTTGTTACAGAGAAGTAATTGGGATAACCTAATAGGAAAATGATACCAAGCTCTCACAGAAGAAATTTGAATGGTCATTAAATCTTTGAAACAATGTTCAATTTCACTAGTAATTAGGAAATTGAAAACACCCATCAGACTGGCAGAAATGTAAAGGTTAACCACATCACACACTGGCCTACATGCAGAGAGCAAGGAACCCTCGCATACTGGTATTGAAAGTAGCCATGGGTAGCTGCTTTGGAGAACAGTTTGGCAAGGTCTAGTTAAGATGTACACCTGTAAGCCCTCATTTCAGGTACTCTTAAGCGGAACTCTGCTATGGTTTGAATGCATTCCCCCAAATTCATGTGTTAAAAATCTGCTCCCCATTGCACCTCTGTTGGGAGGTGAGACATATAAAAGCGAGATTTGGCCATGAGGGCGGAGTTAGTGGGCTAATACCATTATTTCAGAAGTGAATTGGTTATCTCAGGAGTGGGTTCCTTATAAAAAGAGAGAGTTTGGTCCTCTGTTCCTCCTGCCTATGTGATGCCTACAGTCAGGTTATAACACAGCCAAATGACCCTCAACACATGCAGCCTCCAATTTCAGACTTCCCGGGCTCTAGAACAAGGAGCTGAATAAATTTTTATGCATGAAATTATCCAATCTGTGCTATTCTTTTACAGCAACACAAAACAAAGCAAGGCAAATCTTTACTGAAAGAAATTGTGCAGACTTATCCAAGGACATGCATATTAAGGACATGCATCATTGCCAAATTGTTTGCAATAATGAAAAATTGGAAAGAATTTAAATTCCATCATTAGTGGAAGAAATAAATGAAAAGATGCAGCCTCAACATGGGGTACTAAAACAGAAAAAAAAGAAAGAAACCATTTCTGTATCTATTTAAACTTACATTTTCCTCCAAACTACAATGTTCAATGGGGGGAAATGTAAAAAGCTTATAAGTGTGATACAACATACATGCGTTTGGAAAAAGATCGTATATAGCTACAAATATATCTATAGAGAAATATTAAGTGAGGACCAAGTGGACACACACCAAATTCATGAAAGTAATTGAGACAATATACTTGCCCAGGGGAACAAAACTGGAGATCAAAGAACTTCAATTTTGTTTTACTTTTCACTTTCAATAAAAGGTTCACAAAAGCCTAACAAAAGAGAATTTAAACTGATCAACTTGAGGTGATAGAAACCTGGTGTTTTTAATATTACCTGTGTACTTTGAAGTTTATATATTTTTTTCTAAAACAAAGAACCAAAGGGGTGGTAATGTTTTTATTTAAATGTGAACGGAAACGCATCTTCATCTACTAAAAGGCACATGTTACTTTTAGGTTTTTTGTTTTTGTTTTTTGTTTTTTTTTTTTTTTGGTAGTACTGGGGTTCCTGGAAGCCCTTCTACCTCTGGGCTACACTCCCAGACCTATTTTTACATTTTTATTTGGAAACAGGGTCTCCTAAGCCAGCGCGCGCGGCTGGCTTCGAACCTTCGCGATCCTCCTGTCTCTGCCTCCCAAGCGCGGGGATTACAAGCGTGCGCCACCACGCCCGGCTACTTTTAGTTTTGACAGTGATTGCCTGTGTTCATGCCTTACCTCTGATACTACACCAAGCTGTGAAGATTGAATTCAGCTTTGAAGCTACTCAGTTTGTGCTTGCACACTCACACATACATGCACACACGTGCACACGCACACACACACGCACAAATATGCACATTTCAGGCAGTGGCATATGTGTGTTTGGGGTCAGTGTAGAACCTCTTTCCTCTTCTTCTAGTTCAACCGGAGACGCTGTCTTGTTATATTTATTTGCTCAGGCTTCAAGGTAAGATGTCATTTGGGAAAAATAATAACTGCTAAAAGTATTTTAAAGCCTCTGAAATAGATTGCCATAATATTGGTTAACCACCTGTTGACCCATTCCTGTCTAAGCTGTCTTTATCATACAGAACAAATTACCAAATCAAGTCATCCAAAAAAAATGTAGTTTATACAAACTGCTTATGTCTACTATAACTGTTTATCGAAAGCATACTAAGTTCAAGGTACCATTTAGTACCAAAAGCTCCTAGAAACCTTTATGAGGCAGCGAAATAGAGCATACAAATGGCTATATTTAAGTTGCAAATACCATCATGTTCTAATGCACCTTTAGCAAACGGCTCATGCAAGGGAGCTGTTGATATTTTTTCTGTGCCTTTCACTGCTCTGTACATTAACTTGGCCTTCGTTTCAGCCCCACCCTATCTCTCTTTTAAGACCATTGTCTCCTTGACATGAAAAATGTACTTCAGAAAGTCTAATGGCTAATTACATCAAAGGGAAGAGAGTCCAAACCTCAAACAAGGAATGATTAACTGCATAAGCTTTAACTGAAGCTATCACACCCTCAAAACTACTCCTCTTCTTTAATAAAAATGTTTCTAGTAATTTATTTCCTGACAAAGTTTGTGTTCTCTGCCCGGGAATAGCTCCTGTTTTGTTCACTTGGGGGTTGTACCCTATTGAGGGCTGATCCTGACCACAGGCAAAGCTGGCAGTCACCTACATAATATGATTTATGCAAATGTAATGCAATGAAGGAATAGATACCAAGCCCCATGGGAGAGGAAATGTTGCTTTTTTGAATGGTGTCTCCAAATTGTGCTCTGTGGCATGCCAGTGGGTTTTCCAACAACAACAACAACAACAACAACAACAACAACAACAAAAATCATGACATGAAAGGTTGTTTCTATAGTCAAATAACAAGGAGAAATGTTGGGTTAAACAAAAGTAATAGGTTCAATTATCAACAGAGCTTTTAATACTCGATTTTCTTAAAACAGACACCAGGAAAGGTTATTTATGCACGTGTTTTTCTTCTTAAAGTTCCTTAAGGGTAAAGACCACGTTTGTAATAGTCAACATTATATCCTCAGCACTCAGCACAGTGTCTATAACATTAGCAGTCATGTTCTTGAATAAAAGAATAAGTCACTAACCATGTTGTTGTGAATAAGAATATTTTGCACCTGTATAATGACTCGGGCAACTGTATGAGCTTCAATTCAATGCTCTATAACTATCCCTTAGAGACACAGGACAAAAAATAGAGGGTTCATCTCATAGGTTGGGAAAGTAGAGGTCAGGAAAGCATGAAAAGAGAGAGTAAAGAAACAAAAATATCACAATAGCCAAACTATGGAACCAACCTAGGTGTTTGTCAACAGATGAATGAGTCATGAAATTATGGTATATACACACAATAGAATTCTACTCGATCATAAAAAATAACACAATCATGTCATTTGCAGAAAAATGGATAAAATGTGAGAATATTATGCTTAGTAATATTAACCAATTACGAAAAGTGAAGGGCCATATGTTTTTTTTCTCCTATGTGGAAGCTAGAGAGAAACTAGGAAACAAAGATGACCTCAGATAAATGAGGGGAGACACTAGTGGAATGGGGAAGGGGAATCCAGAAAGGGAAGTGGGAGGAGAAACAGGAGATCTGATGATAAAAACTATTCAAACAATCTTTGCTCATTTGTGAAGTTATCTGTATCAATGTAAAGATTATCTAGTGGGGGGAACAGATAGGACAAAGTTGTATGCACCCCAGGGGCAGTATCTCTCACTTTGGGAATCTCTATAAGACCATCTTTTTTAGGAGAATATGGTTAGGAACTGAGGGAAATTTCCTTTTGTACATGATGTACATTCACAAATATATCAAAGTCTATCACTAAGCCAAACATGAAAAGGAAGGAGGAGGAGAGAATGGGGCGGGAATTGGGCAAGGACTAATTGGGTGATGTGTGCATGTCTTCCTCTACCATCCTATATTCCAGTAAGATGTATGACTACAATGCACCAATAAAAAATAAATAAATAAAGATTCCATAATGTGACCAAAAAAAAAAAAATGATGATTAGTAGCAGTATGGCCAACCCTAGAAGAAAGGCACAAGGTTAGGAGGTCTGAGATGGCAGAAAGTGGTTTTGAATAAATGTGTCCCTTTTCTGAAGTCCTTGACAATGATAAATAATGCCATATTCTTGGGTTTCTTTCAACATAATATGTATTCGACCAAGAAAAGGAGTGCCCAGTATACAGAAAAAGCATAATCAATGCTAACTGATAAAGCATCTTTTAACAATTGGAATAGTCAAGATTCTAACTCTCTTCTTTCAAAATATTTCCTTGTATCTCTTGTTTCAAAATATTTCCTTGTATCTGGAAAAGATTGTAAATACCCTCAAGAGCTGGTGTGTGTGTGTGTGTGTGTGTGTGTGTGTGTGTGTGTGTGTGTATACATGTGCCATGTATGACAATTGGAGACATGGAGTGGTTACTGACTTGGAAGACTGAGTTATGAATGATACAGCACAGAGAAAACCTGAAAGAACACATTTTTAAATGCAGGGTCTGAGTGCTGATTGACATACTTTGTACGATAGTAAAATCTGGCAGGTGCATTAACTTGCATCCCTCTGATCTGTACACATCCACACTTGTCTTCTTAGGGTACTTGGTAATAAGCTTCTTTAAAGATCCCTGAGTAAGCACCGGAGATAATATCTGGAGTGTGTAGCACTCATTCCTTTTAGAATGGCTTTTTCCTTCTCTTTTCGTTTTCTTAAGAAAATGTCAGTTTAATCATTTCCTAATGCTTTGATAATGTGTTTCTTTACATAGCTGTAGAACACTCACTTTAGTGTTTTAAAAGCATGAATGTAGATGTAAAAGTGCCAGTTAAATGAGATTACTCTTTCCTAATGAAATAGCCAAAGAGGAGTTTGAAGTTTTCTAAACTTGGATGACATTTTTTTTCCTAGAGCAAATAATAAAGGCCAAGCCCTCTGGTGTGTCTCTTATTTGAGAAAATAACATTTCATATCTTGATGCATATAGGCAATTATTGGAACATAGGAAATACATCATCCAAGGCAACCTGTCATGTAATAGGTGGATTAGCCTCCAGGTAAGAAGGGACTTGAGCATCATGGGACAAAACAGAGAGGGCTGCAGGGACCAGGCAGGGTGAGTAGGCACCACTGCAGGTCCTGATGCGGCACCAACCTCAACAGGGTTAGAAGGGTTTAAAAACGTCAGAAGAGACAGAATGGAGGCAGATGACAGTATAAAAGATGTTACTCAGAAAATCAGGAGCAAATGTTAAGAGTCCAGCTGTCAGAAATCCTCACAATGGAGAGGGGACTTCATGTTTCTGCTCAATCCCTCCTTGCATTTCCACCTCATGGAGAGCTGACAGCACAACCTGGAGATAGAAAACAGTTGGGTAGGCTGAGCCAACAGGGTAGGTTTGGGATCAGGATCAAAGAGGTGAATAAAAAAAGGAGCGAGTTCTTTGCATGAGGCCCAGCGTGGTACAAGGGCATAGCCCAGAAAAGCAGCTGGAAGGGCAGAGAGACCATGGGCCAGGCCCTGCTCAGGAGACATAGGAAGGCTTGCGATGTTATAAAGGCCTAAATTATTTTCCTTGTTGTTGTTTTTTCAGTGCCCTTCTTAGGTAACTTTTTGTGCTTTTATTGGTACATTATAATTTCACATCATATTGTAGCTCATGTTGACAATGACATACATGCACACAGCACTTGTTGGCCTACAGCCTCCTCATTTACCTCCCTTCCAATACAAAGTACCAAAAATGACATTTATAATCATTAGTTTATCAATAAATTTATGGAACACAATTAATTATAAGCAATAGCAGCCCTTTTAAAACCTGACAGCATATGATTTAAGTGCTGTGATTTTATAAAATTATAAGTGAGCCGGGCGTGGTGGCGCACGCTTGTAATCCCCGAGTTTGGGAGGCGGAGACAGGAGGATGGCGCTGGTTCAGAGCCAGCCACGCTGGCTTAAGACACCCTGTTTCCAAATAAAAAAAATATAAAATAGGTCTGGGAGTGTAGCCCGGAGGTAGAAGGGCTTCCAGGAACCCCAGTACCACCAAAAAATAAAATAAAATAAAATAAAATTATAAATGAAAATATTTAATTTCATGCGTATATGTTCTTACTTTTTATGACTGATAAAATTAAGAACAAACTCTAAGCCTTTTTTCCCCCTTTTTGGTACTGACCTCAGTCTTGTTTTTATTTTTTAATTTGAAACAGGGTCTCACTAAGTTCCTGAGGCTGACATTGGATGTGAGATTCTTCTATCTCAATCTCCCAAGTACTAGGATTACAGGGGTGTGCCACCAAAGGCCTAAATTCTAAATTCACTTCTCAACTTGACTTGTCATCTGCAGTGAGAACACACAGTTGGGGTTACTGATAGCTCTGGGTACTCAGGGCTCACCCTGGCACTTTGCATTCAGAGACAGGAGCAAGTAAACTCATTCTAGCCTCCAACGACTATGGGGCCAAAAGTGTTCAAATACTCCCAGGGCTTAGGAGCACTGGGGATGGGACAGGACAAGGCTGTCTTGGGAAGAAGACAGGGATGGGGAGACAAGCGCTCATGCTCTTCTGCAGGTTGATATGAGCCCAAAAATGTCTGAGAGCAGCACTTTTGCCACTGGGAGGGAGGGAGCTGTATCAACATAGGTTCTTTCATATTGTTGAATTCATCAGCATACAAAGCTATTAAAATCGTTATACCATAAGTATTTTGAGGTATTATAAATCAGTTTTAATCCAGGTAGGCTTGTTTACCCATGCACCAATAAACAGTAGGAGCAGGTTTGAGTGTCTGAAAGAGCAATAGAAACACTTGTTCTTCATATTGGCCTTTGGAATCCGACTGAATCATGCACACAAATTTCATCAGGGATTCCCATGAGATTCTATGTTGATCAAAGATAACATAATCACAACTAAGGTGTTCTACTGTCAAAAAATTTTTTCTTTTTTCTTTTTTGATACTGAAATCAAACCAAGGGACGTTCTAGTTCTGAACCACACTGCCAGCTATATATATATATATATTTTTTTTTTGAAACTTGGTCTTGCTAAGTCGCTGAGGGTCTTGTTAAGTTGCTGAGGCTGGCCTTACACATGTAATCTTTCTGTCTCAACCTCTCAAGTACTGGGGTTACAGATGTGCACTGCCACACCTGGCACCCTTTCAAAATTTAAACAAACAGATGAGTACTAATTTTCTCTTCATTATCTTTTTCCCCATCTTGAATATGTGAAGATGAAGACTTTATTCCTAATATTTACATTTTATAGCAAAAATGGCCGTTTTCAAGAGAATATTGTTTTCTTTTACTTTCTATATCAGGTGTGGTGTGTGTGTGTGTGTGTGTGTGTGTGTGTGTGTGTGTGTTACTAGGGATTGAACCCAGGGATATTACAACCAATGAGCTATACCCCAGCTCTACTTTTTTTTTCTTTTTTTTGTGATACTGGGGTTCCTGAGAGCCCTTCTACCTCTGGGCTACACTTTCAGACCATGTATATGTGTGTGTGTGTGTGTGTGTGTATATATATATATATATATATTTCTATTTGGAAACAGGGTCTCTTAAGCCAGCGTGGCTGGCTTCAAACCTGCGTGATCCTCCTGTCTCTGCCACCCAAGCGCGGGGATTACAAGCGTGTGCCACCACGCCCGGCCTTCTATTTTATTTTTTATTTTAGAACAGGTCTCACTAAGTTATGGAGGTCCCCACTAAGTTTCTGAGGCTGGCTGAAAACCTGCTATCTTTCTGTCTCAGCCGCCCAAGTACTGGAATTACAGGTGTGTTCCACCACATCTCGTTTATTTTAGTTATATTTCTAGAGGTATCGCTCCTGAAACGTGTTCTTGTGTTCGAATGCAGGGGCTGCTAACCATGATGGATGATCCTTCATTTTTCCCCCACGTTCTGGGCTAGATATTCAGTCCCTCCAGATTCTCTCTTCTCCCTCCTCTGGCCTGCCTTTCACCCCAAGAGCATGGCATCTATGGACCATACCCACAGATCTCTCTCTCTCTCTCTCTCTCTCTCTCTCTCTCTCTCTCTCTCTCTCTCTTTCTCTCTCTCTCCCCCCACCCCGCCCCTCTGGCTGGGTTTGCCAGGGAAGGTCCTTGTTGGAGATCAGGGGTGACAGGAAAGAGAGGTCAAGGATTGTCTGGCTTGGCTTCTTCCCTGTGAAGCTGTGGTTGCTCCTGGCTGCCATGCTCTAGGAAAGACCCAGCTGCTACCAAGTCCTCCTGTCTTGCTTTGCTCTCCTCACAGCTCTCTCCTCTTGTCCCTTCATCCCTAGGAATGTGGGATCCTCTGGCCATTGCTAACCCTATGGTGTATCCTTGGCACTCGGCTTCCCTTGATCCTACTTGCACCTTTGCAAACCCTTTCTAGCCATCTTCTGAGTGTAGCATCTGCTTCCTGCTTGGCCCCTGAACAATGCAGCCTCTTCTGTGTTTTTATTTCACAGTTTCTCATCCCTGGTGGAAGAGCGGATGAGCCAACAACCCGGAGAGGAGATGCCACTCTTTCTGGGTCTGTGGAAAGGCTTCTGAGGCAGTCAGTGACAATTGAGGGTTAAAATGGAACCTGCGGATTATCTGAGGGTTTCAATTATCCTTGTTACCCTCGTTCTATCTGGCACAGAGAGTTGAGAATTGACTGTGTCAAGACTAAGTTGACACGCATCACAGAGGCTATACCGCAGTCTATCTGCTCATTAAGAGTTTTTTACTATGTCCCACTGATCTTCCACTTCTCGCAAGGCTTTTGATGTGGGTTTAATTCTAAGTTCTGACAGAGAAGGGGTCTCACATCTGCGGTTCCCAATGCAATCTTCGAATGACTGTCAAAAAAATGCAACTATTTGTCCCCAGGCTTAAAATGCCAGCTCTAAAAAAGGTCAAGGACTGTCCCTGGGAGCGTCTACAACCTTCAAGCATATACTTAAGGTCTCCATTTTTATCTTGAACTTTCCTTGGATCTAATGTTAATTTGGACACCATATTTCCGTGGGCCCAGTCTGTGCTCATGACATTCAAAAAGCAGAGTAATTATTTGGTTATTTTCTTTCTAAGACCACCAATCTACCTGCTATGTTATAGTAACACTGTTGGGCCAAATTTAAACCCAAGAAAGGTAATGAAGTGTTCACCTTAATCAAAGTAATTTTCTTTAGTAGTTTTTATATGTAATGTTAGGGCTATTTCATATTTTCATCCGTTATAGTCTAAAGAGAAAGATGAAAAATAAAAAGCACAATTCAACAAGCAATAAAAAGCACATTTTTTCTTATTATCAAGAAAATAAAATGGCTCTCTGCATGCAGCACAGTTTTGCCTTGTTTTTTTAAAAAAACTTTTGACCAAAACTTAAGTAAATAATGTCTTTCACACAAATCCTCAAGCAATAACATTCTTAACCTTCAATTACTTTAAGAACTGAAGTCTCCTCAAAACTCAGAATTTCTCTAAAAATAACTTTTGTAGATATTGGAACCATCACTAATTTTTCCTACCGCTTCTATAAAATGGATAGTTATTCTTCATGATGAAGAGAAGGCTGGTAAATGGGTGAGATTGCGTCCTGAGATTTCACTAGAAGATCTGCAATTTTGTTTGCCATGCATATGTGTGATCTGGAATATGCTTTCTTTTTCTCCTTCGCTTTTAAGCTTCTTTGTGACTAAAGCATATTGTGTCATCTACTGGTCTCTAAAATGAACTGGAATTGCCCAAGACAAGCCTTTAAAGTGTGGGTTTCTAGAGTCATCAAACGTGGCTCAGTTTCTAGTCATGGCACCAATGTTGCGTGGCTTTATGGTTACTCAAAGGGGTAACTGTGGAGGTGCCAATCAATAGGAACACATTCCCATTTCCGTAGGTTATCATCTGCATGTAAAATGTACTGACACGTTCAAAGCAAATGATAGCTGCTGTCATTTTTATTGTGGTAACTACTCTTTGGGAATTCTGCAAACAATTAATTAACCTCTTCCAAGCAGGCTGGTGTATTTAAATTACACTGCAAGGCAATGAGAATTTCACTTCAAATATGTGGATAAAAGGAACACCTGCAATTGTTTTTTGTTTTTGTATAAAAGATAAATTATTTAAACATTTTGTGTAAGAAACTTACAAAAAAAGAAGTAGCTACAACCTGGTGTAGAGAATTGACCAGAAAGTTGGATTATAGCCTCAGCTTTGTCAATAAAGAGTCTTTTAATGTTGAGAACATTAAAAAAGAAGGAAAACCTTTTGGGGTTCAGTTTCCTTTTCTGTTTAAAAAAAGTTGCACTTAATGACCTCTGGATTTCCCTGGGAATTTCAGTCCTTTACTAGCTATTGGTGTACACAGCAGAGCAACTCAACCCACAGGCTGGGGAGGGGAGTTTAAATTCTCACTCTTTCATTTGTTCTCTCTGAACTTGCATAAGTTTCTTAGCCATTCCGAGACCAAGTTCCTCATTTAATTAAGGGAAATTTAGCAGTGTGCTTGCTCACAGGGACCCAGGGGAGGATGGCATACCTTTCTCTCCAGCTTTGCAGCGTTCAGGAACATTTCCTGGTAGCTGGAGCTACCAATGGAGGCTCCTGGGTTAATAATTGTATCACTCTGGTGGGAGATATTGATAGTGGGGGAGGCTGTGCAGGTGTGGTTATATGGGAACTAGTTATGGTTTCCACTCTATTCTACTGTGTACCCCAAATTTTTCTATTTTAAAAAAACAAATAAGTAAGTGCATGAAGGAAGGAAGGGAGGAAGGAAGGAAAGAAAGAATGAATTGATCAGCCACTTCTCTCATTTTGGTGGTTCCCACTGCACATAAGGTGACTTCAAACTCTTTTCAGTCCCTTTCAGAGGTCCACAAAATACACTCTTGCCAATCTTTCCTTCTACTACTTACTAAATTCCAGCAATGTTGACCTTGATGGACCTCAAAGCACACCAATTCATCCTTAAGACCTGCGTACTTTCTTGCTTAGAAAATTCTTCTAGATGCCATGTGGCTTTCCTCCAACTTTTGAGATATACCTGAAATATTACATCCACAAAGAAGTGATTATCAAGCTAAAAGTACCCCTCAAACATTACCCAGTTTAAAATAGCCCCCTCCCACCCATCCTGTTTTACTTATAGCACTTGACTCTGTGAAATCTTTATAGTTACATTTTCCTTTCTTTTCTTACTATGTTACTGATTAAATGGTGAACCCCATAAAATCAGAGACATTTTGTTCTCTTGGATTCTTAATACACCTTATTTTGCTCTAATTTCTTCCCATAAAACTTAAATTTGCATAGTGTCTACATTTATCTCTAACACAGGTTTATTACACTTTAACAAAAAGAATTTTTTGTTAAAGGTTTTGTACCTTTTAAGGTTTTTCTACAAAACAACTTTCTGTCAGGAAAAAAAATACTAATTACAGTTATTTCTATACCTTCAAAACATCGCGCGCGCGCGCGCGCGCGTGTGTGTGTGTGTGTGTGTGTGTGTGTATTTGTTTGAACACTGGGGATTGAATCTATAACACTCTCCCACTGAACTATACCCCAGGCATTTTCAGTTTTGATTTTTTGTTTGGTTTTGGTTTTAGTTTTGGTTTTTTGGTGGTTGGTTTTTGTTGTTGTTGGTTTTTGTTTTTTGTTTGTTTTGAGACAAGGTTTTCCTAAGTTACCCAGACTGTTCTTGAATTTGTGATCCTTCTGCCTGAACCTCTCTCATGGGTGGCTGGAATTTTAGGAGTGTAACACAGTGCTCTGCAGAATTTTGCCTTCTTTACTTGCAGAGTTGGAGAATTATTATTTTTTCCTTTCAACTCAGGAGTATTAAAAACAATAGCACAATCAGAACATAATAGGACAGCAAAAACCAGCAGTAAAATATTACTAAAAGCTGAGACAATCTTCCCTTTCTGGAGCTAGTTCCCTGGGACTTGCTTTTTAATCTAAACAATCCACTGATCCTATTGCTAGTTTTTCTTGTTTCTGTTTTGCTGATAAACTTTTGAATCCATTGTTCACTTACTTCACTTGTTCGATTGTTGCCCAATTCTTGAGCACTTACCACGGACAAAAATTGTTAGATTTAATTAGCACAAGAAATTAAAGTCCTAAATGCATTTATATCTTCTATCCATAAATAGGCAACGCCCTCATCCACCTGAAAAAAAAACTAAAAATCTTCACTTAAACAAACCTTGAGGTAAACATTCAGGTCTGACTTCAGTCCTTGAATAGGCTAACTTCAGCTATAATGAAATGCAAATAACTATGTTAATGCAAATGTTAAAGCTACAAATTCAAACATAAAAAAGTCAAGAAATGCAAAAGTTAAGGTTCTCCTAGAAACATTAACTCACTCAAATTGTACATATAGAATATTTCCAATTACATGGAAGACAGCAAAATGTGATCCCTTAATGTACTATATGTGCAAGGCAGGTAAGTTAATGCCGTTATAAGGACGTTAAATTTTACAACCCCTGACTTTGTTTTAAAAGTTACTGCCTGAATACTGCATTATTCCTATCCTCATAATGTTATTTTCTTTAAATAGAAAAAAAAAAAAACAGGAGAAGAACAAATGCCATTATATTTTCCACCAATAAAGGATTCTAAGCATATGCTGGGTTTTGGTTAATGAGTCAGACCAAAATATATTTGGGGACATTCCAAAATGTTTTCCAGTTGAAAACATCTCTACTTTGTTTAGATTAACTGACTAGTACACTGA